>NC_050572.1:28282533-28882533 GCF_013265735.2 Oncorhynchus mykiss | reverse complement strand
TTGCACACTCTTGCCTGCATCTAGCTGATCTGGGGTGTAATCATTAGTCCAAACAGTTGCAACTAAAATGAGAGTTTATATTGGGCAAATTCAGATAGGTCCATCCCCGTTCTGTTCCGTTTGTTTCCGTTTAAAGAAACGCAACCGAATTGGCGGAATGAATACACCTACACACACAGTTCACTTTCATAGCAGCCACATACAAACAGCATCATCACTTTGTTTGTTGAATTATTCCTTCTCACATCTACGCGCTCTCCTCCTTTCACTTTTTCCCTTTGCTTGTGGACTTCAGTGCACAACACAACATCTGTCTGTGACAAGGCAAAAAAATGTATCCAAGCCAAACCTTCATACCAAAACCACTAACCGCTACACAGCCTACATCATCATCATATTAGCTGACGCCGTAGTCAACATAGTTACTAGAACTAAAGTGCTATTAAACACACTCTCCCACAATCCAATCCATTTGTAAGATCACACAGTACAGTTACACCGGCGGGCCCCAGTGGCAATAAATGCATAAAACCAAAAGCTTACCTTCACTTGGAAAAGTTACAGTGTAGGATAACCTTAGCTAGCTAACATAAATAGCATTCCTCAGGTTTTGAGTAGGCTAAATTAGCTGCATTAGCTAGCTAAGTAAGTAAGTAAGTGAAAGGTAAACTAGGAAGAAGAAGAAAATACAATGAAATATGGCTAGCTCTATCTCTCTGCTACTTCTTCTTAATTTTTTTTATAAATTAATTTGTTCAAAACGGTTCAACTGTTGTCTTTCTTTGAGTCAACAACTCACCACACGTTATGCACTGCAGTGCTAGATAGCTGTAGCTTATGCTTTCAGTACTAGATTCATTCTATGATCCTTTGATTGGATGAGCAACATGTCAGTTAATGCTGCATGAGCTCTGATAGGTTGGAGGATGTCCTCCGGAAGTCTTCATAATTACTGTTTAAGTCTATGGAAGTGGGTGAGAACCATGAGCCTCCTAAGTTTTGTATCTTACACAGAGGAGGACAGCAGCTAGCTGCAGCTAGCACCATGGTGCTATCCTACAGTACTATTGAGGCTACTGTAAACCTTCATTGCAAAACACACACACACACACACACCATATACGCTGTTGCTACTCTGTTTATCATTCATCCTGATGCCTAGTCACCCTACCCCTATACATATATAATTATACCACTCCAGTATCCCTGCACATTGTAAAGATTGTGTTAGCAGACTCTGGAACTGACCCTGTAAATAGCTTACTTACTTTTTTGTTCCACTTGACTTTTTGTATTTATTTTATTGTACTACTGGATTGTTGGGAAAGAGCAAGAAAGGCATTTCACTGTACTTGTGCATTGTGACAATGAAACTTTAAACGTGAAAATAACCTCAACTTAACTAAGACACAAATGTCATGGAATAATAGACTTACTGCTACAAACTTAGTTCTACATCTAAATAGACCCATATACAAGTAACATTTCACAGTTATGTAAATGTATAGGGATACTTTGGCCATAGCAATGCAGAATCACTGACCACATTTACATGCACACCAAATATCCCGTTATTTTTCAGAATACTCAAGTATTCTGTTTTTGAGTTGACTCATATAAACATCATATCCCGTTTACAATAAAAAGCTTGTATTCAGGTTGAGAACCCTGGATAAGATGCTTCGGATATGCTGATCTAAAACGGGATATTGTGGCATGTAAAAGTCTTGTCCCGTTTACTGCCATTATATACGAAACTGAGCCTGCGCGGACCGTGAAAAACCGCGTTCTGCAACAACAACATGATTTTGCATTTTCTCAAGAGATGCTGAAATAAGTATTTATCCACTACATGTGAGAGGTTATAGGCCTACAGTCGGTGTCCATATTTGTTACTATTCCATTTAACCCATGTGAATTTAAATTAGTAATATTCTGTTTATTCATGACTACAGGGATAATTATGTGAAGAATATCAAAGGTGCATGTAAACAGCTTATCCCGAATAAAACCTTAGCGGGATATGAGCTTCTATTCGGAATACTGTGTGCATGTAAACTTGGTCAATGTGCAGAAACTCACTCAACGTCTAAAATTGTCTCACAGTGCCAAACATGTGGTCTGGGGCGACACTTGGTGGTCACAACTGGACGTGCAAGTGAACAATCAATTCACCTACTGAGAACCATTCACACGAGTGAACCATTCATACCACACGAGTGAGTAACAAGGTCGGAAGAAAACAAGGAGGGACTTCCTGGACTTGAACAATTAGAAATGCTTATTTTCTTTTTCTATTGGAAACGGTTTTAATCTTTTCAATTGAGTGCCCTAATAAACACAATCCTGGTAGTGAGAGACAGGAAGGGAGGGCCAAGACCTGTTTGAAACACAAAAACCTTCACAGCTCTGTTTATTCACTGAAATTGAAGAGTTCAATTCCATTCAAAACACTTTATCTCACAAGGAAATATTATTTTGGGCATAATTGAATTATTAGCTAGGCCTGATGTTTTCATAACCCATCTTTAAACCAAAATTTAACAAGACAATGTGCATTTTCTTGTTTTATATCACACTGAATTTAGTGATGGCTCACAAGTAGTGACTTGATTTGTGTGTGTGTTGTGGTGCATGTCTCAGCATCCTCAAGTTGTTGTGCAACAGGAAGGAATGAAGAAGCAGTCATATTTGGTATCTGGAGGCTTCAGGTGTAATGTGTTGACAAGCAAACAAATGTACACATACAAAGCAAGTAGTCACATATGATGAACAAGTAGGCATTCCATACAAAATAGCCTGTAGATAGACACACACTTACACCATTCAAACAAATGTGTACTAAATCGTGATGTTGAGATGACATTCTCATGCAGGTGAATCCCCCCTTACATGTACTTTCATTTGCTACATCGGGAGTGGCTTGGAATGCGAGTGATTTATAAATGAAACGTCACTTCACCTGGTCAGGACACGTGTAACCAAGGAGTGCTTTCCGGTCGAAGATACATTGTGCTCAATGTGCTGACGGGATCATTTTTTAAACTTTCCTTCTGGGGACCAACTAGTGTTCTAGGGGCTGACTCTGGATCAGCATTCCAGTTTATTGTCTACGCCAGACATTTGGGTGTGGAGCAAGCCGGAAGTGGGTTGAAAAGGAAAGAGCTGAACCAAGCGGGCAGGGCATAGTGATTAGAGACAGGGGAGAGAACGGACAGCAAATCCCTTGTTAAACCAATTTTTAATTCATTCATTCGTTTGATTGAGCTTAAATTATAACCGCGTGCAATTGAAAGAATTCGTCCCATTTTCCACAGCGGAAGCCAATGAATTAGGACTGTTAGCTTGCCACGTCTGTAGAATAAAAAAAATTACAACATTTTTGCGTATTCCTGGTAAATGATAGCAGCAGAAACTATTTAAAACACCTAACCGGATTAGGCTACTTTGAAAACACGAATTTTGGACGAAATTCGGTTAGACCAGTGTCAATCTTAAATGCGTTATTGAGGGTCCCTGCTGTTTGGAGGAAGAACGCATATTCCCACGCCACTACCCTACTACAATCAACGTTTGACCATTTGGCAGGGCGTTGCTGCTTTTTTTTCTCCCGTTCTGAAGAACTCGTGCCGAAGTTATAAAACTTTTTTTAAAGAAGGGAAAACTAACTAGGACTAACCTACTCTCTCAAACAAAAATAAAATGTCTGGAAACAACAGTATCGACGCAGTTAAGCGAAAGATCAAAGTTTTACAGCAACAGGCAGATGAAGCCGAAGAGCGAGCTGAACTTCTTCAGAGACAGGTCGAGGTGGAGAAAACATCAAGAGAACAGGTAAAATGATATTTTAGAATCATCCATCGACATGACCATTTTTTAAATATATTTATTTGGCATTTTGACTATTAGATCGACGTGCGCAGATAGGCTACATTGTTTCTTTTTAAAAGTATACTACCACTTGGACTGGGTTGTCATTCATGCAATTAACATTTTAACGTTACACCCCCGCCCTACAAGGAGCCTATTGACATGGGACTTTTCGTAGCAGGTTAGGACAGTGGTACCCAACCGTTATCTGTTACTGTACCACCATCAAATCAAATTTTATTTGTCACATACACATGGTTAGCAGATGTTAATGCGAGTGTAGCGAAATGCTGTGCCGGAGAACACCTGAAGTATCCTCTCGTGCATCTTACCAGTATATTTATGGCATCATGAGTCGTAGACCAAGTCTTAGTACCGCTGGTTGGGAACTACAGGGTTAGGAGAGCATTTTCGCTAAACCTTTTCCTAACCTTAACCTAAGTCTCCTAACCTGCTACGAACAAGTCATTTCCGGTCGTAGCTGTATCGAAGTGAGGTGTTTTTAGGTAATCTCCCATTGACACCTATCAAATGGGTTGTGTATTGTTGAGTAACATTACAAAGGAATTGTTAGTGGAAGGTGTTGCGCAACATGGGTGGGGGCTTTATGACCAGATTTTTGAAATTGAAGTCATTGAGGGATTGGGTTTTAAAGTAACTGTCCAGTGTTTGTGGACATGACCTGTAATTAATTACAATATGGGTTTAATAGTTTTGTTCATTATGTGTGTTAAAACAAATATTTTCTGTGTTGGAATGGTGTGGGCCTATACACATCATTCAAAATATGAACACAAGTAGACCACTAATTGGACAGCTCATCCTCATCAGGGGGATGATGACATCCTCTGAGGAAAGGTTTATTTTATTTTTTTGTGACTTTTTGTTTGTTTGTTTCCTGATAGTTGTCTCCAATGATAAATGCCCCGGATGAACCGGGTTAGTGTTGATTGTGTTTGTTTTGGAACTGGGCTGCTTTCCAGACTTGAGCCAGGTGCCCAGTTTTGGCCGAAGGTCAAGTCTGCTCAAAACAAGAGCGGTGTAGGTTAAGCACGTGGATTAATGAGTAGGATTCAGTTTTCACATGCAAAAGTGATTGCTTTGGATAAAAAGGCTTTTATCTGCCTTCCCAATGAAACTAGTTTTAAAATGCAATAAATGTTGTTTCCCCAAGCAGAGAGGCACGCCACTGCTAAATCATGGCCGCCCCAGGAAGACATTTTACCAAAGAGTCAAGTCTACAAAACTTAGTGCACTCAGTCCATAACATATTTTAGTTTTGGGGGGCAAAACTGCATTTAAATCCAATATTTCATCAATGAGAGAATTAGCAGAATGTAATCTAGCTCCATCTTCTCCCCAGTGGTGTGAGATCTATCATCTGTTTCATACATTTCCTTCAATTCGCAAGAGGCTGAGACACGTAACTTTCCACAACTAAGTTACCTTATAGCCTTTCTCTAAAATTGATTAAATAAAACATTTTCATCACTCTTCACCCAATATTCAATTTTGATAAAGCGAAAACAGGTTTTTAGATTTTTGCAAATGTATTAAAATGAAAGAACAAAACACATTTACATAAGTAGTCCTACCCTTTACTCAGTCCTTTATGCACCTTTTGTCAGCGATTTACAGCCTCAAGTCTTCTTGGGTATGACATTACATGCTTGACGCACCTGTATTTAGGGAGTTTCTCCCATTATTCTCTGCAGATCCTCTCAAGCTCTGTCAAGTTGGAGAACGAGCATCGCAACACCACTATTTTCAGGTCTCTCCAGAGATGTTAGATCGGGTTCAAGTCTGGCCTCTGGCTGGGCCACTCAAGGACATTCAGAGACTTGTCCCGAAGCCACTCCTGCTTTGTCTTGGCTGTGTGCTTAGGGTCGTTGTCCTATTGGAAGGTGAACCTTGCCCCAGTCTGAGGTCTTGAGCACTCTGGAGCAGTTTTTTAAAATCAAATATCTCTCTGTACTGGGTTCGAGTCCAGGCTTGGTCGCGGAGACCCGTGGGGTGGTGCACGATTGGCCCAGCGTCGCCCGGGTTAGGGGAGGGTTTGGCCGGCAGGGATGTCCTTGTCCCATCGCGCACTAGGGACTCCTGTGGCGGGCTGGGCACAGTGCACGCTGACACTGTAGCCAGGTGTACGGTGTTTCCTCCGACACATTGGTGCGGCTGGCTTTCAGGTTAAGTGGGCGTTGGATCAAGAAGCAGTGCTGCTTGGTTGGGTTGTATTTCAGAGGACGGACAGCTCTCGACCTTCACCTCTCCGAGTCCGTACGGGAGTTGCAGCGATGAGACGACTAACTACCAATTGCATACCACAAAATTAGGATGGAAAAAAAGGTTAAAATAAATCTCTCTGTACTTTGCTCCATTCATCTTTCCCTCAATCCTGACTAGTCTCCCAGTCCCTGCTGCTGAAAAACATTCCCACAGCATGATGCTGCTGTCACCACCAAGCTTCACCGTAGGGATGGTGGCAGGTTTCCTCCAGACATGACACTTGGCATTCAGGCCAAAGAGTTCAATCTTGGATCTGAGAGTATTTGGGTGCCTTTTGGCAAACTCCAAGCTGGCGGTCATGTGCCTTATACTGAGGAGTGGCTTCAAAAATGGACGGTAAAGGACGTGTAGGATTCTGTGTTTTCACAAAAGTAATTTGATAAAGCTTTATCCGTCTCCCCAAGGAAAACTAGTTAAAGCTTCAAACATTTATTTTCTGGAAAACCCTGCCCAGCGTAATAGAACTCCCTCACTGATAACGCGCATCTGTAGGAACACTGACTTGTGGTCATTGTAGTTAATTACCACATGTTCTGCTCTTAACTAATACAAATATTGACCTGTTACAAATGACATCTTACATCTTCCAACAGTTAATGCTTGATAGAGAAACGGTGCGTTGAGCTCACAGAATACAAAGGAACAAATTCTGCAGTGTTGCGTTACACTGAACATAACTGGACGGATGCGTGTGAGAAAATCAAGGTGAATAAATGGTCATCTGACTGGAGCATTGAGTCTAGCCTCCTACATCGGTGGACAACGTGAGATGTGATGCAATGTTACGTGCTTTGAGCACTAGAAAAAACACTATATAAATCATATCATGGCATATACAGTAAATCGTATGTTGAAAGAGGGGTTGAGGTCAATTCCATTTAAATTTGAGGCTAAATGTCAGTATACGTCCAACTCTTTCCCTTTCTCCCCGTCCCTGATACAGGCTGAGGCTGAAGTTGCTTCCCTGAACAGGCGTATCCAGCTGGTTGAGGAGGAGTTGGACAGGGCCCAGGAGAGACTGGCGACCGCTCTGCAGAAACTGGAGGAGGCAGAAAAGGCTGCAGACGAAAGTGAGAGGTCAGTGGAACACAGCGCACGTGAACAGAAAGGGGAAAACACTGTAATTCTCCAAACACCACTGTTTTAAAGGGATACTTTGGGATTTTGGCAATGAGGCCCTTTATCTTCTCCCCTAGGGTCAGATGAACTCATGGATACCATTTTTATGTCTGTGTCCAGTATGAAGGAAATTATAGGTAGTTTTGCGAGCCAATGCTAAATAGCATTACCCACAGACTTCCAGTCATCTGTTAGCATGCAAGAACATCTATTTACTCTTGCCAGCAAGTATGAATTATAAACCAACCAGGGCTTTCTGTAAGGCAAGAATCTCCGATTGCAGCTCTATCATAGCCTTGGTCAACTGTTGGAAATGGTGTGTCATTTGCATAAAGTTGTATACACTTGTACGTGTTTGAAATAGGACTAATATAAGCACCCACAAATAATTTATCGAAGGCCCCTATGCAGCAAAGGAAGCATGACTTTTTAACATGGGATCCCATGAAGTAAGACATATTAGAAAAAGTGGGGACTTGGCCATAGTCACTGGTCTGAACCAGGGATGGGCAACTTTGATGGAGTTGGGGGCACAACAATTGGAGGAGCCACAGTGGCTTGTGGGCCTACAGTACCAGTCAGTTTGGACACACCTACTCAAGGTACTTCCTTTATTTATTTTTTTCATTGTAGAATAATAATGAAGACGTCTATGAAGTAACACATGGAATCATGTAACCAAAGTTTTTTTTAAACAAATCAAAATATATTTTAGATTCTTCAAAGTAGCCACCGTTTGCCTTGATGACAGCTTTGTACACACTTGACATTCTCTCAACCAGCTTAATGAGGATTAGTCTTAAAGGAGTTCCTTCATATGCTGAGCACTTCTTGTCTGCTTTTCCTTCACCCCAACTCATAAATCAATCAAATGTATTGATGAAGCCCTTTGTACATCAGCCGATGTCACAAAGTGCTACACAGAAACCCAGCCTAAAACCCCAAACAGCAAGCAATGCAGATGTAGAAGCACGGTGGCTAGTAAAAACTTCCTAATAAAGGAAGAAGCCTAGAGAGGAACCAGGCTCTGAGGGGGGACCAGTCCTCTTCTGGCTATGCCAGGTTGAGATTATAACAGTACATGGCCAAGATGTTCAAATGATCATAGATGACCAGCAGGGTCAAATAATAATAATTAGAATCATCAGTGGTTGTAGAGGGTGCATCAGGTCAGCACCTCGGGAGTAAATGTCAGTTGACTTTTCATAGCCAATCATTCAGAGTTGGAGACAGCAGGTGCGGTCGAGAGAGTCGAAAACAGCAGATCCGGGACAAGGTAGCACGTCTGGTGAACAGGTCAGTGTTCCATAGCCACTGGCAGAACAGTTGAAACTGGAGCAGCAGCACGACCAGGTGGACTGGGGACAGCAAGGAGTCATCAGGCCAGGTAGTCCTGAGGCATGGTCCTAGGGCTCAGGTCCACAGAAAGGAGAGAATTAGAGAGAGCTTACTTAATTTCACACAGGACACGGGATAAGACAGAATAAATACTCCAGATATAACAGACTGACCTTACCCCCCCCCCCTCCCCGACACAAGCTATTGCAGCATAAATACTGGAGGCTAAGATAGGAGGGGTCGGGAGACACTGTAGCCCCTTCCGACGATACTTCCGGACAGGGCCAACTAGGCAGGATATAACCACACCCACTTTGCTAAAGCACAGACCCCACACCGCTAGAGGGATATCTTCAACCACCAACTTACTTCCCTGAGACAAGGTTGAGTATAGCCCAAGAAGATCCCCCACGGCTCAAACCTGAGGGGGGGGCGCCAAAACCATCTCAATTGGGTTGAGGTCGGGTGATTGTGGAGGCCACGTCATCTGATGCACCATTCCATCACTCTACTTAGTCAAATAGCCCTTTCACAGCCAGGAGGTGTTTTGGGTCGTCCTGTTGGGGGAAGAAAAAAGAGTCCAACTAAGCGCAAACCAGATGGGATGGCGTTTTTCTGCAGAATGCTGTTGGAGCCATGCTGGTTAAGTGTGTCTTGAATTCTAAATAAATCCCTCACATTGTTACCAGGAAAGCACCTCCTACTCCATGTTTCACGGTGGGAACCACCCATGCGGCGATCATCTGTTCACCTACTCTGCATCTCACAAAGACACCACGGTTGGAACCAAAAATCTCCAATTTGGACTCCATTACTCGTCTTTCTTGGCCCAAAAAAGTGGCTTCTTCTTATTGGTATCCTTTAGCAGTGGTTTCTTTGCAGCAATTTGACCATGAAGGCCTGATTCACAGTCTCCTCTGAACAGTTGAGATGTGTTACTTGGACTCTGAAGCATTTATTTGGGCTGCAATTTCTGAGGCTGGTAACTAATGAACTTATCCTCTGCAGCAGAGGTAACTCTGGGTCTTCCATTCCTGTGCCGGTCCTCATGAGACCCAGTTTCATAGTGCTTGATGCTTTTTGCGACTGCACTTGAAAAAACGTTCAAAAATCTTTAAATTTTCCTTTGTTTTGAAGTAATGGACTGTCGTTTCTCTTTTGTTTATTTGAGCTGTTTTTGCCATAAACTTGACTTGGTCTTTTACCAAATAGGGCTATCTTCTGTATATCACCCCTACCATTTCACAACACAACTGATTGGCTCAAATGCATTAATTAAGAAGTAAAGAAATGACACAAATGAACTTTTAACGAGGCACACCTGTGAATTGAAATGCGTTCCAGGTGACTACCTCATGAATCTGGTTGAGAGAATGCCTAGATTGCAAAGCTGTCTATGCAAAGGGTGGCTACTTTGAAGAATCTCAAATACAAAATATATTTTGATTTGTTTAATACTTTTTTGGTTACTGCATGATTCCATG
This sequence comes from Oncorhynchus mykiss, assembly GCF_013265735.2. Classification (NCBI taxonomy): domain Eukaryota; kingdom Metazoa; phylum Chordata; class Actinopteri; order Salmoniformes; family Salmonidae; genus Oncorhynchus; species Oncorhynchus mykiss. The sequence continues at coordinate 28,872,436 of NC_050572.1, read as the reverse complement.
TGTTATTTCATAGTTTTGATGTCTTCACTTCTATTCTACAATGTAGAAAATAGTAAAAATAAAGAAAAACCCTTGAATGAGTAGGTGGTTTAACTTTTGACTGGTCCTGTAAATGCAGGCTGCCAGTTGACCATCCCTGGTTTAAACCTAGTCAGTTTGTCTTTATTGGACTGGAAGTGAAAGCACATGGGCGCACCGATGACAGACAAAAGGGGAAACGCGTACACATCACGGGGGTATACATCTGAAGGATCTGTTTAGAACTTCCCCTCAAATATGATGAGGATGTCCAGTAGGATGAGAGGATGTCCAGTAGGATGAGAGGATGTCCAGTAGGATGAGAGGATGTCCAGTAGGATGAGAGGATGTCCAGTAGGATGAGAGGATGTCCAGTAGGATGAGAGGATGTCCAGTAGGATGAGAGGATGATGAGAGGATGTCCAGTAGGATGAGAGGATGATGAGAGGATGTCCAGTGGGATGAGAGGATGTCCAGTGGGATGAGAGGATGTCCAGTGGGATGAGAGGATGTCCAGTGGGATGAGAGGATGTCCAGTGGGATGAGAGGATGGAGCTAGATGAAACTTGGCCAACATTCTGCTAAAAAATGTTTAAGAGTGCAAGGGCGAATTGAGTTATTGCACACGTGCACTTCAGACTTTGCATTTCCTAATGAAAATATGTAAATACATGCTACATCATGCCAATAGGCTCTCTCTAGCTCGTTCTTGGCTCTTCCCACCTCTTTGCTTGTTCTGCCCGTTGTGCTTCATTTGCTCCAATTGGAAACGATGCCGGTTGATACTTCTTGGGTTAGTTACCACTATCTTTGATGATTTGTGTTTGGTCTCGCTATCTATCTTAATTGATTGTATGTCTTTCTCTAATGCACCCTTTGAGTTTCTCCCTCCTTTGTGTCTCCCAGAGTGTGTGAAATGTAGTGTCACATGCTGCTGACAGTGTGCAATATTAAGTATATGTGTTTAGTTTGACAAATATCCAAAGTCTAATATCGAGTATTGGCGTATTACCACCGTGTTACATTTTTCGTATCCTAAGTTTCAATACCAAATGAATTCCTAGATGATACATTACATCTAACATGTCCGCGTTTGTTCCAGGGGCATGAAGGTGATTGAGAATAGGGCCCTGAAGGATGAGGAGAAGATGGAGCTACAGGAGATCCAGCTGAAAGAGGCCAAGCACATTGCTGAGGAGGCTGACCGCAAGTACGAGGAGGTGAGGATATCTCTCTCACACACACACACACACACACACACACACAATGCTTTAGTACTACCTCATATGCGCACACACACGGACACAATGAGGTAACATCGAGACACAAGTGGATGAGGTCATCGCATACTTTTCTTCTCACATGAGGCTGTAAGCTCACTAGTACAGTTTTTCCCTAGATGTACCCAATTTATATCCACAGTGGGCCTCTTTACTCACACTTCACCTGTTCACCATCTGCGTACATCTTGCGAGCAATTGTTTCCATCTGCCATCTTGTGCAACTGGCAGTAATTAATTGTGTGTGTGTGTGTGTCTACAGGTGGCTCGTAAGCTGCTGATCATCGAGGGGGATCACGAGCGCACGGAGGAGAGGGCAGAGCTTGCTGAGGCGTGAGTGGCCACGTGATTGAACTGCACAATAGTTACACACACACACACAGAACTACACTAGTGGTATGTTACATCACTTATTCCACACAGCCGAATAGGATTTTGTCAAATAATTTAGTTATACTGTTGTTTTCCTCCAAATGAATGTAGAGATCTATTACACACAAAATACTGCATCAATTTGACATGTACAGCATTGTAGCTCTGTATTAAACATACTCTGGTCACACAACTACAGAACTACACGATGCAGAATGCAAACATACATCTTGATGTCTCATTTGGAATATATTTGAACAATTCCCGGTCTACATCACTATACCAGGCCAGAGTCATGTATTAGGGGTTCAAGCAGCAAATCTAGGCCACATCCTCTCGTGCAGTGCTGTGCCAGTTGGTCACGCTATAACAAGCGATTGAAGATCCCCTCTATCATCTCAAACATGGCTGCTACTGACCAATGAACATTCAAGTGGTCTTGACCTGGCACATAAATGCATATAAATCAGACACATTATTCGTATTGTAAGAACTTGATAGACATATTCCAAACACTGTCAACTCAATGTGAGCACGTTTAAATCGACCATCCGGTGGCGCTATAACGGCACTTATTTATTCTTCTTGATCTGACTACCTTGATTGCACTTGACCTGAGGAAATTTGGCACACTCAGGGATGAGTCTAGCTAACCTGTAGAGTATAGTTCTTTGGCCGCATGGTTGCATTGTTGGACAGGGAAAAACAAGCTCATTGTCTTACAGCGGCCATATTGTTTGAGCGAGAGTCTTGGAAAACCTAGCGTTTTAAAGATGTATCCATTGATGCTATATACCAAGTTTGGTGCTGAGCGGTTCTGGAGAAGACCACATTAATACAAATGTTCAAAAATACATCATCCAAAGAATTTTGTGTGATCTGTTGAGTTCTGATATTTGGCAAGCGTGGTAAGGAGTACAGAAGTGGCAAATCCTATGGCGATCTGTCCAATTTGTTCTGATGGTGACATTGTGGGGCTGTAGTTTGAGGGGCTGCTTGACGCTATATTTAAATACAAATACTGCTTGGAGTTGGCACTTTTGTGACTGTTCCATTGTATTGGACCAACAAAATCAAGCACAGCTCAAGTTTTTAAAAGTATTTGATACGGCTCTGCATTATAGCAGTCCCACTTCCGGTATCATCCCAAACTGGCCCCATCCTCACTGTTCCCATGGCCATGAGAATAAACTTGTGTGTTTGCATAACAATGGTTCTGCATCCTAATTAATAAATGCCCTCCTCCCCCATCTGTCCGTCTCTGCATGTTTCTCGGGGTCCAACCTAAATTCAACGCATGACCCACCCCCCACCCTCCATACGCCCCCCTGCACCGCATGTGTGACTCCGCCCCCTCCCTGCACTAACAGCAAAGCCAGGGCCCTGGAGGAGGAGCTGAGGGGTTTTGACCAATCGCTGAAGTCCCTGCAGGCCTCTGAAGACCAGGTATTGTGTGTTTGTCTGTGGAGTGAATTCATACCCCTCAAATTATTCCAAATTGTTTTCTTTGTCTCAATTCCAAAATGATTAAACCTTTTTTCTCTTACCTTCTCTTACACACACTACCCCATAGTGCAAAGTGAAAATGTGCTTTTAAAAATGAAATACAATTTATTTACATAAGTATTTACACCCCTGAGTCGATACATGTTAGAATCACCTTTGGTAGCGATTACAGAGTATTTGCACTCTTGGATTGTACAATATTTGCACATTATTATAAATTCTTTAAACTCCGTCAAGTTGGTTGTTGATCATTGCTAGACACATTTTGAAGCTTTGCCATATATTTTCAAGCAGATTTAGGTCATACCTGTAACTAGGCCACTCAGGAACATGCACTGTCTTGGTAAGCAACTCCAGTGTATGTTTGCCTTTTGATTTAGGTTGTCCTGCTCAAAGGTAAATTTCTCTCCCAGTGTCTTTTGGAAGGCAGACAGAACCAGGTTTTCTTTCTTCTAGGATTTTGCCTGTGCTTAACTCTATTCTGATTGTATTTTTATCCTAAAAAAAACTCCCTAGTCCTTGCCGATGACAATCATACCCATAACATGATGCAGCCACCACCATGCTTGAAAATATGAAATGTGGTGTCTTTCCCAAACAACGCTTTGTATTCAGGACGTAAAGTACATTTCTTTACTTTTTTGCAGTGCGTTTTAGTGCCAGGATGCAGGTCTGGGAATATTTTTAACTAATTTTAAAGTCACCATTGGCCTCATGGTGAAGTCGCTGAGCGGTTTCCTTCCTCTCCAGCAACTTAGTCAGGAAGGACACCTGTATATTTGTAGTGACTGGGTGTATTGATACTAGAGGTCGACCGATTAATCGGAATGGATTTCAAGTTTTCATAACAATCGGAAATCTGTATTTTTGGGTGCCGATTTCCGATATTTTATTTAAAAAAATATTTTTTATACCTTTATTTAACTAGGCAAGTCAGTTAATAACACATTCTTATTTTCAATGAGACTGCCTAGGAACTGTGGGTTAACTGCCTTGTTCAGGGGCAGAACGACAGATTATTACCTTGTCAACTCAGGGGTTCCAATCTTGCAACCGCACAGTTAACTAGTCCAACGCTCTAACCATTGCACTCCACGAGGAGCCTGCCTGTTACGCAAATGCAGTAGAAGCCAAGGTAAATTGCTAGCTAGCATTAAACTTATCTTATAAATAACAATCAATCATAATCACTAGTTATAACTACTAATGCATTTTAGCAGGCTATATTAACCAGGTGAAATTGTCATTTATCTTGCGTTCATTGCACGCAGAGTCAGGGCATTTGCAACAGTTTGGGCTGCCTGGCTCATTGCAAACTAATTTGCCAGAATTGTACGCAAGTATGACATACATTGAAGGTTATGCAACGTAACAAGAATATTTAGACTTAAAGATGCCACCCGTTAGATAAAATACCGACCGGTTCCGTATTTCACTGAAATAATAAACGTTTTGTTTTCGAAATTACAGTTTCCAGATTCGATCATATTAATGACCAAAGGCTAATATTTCTGTGTGTTATTATGTTATAATTAAGTCTGATTTGATAGAGCAGTCTGAGCAGCAGCAGGCCCGTAATTATTAATTCAAACAGCACATTTGTGTGTTTCGCCAGCAACTCTTCGCAAGCACAGTGCTGTTTATGACTTCAAGCCTATCAGCCTAATGGCTGGTGTAACCAATGTGAAATGGCTAGCTAGTTAGCTGATTGTGCGCTAATACTGTTTCAAACGTCACTCGCTTTTAGATTTGGAGTAGTTATCCCCCTTGCCCTGCAAGGCCCGCGGCTTTTGTGGAGCGATGGGTAACGATGCTTCCAGTGTGGCTGTTGTCGATGTGTTCCGGGTTCGAGCCCAGGTAGGGGCGAGGAGGGGGACGGAAGCTATACTGTTACACTGGCAATACTGTTACACTGGCAATACTATAGTGCCTAAAAGAACATCCAATAGTCAAAGGTATATGAAATACGAATGGTATAGAGAGAAATAGTCCTATAAATACTATATTAACTACAACCTAAAACCTCTTACCTTGGAATATTGAAGTCATGTTAAAAGGAACCACCAACTTTTATATGTTCTCATGTTCTGAGCAAGGAACTTAAATGTTAGCTATTTTACATGGCACATATTACTTCTCCACCACTTTGTTTTTGCATTATTTAAACCAAATTGAACATGTTTCATTTATTAACTTTTTGAATTTGACCCCTTTTTCTCCCCAATTTCGTGGTATCCAATTGTTTAGTAGCTACTATCTTGTCTCATCGCTACAACTCCCGTACGAGCTCGGGAGAGATGAAGGTTGAAAATCATGCGTCCTCCGATACACAACCCAACCAAGCCGCACTGCTTCTTAAAACGGCGCCATCCAACCCGGAATCCAGCCGCACCAATGTGTCGGAGGAAACCCCATGCACCTGGCAACATTGGTTAGCGCGCACTGGGCCCGGCCCGGCCTTGAGACAAGGATTTCCCTACCGGCCAAACCCTCCCTAACCCGGACGACGCTAGGCCAAGTGTGCGTCGCTCCACGGACCTTCCGGTTACGACAGAGCCTGGGCGCGAGTCCAGAGTCTCTGGTGGCACAGCTGGTCGCTGCAGTACAGCACCCTTAACCACTGCGCCACCCGGGAGGCTGATGTTTCATTTATTTGAGGTTAAATTGATTTTATTGATGTTTTATATTAAGTTAAATTAAGTGTTAATTCAGTATTGTTGTAACTGTCATTATTACACATTTTTAAAAAATGTATAAACAAAATCGGCCGATTAATCGGTATCGGCCTTTTTGGTCCTCCAATTGGTATCGGCATTGAGAAATCATAATCGGTCGACCTCTAATTGATACACCATCTAAAGTGTAATAACTTCACCATGCTTTAAGGTGTAGTCTGCTTTTTTTTTTTTTTTTACTCATCTTCCAATAGGTTCCCTTTTCAAGGCATTAGAAAACCTCCCTGGTCTTTGGTTGAATCTGTTTTGAAACTCACTGCTCAAATGAGGGACCTTTAAAGATAATTGTATGTGTGGGAAACAGATGAGGCAGTCATTCAAAAATCATGTTAAACACTATTGCACACAGCAAGTCCATGCAGCTTATGTGATGTGTTAAGAACATTTTTACTCCTGAAATGATTTAGGCTTGCCATAAACAAAGGGGTTGAATACTTATTGACAAGACATTTCAGCTTTTAATTTTGTATTAATATGTACACATTTATACAAACAATTCCACTTTGACATGGGCTATTGTGTGTAGGCCAGTGTCACATTCTCAATTTGATGAATTTAAAATCGGGCTGTAATTCAACAAAATGTGAAAATCAAGGGGTGTGAATACTTTCTGAAGGCAGTGTGTCTGTGTGTACTGATAAGGAGGGGTGTGTGTGTGAATAGGGTGTCTGTCCACTGTGTCTGAAAACATGCTTTGGCGATAAAATTTAACTTACAAAGACAAATATGATTGTTCATGTTCTGAATCATTCAGTGGGGTATTTCTAACATATCATTGACATTATATCCAATAAGTCAGATTTCGTAACCTAATGCAACTGATAATAAGTACAGAGCTCTGTTGACATAATGTGCAGGTTTCTCAACATTTTAGGATTCTACATTTTGGTTGTCATCAGTTGTTTCCGCGGGTCGCAAAACTAGCATGACACGAGCTGAATTAAATGTAAAAGGCTTTGAAAATAAAGCTCAGTGCTCCGTTGACATTTCAGAGACGCTTGTTTTTGAAAATAACAGGAATTAGGAATTAATATAAAAAGCGTATACATGTCATGTCTCCTCTATATCCATCTTACCTCTACTGTTTTATGTCCTGCAGATTTGAGGAGAAAGATTAGTTTAAGGGGGAAAGTGAGACTGTCAGGCAACCAGTAGCTTTAATTCATGCACAGAATCCAGCCTAGCTGGCGCAATGCTGTTTTCCTTATATTTTTAGCACTTTTTTTAAAACCTGGCCTCCATTGATTTGGTCACCCTAATTCTGGCCATAGACATGAGGTTTGGACCATTTGGTGTTTTTTTTAAAGAGGATTATATAACTTTTTTACCCATTTGTGAAAATCATGTGTTTTTTGATTGGACACCCCACTGTGTGTGGTGAGTGTGCCTACACTTCATGGGGTGTAAGAGAAATGCATGTATGAGCGTGTTCATGCTCAACTGACTGCTTTAGTGTAATCTACCATTGGTCTAACATCAGGCTCGAGATTTATGGATGTAGGACCTATTTATTGTTAAAAGATCTCAAAAGGTGCACATAGAAAGTCTCTCTCTGTGAGTGTGTGTGGAGGATGAGAAGGAAGTAATCAGACTCATGGCCTCAGGACAAACAGGTGGTCCTCTTTGGATGACTCCCGGACCTGCAGACTCCAACCTCTCCTTCTCTTTCCATATCTTTTCAGTATCTGCCTTGTCTCTCCTTGACTCGCGCTTGCCTCCCTTTCTCTTCCCCACTCTTTTCTTAACTTGTGTTTGCATGAAATCCAGTGTGCATGTTAAGTGGCATCCTACTGCTTTAAAATCGATGGGAGTTCCGGTTGTGTTTAGTAGGATAGCTTCACCCAGTTTCTATGTCAACTCATCCAATAAGAAATGCTTGCTTTAGTTTTCTGTTGCAAAACGTTTTGCTATGGTGTGCCCTACTGAAAATAACACATGAGAACCCATGAGAACTTGAGCATGCAAAACTCACTTTTTTAATGCCCTTAAGGACATCTCCAGCCTAAAACATGCCAGTCTAACGACAGTGAACATTACTCGTATAGCTTGTCTTTCGTTGAGGATGTTGCTTAAACTGATTTCCTGTTGTGAGGTAGGCACACTTTAATATGGAGATATGGTAGTGTCAAGGGCCTTGTAACCCTCTCTGACATAAGGCACTCCTTCATGTTTCCTAATGATCAACTCCTCCCGAGACCATTTGTCATCTCTCACCATCAATTATCTTAAACTGTATTGCCAATGTTTTCACACTGCTACTCTTTCCTTCTTTTCACTGCTCTGCCCTCGTTGCCATCTCTCCTTGTCTTCTGATTCTCTTGAAACAAACTCAATGGCGGCCTCTCCTCAAATCCAGTAAATGTGCTGAACTGGAGGAGGAGCTGAAAAACGTCACCAATAACCTTAAGTCCCTGGAGGCCCAGGCAGAGAAGGTAGCGTGTCCGTGTGTTGGTATTTTACCTGGTTGTGTAAACCTCAGATTAATCTAGCATGTACTTGTGGGCATGTTTTTGTCTGACTGTTTACATCTCTGAGGAAGCGATTTAGTAAGTATTGTGCGTTGACAATTTTTCTTTGCACGTGGTGGTGGGGGGGAGGGTGCTGTGTGTGTGTACGTAGGGTTAGTACCTGTATCTGTGTGCAGCATGTGTATTTGAGTGCAGCTTCTGTATTCACCCTACACCAGAGGTTCTGTATTGACTCTGCCTTGAACAACATTGCCTGTGTGTGTAGTTCATATCCTGATGCCTCAGGCAGTTAACCTTGGGTTACTTGGTCAGTGTAGTTAATTTCCCCTTGGCATTTACCCCCATTCCAGTCTTGAATACCTCCTACCTCTCCCAGACATCCATTCTTGTCATCAATGCCCTTTACAGCCTATGTTTATAATTCCTAGAAAGGTCACACTTGCATGATTAATTGAGAATTTAATCTTCATATTTCTGATTGGACCGAAGGCCTGCATGGACAAACACCCCCATACTAAGTTAAGGGTTTGGTCTAATATAACATGGAGAACGTTACTTTTAATGAATCGTTCCTTTGCACCCACTTTGTAATTGTTATCCTCCAATGACCCTGCAGTGGAATACATATGAACACTTCCAGAGCTATGTTCAATAGTCACCAAACAGGACAGACTAACAGGACTCATTTTCTGTTGCAGAAACATTTGACGGTTTCCAATGCGTGACCTAATGACCACAACCCAGGTTTATAATTGTTGCCTCTGTATTCCTGCAAATGCATGTCCAGATCTGCTCCGAACAGATGCATAGTAAACATACCTACAAGTAAACTTTCTTCAGTGGAATAATGGTTAGATAAGTGGTATTCTACTTCCACCTTTTTATGGACAGTAGTGTTCTCGTGTTTCACCAGTGACTGATTTAGACCTGGGAAACCAATGGCCTTTCTTATGGGGCATAATGTTTAGAAGTTTGCCAAGTTAAATGTTTTGCGTAGTCATTTGAAGAATTCCTATCTACAGTTATTTTGTTTGGTACTTTTCTATTTTCAACATCCTGAACGTTTTACACATCGATACTCATCAGATGTTTGTTTTTTTTCTTCTAGCCAATCAGTGATGATTGGGCAATTGAGACACTGCGTTCCAACCGTATTCAAGGCCCCACCCAGAATTGCAATCTCAGCAAGAATTCTGGTATCTCTAGAGCTGTAGACAGATGGATTAATTTAACCACTGAAGGAGCCAAGTCACACATGCACTGTTGACTTCACTGGGATTGCCCTTGATATTGTTCTATTTGTTGAACTAATTTGGCATGCATTATAATGGCATGTTTTTAGGAATCCTTCTATTGCAGCATCAACGAACTGGTCTTTTACATGAGGTTGAGTTCATGTCAGTTATTTATGTTTTGGTGTTTGGGCGCTCTGCTTTAAACTGACAGTCCTCTCTTCTACTACAGTACTCCCAGAAGGAGGACAAGTATGAGGAAGAGATCAAGATCCTGACTGACAAGCTCAAAGAGGTAAGTGGATAACCTGTAGAGCAGGGATCATCAAGTAGATTCAGACGTGAGCCTATTTATTATTTTCTAAGAAAAATGAGCCGACGGTAAGGGGGCCAGAACATAATTACAAATAATTAGTACTTTGCAAGTTGAGCGCAAGAATCCCCAACAGATGTAATATTTGACTAAAACATGATAATTTCAAACCTTGCTTACATTTGTATAGGATCACGTACAGTGAGCTCCAAGTATTGGGACCGTGACCGACAAAAATATCATCCCCGCCAAAATGCTAACCTTCCCTGTTAGGCTAACCTCTCACCATTACAATGTCTTGGCATTATGATATTTGTGCGTTCAACCTTCACTCATCATTATTCACAATTTTATTCAGGACTATCTGCAATCATGGTAACATCCACATTAATGTAGAAGTGTGACACACTCAAATTACACACTACATTTACCACAAAATAATCTAAAATGCATCAAAAACAAATGGCAAATGCTTTCAACAAGTTTGTAGACTCACATGCTTGATGTAATCATTGCGTGCTAGGTATATGGGACGAACTTGAATTTGTCCCAATGTTTCTTTATTCACAAAGTCAGGTTAGTTTGGTTTTAATTCCTTTTGTAGTCTACAAGTTAACCTATTTAGTCTAGGTCATCAAGGTTTTAGTAGTTTCTTGATTGAATGCTTTGTTTTGACTTATTTTCTTAGGCTGAGACTCGTGCTGAGTTTGCTGAGAGGTCTGTGGCCAAGCTGGAAAAGACCATCGATGATCTGGAAGGTAGGATCCAGACGCTTTGCCTTGACGGTGCATTGGGATATAAAGGAGAAGTCATGTTCTGGCTTAATCAGTCTATTTTAGCATATAGTACTTTCCCTTTGGCAACTTCCCTCACTCTCCTGTTTTTTCCCTCCTGTTCTCCACTCTCTTTTTCCCTTCACTCTTTGGCCTCTCTGAACAGATGAGCTATATGCACAGAAACTCAAGTACAAGGCCATTAGTGAGGAGTTGGACCATGCCCTCAATGACATGACCTCCATGTAAATACGGGCTGACCGTGTGTGTGGTTGGCATGCAGGGCCTGTGGGGTTTGACTGAGAATCTAATATTCCACTGCACTGAAGTCAGGGGGCCAGGAAAAACACCTGACTCTCTATAACACGTCACCTAACAGCCATGTAATGTTCACTTTTCTAAGGAGTTGGCATATGTGACAAACTACATCATGCAAAAGCAAAGCTTGAGTCATGCAACAAAATCTGCCAACCAACACTATTTATACTAATGGGTTTTTGTGATTGGAAAAAAATATCTAAGTGTGATATGAGTGGTGTGACATTTAAAAGGTGGTTTGTGAAGTAATAGCTGAATTACTGAATGCTTGCAATATCAATTGCACTAAATGTCCACAAGAAAAGAGTCGGTGATACCCAATGGCTACTAATCATCACAATGTAATGATTCTCAGAATCTGTAGTCACGGTCTCTCAACCCCTCTGTTTTCAGATAAATGTCGGGAAGCTCACTTCCTCACTCCCCTGTTGTGGTTTCAAGAATTTCGTCTCAGTCCTCCTGATGAACATCCATTTCGGTGGCGTGGTTCTCTCTCCCCCTTCCTTCCTGTCCATCTTCACTCATTCCTTACGTGGTTGTTAAATCTGCCCCCTTTGTGCTTTTCTTTTCACTCTTAGTCCTTTGCCCCACTTTCTCTCTCTCACTCTCTCTCGCTCTCGGAACTATTTGTTTCTTTGGGTCACTGTGCTCAAGCCTCTTTGTATTTCTCTATCTTGCCTTGTCCCATGTTTCACCCTGTTCTCTACATGTGATTCTATATAAATGTTGAACAAAGGGAGGAGGAAAAACCTGTCTGCTGTCTCTAACAATGTTTTTTTGGGGTGACATACAAAGTGACATACAAACACAATGGTTTCTGTTGCTCTTACCATGTTCATTGTTTTTCCACAAATAGTCATGTTAGAAATTGTACATTTTAATGAGCAGAAGGGTTGGCAATAGTGATGGTGCCTCCACAGTGGGGGTTAGGCTAGAAATAAGAACGCAACAGGGCAAAGCACAAGGTTTCATTAAACGTGACAGTGGTATTTCTGCTAATTTACTCTTATCGAGAGCCACTTGCAACAAGTTCATTCAAACAAGATGTCACATCATTGATAGGGTTTGTTTACACATACAACTAGATGAGCCACAATGGTGCACGAGCAGTACAAGGAAAACTGAATAGAAGTGCAGCTTACATGAAATATGAACATGCTTGAAAAATAAACTCATTCAAATTACAATATGAAGATCCACCCCATCTACTGTCTGTTTGACAGCCTAACTTGGGTTTGGGCTCGTTCTGTGTTGCATCTGATCTCCTGTAGTTGCCCGTCTTGTACTTGCTCCGGGTTATCTTGGCACGACAGGTGGAGTGGATTTGCAAAATTCGACGTCACGCAATTTATAAACTGGTCAGGTAAGATGGATAGATTTAGGTCGAGCACTGATGTTGGGCGATTTAGTCCTGGCTTGCAGTCGGCGTTCCAATTCATCCCAATGGGGTTGAGGTCAGGGCTCTGTGCAGGCCAGTCAAGTTCTTCCACACCGATTTCAACAAACCATTGCTGTATGGACCTCGGGCATATATTTGTATTTATTATGGATTCCCATTAGCTACTGTCAGAGCAGCAGCTACTCTTCATTGGGTACAGCAAAATTAAGGCAGTTTATACAATTTTAAAAACATTACAATACATTCTCAGATTTCACAACACTCAGGCCCCATTGTCATGCTGAAACAGGAAAGGGCCTTCCTCAAAAAGTTGTCAGAAATTTGGAAGCACAGTATAGAATGTCATTGTATGCTGTAGCGTTAAGACTTCCCCTGACTGGAACTGACGGGCCTAGCCCGACCCATGAAAAACAGCCCCACACAATTATTCTTCCTCCGACAAACTTTAGTTGGCTCTATGGATTCAGTCCGGTAACATTTTCCTGGCATCCGCCAAACCCAGATTTGTCCGTCGGACTGCCTGATAGTGAAGTGATTCCTCACTCCAGAGAATGTGTTTCTGCTACTCCAGAGTCCAATGGTGGCGAGCTTTATACCACTCCAGCCGAGGCTTGGCATTGCGCATGGTGATCTTAGGCTTGTGTGCAGTTGCTCTGCCGTGGAAACCCATTTAATGAAGCTCATGACGAACAGTTATTGTGCTGATTTTGCTTCCAGAAGGCAGTTTGGAACTCTTTAGTGAGTGTTGCAACTGAGGACAGACAATTGACACGCTTCAGCACTCGGTGTGCCTGTTCTGTGAGTTTGTGTGGCCTACCACTTTGCGGCTAAGCCGCGATGTTTCCTTTTTACAATAACAGCACTTACACCATACAAAGTGCCTGAAATAGTTTTTTTTAGTGCCAAAATATTTATACCATTCACTTAGCTTCATAGTTTCATAGTATGATAATGTCAGAAACATGACCAATAGTAGTAGGCTACATCAACTATAGCAGTAGGCCTACCTGTATGGGGAAAAACACATTTAAATGGAACTGTAGTCTACCTCGTTCATAATTTGGAGGGAGGTTGTAATCTATAGCATCAATGGGTTTTATAAACTTTTCACACATTCAAACCAGCTGATGAACAGAAAGGCAGTTGCAAATGGTGTTAGTTCTATTAACTTTTGAGGCAGTGGATAATGTAGAGTAGACCCTTCCCCGATATTCTGATTTGATAGGAGAAAGTTGTCAATGGTTATGCGTTTGTTCTGCCCTGGAAAGTACAGACAGCTAGCCAACTACTGTTCAATTCTTGATTTAATGAACAAGGCTAATTGACTGCAGATGGTAGAATTTTACTGAACTTTTTATTCTTGATGGCATGAGAAATATGGCTGTCCGTATAGGCTACTCGTTTTGAACCCAAAGTCAATAGATTCCTGGCAGAAGAGACGGTGTGCTTCTGATTCTGCTTCCACGCCCGCATTTGTTTACATCTCTGGTGTGGCAGGTACAATTACTGCGCTCACGTCCTGTTCATGTCCTGTTCACGTCCTCTTCATGGTGTAGCTCCTCTAAAACAACCCCTCCTGAAAAGAATCACATGAAATCGCACTTGTGCTTAATAGCCTACAGAGGTATGGAATGCAATAGTTGGAACGTATCGACCATGTCCTTTGTACAACAAAGGTGTAGCCTAAATACTTCGAGGGTGTTCATCGCAGATCAGGGAGGGGGCAGCGGAGTGTGCAGCAGCTGCGTAAAAATACATGTGCAGACATATTTAGCCTAAAGAAAATCAGGTTTCCAGAAAATCCAGACCCGCAGATTATAGAGATTTCAATTAGATTAGAAAAACTTGATTCAGATTTTAGTATGACCACATTCCTGATTTATGGTGATGAAAACATATTATATTTGTAGTAAATTCACTTCAACTGAAGGATGCAGTGGTTGAATATTCAGGGGAATATCTTTCTTGCATGAGGAAAAAACATGCCAACTTTTACCAGTGACTCTATCCTAGGCCGCGGTCAACTGGGCCAAATTGTGGCATGTTCAGATTGAAACTTTACGTAGAACAAATGTGCCTCTGACATCCCTTTTTCCAGATGCATTTTACACTTCCTACACTGTGCTTTAGTGGGCTTCCAACGAGTGGTCACTCAAAGTATTCCTTTGGGCTGGGCGATTATGGCATATTAACTTGTGAGCTATATCTGGATTTTTAAATATGTTTTCTGTAATTAAGCTTTGTACAATTTTAAAGGTAAAAACGACTGCGTTTGAAACCGTTAGCAATGATCTAATGAATTCAGGGCTTTAGATTATACCTAGGCTAAATATCAGCCTTCCACAACCATAAGACCCATTCATTTAATTATTTTTATCAAAATACACTGCTCAAAAAAATAAAGGGAACACTTAAACAACACAATGTAACTCCAAGTCAAACACACTTCTGTGAAATCAAACTGTCCATTTAGGAAGCAACACTGACAATAAATGTCACATGCTGTTGTGCAAATGGAATAGACAACCGGTGGAAATTATAGGCAATTAGCAAGACACCCCCAATAAAGGAGTGGTTCTGCAGGTGGTGACCATAGACCACTTCTCAGTTCCCATGCTTCCTGGCTGATGTTTTGGTCACTTTTGAATGCTGGCGGTGCTTTCACTCTAGTGGTAGCATGAGACGGAGTCTACAACCCACACAAGTGGCTCAGGTAGTGCAGCTCATCCAGGATGGCACATCAATGCGAGCTGTGGCAAGGTTTGCTGTGTCTGTCAGCGTAGTGTCCAGAGCATGGAGGCGCTACCAGGAGACAGGCCAGTACATCAGGAGACGTGGAGGAGGCCGTAGGAGGGCAACAACCCAGTAGCAGGACCGCTACCTCCGCTTTTGTGCAAGGAGGAGCATGAGGAGCACTGCCAGAGCCCTGCAAAATGACCTCCAGCAGGCCACAAATGTGCATGTGTCTACTCAAACGGTCAGAAACAGACTCCATGAGGGTGGTATGAGGGCCCGACGTCCACAGGTGGGGGTTGTGCTTACAGCCCAACACCGTGCAGGACGTTTTGGCATTTGCCAGAGAACACCAAGATTGGCAAATTCGCCACTGGCGCCCTGTGCTCTTCACAGATGAAAGCAGGGTCACACTGAGCACGTGACAGTCTGGAGACGCCGTGGAGAACGTTCTGCTGCCTGCAACATCCTCCAGCAGGACCGGTTTGGTGGTGGGTCAGTCATGGTGTGGGGTGGTATTTCTTTGGGGGGGCCGCACAACCCTCGCCAGAGGTAGCCTGACTGCCAATAGGTACCGAGATGAGATCCTCAGACACCTTGTGAGACCATATGCTGGTGCGGTTGGCCCTGGGTTCCTCCTAATGCAAGACAATGCTAGACCTCATGTGGCTGGAGTGTGTCAGCAGTTCCTGCAAGAGGAAGGCATTGATGCTATGGACTGGCCCGCCCGTTCCCCAGACCTGAATCCAATTGAGCAGATCTGGAACCACATGTCTCGCTCCATCCACCAACACCACGTTGCACCACACACTGTCCAGGACTTGGCGGATGCTTTAGTCCAGGTCTCGGAGGAGATCCCTCAGGAGACCATCCGCCACCTCATCAGGAGCATGCCCAGGTGTTGTAGGGAGGTCATACAGGCACGTGGAGGCCACACACACAACTGAGCCTCATTTGACTTGTTTTAAGGACATTACATCAAAGTTGGATCAGCTTGTTGATGATTTTTGTTGTCAGCACATTCAACTATGTAAAGAGAATTATTTAATAAGAATATTTAATTCATTCAGATCTAGGATGTGTTATTTTAGTGTTCCCTTTATTTTTTGGGCAGTGTAGTTTAACCTGCTTTTTGGCAATAACTCTTTCTGGCTTTCTCGTCAGTCCTATGAAAATTCCCGTTTTGTTCATAATGCACATTCACTAATGATGACAACTAACTCCTTGTCGCAGGTATTACCGAAAATGTAACGCGGCTCCATCTCTCAAGCACAAGCCCACGTGCTAGCTCCTTGTCAAGTTTAGCTAACTTGGATCTATTTGCTAGCTAACAAGGTAAAACAGTTGCATTGTGAACACACCCTTCTACCTCCAACTGTTTAAACAACATGCTAGCCTGTCCACTATGTTCAGATGTTGAAATCAAGTGGCCTTTCCATATTTCTCAGCTCTGTAGTGCTAGGGCAAAAGAACGACACCTCATGGTCCACAGGACCGAGTTTGGGGAAACACTGCCCTAGTGGTTGACCTAGTAAGTAAGTCTGCCCTTTTGTGGCATTTTTTTTTTCATCTTCCCTCTACTCCATGCTCAGGTAATGTGACCTTTTCTGTACTCTGCATATTTTTATTATTCATTCTGTTTACTATGCTCCACTATTTTTCCTTCTTACTTCCACTTGATTGTTTTACTGTCTACACTTTTTTTTTTATAGCAGTGTTGTATCCCGGGGACCCACTAAATGCTGGGTTTTGGATATTTTATACTGCTTTTACACATTTATTATCATTAATTGATCTTATGACCAATCATAAGCTCAAACATATTTGATGTGATTGGTCAAAAGACTAGTGAAAGAATTGGACTGTCTTTGTAAATCCAGCTTTTGTATATCTGCCTGGTTCATGAATACAAGTTAAGCCGCTGAATAGGGTTGCAAAGTTACTGGTCATTTACCAAAGTTACCAGACTCCAGTTTGGTAGGTAACAGGTATTAACAGGTTGCTTGAATGTGGCTAGCATGACTGCTTATGGTAACTTTTTAGTAAGTTATACTTTTAAAGTGTGTGTATACCTTTGTATATACAAGTTTCTAGTGAATAGACCACAAGGTTCAAGAGAAAATAGCTAAATTAATGAAGAAAGCATCTAATCAACAATGCCATTATTTCAAATAATTATGCAACTGTTCCAACTATAAAGTAATATTTTTAGATTGTGTGGCCTTATCACATAAAATAAGAGACCCAGAGATAATTAGTTACATGATCATCTGAAGTACTCAAAGACCACCTAGTTATCGTCTGATAAAATAACAATGGGAAAGTTACCAACATTCTGGTAATTTACTGGTAAACTTCAAGTTTCCAGTAATACCTTCCCTTTGCCACCCTACCACTGAGGATTGCTCATTTTAGAAATGTTGAGTTATATTTTTAGAGGGTAACATTACCCAAACCCTCATTCATATTGGGCAAAATCATAATCGCAATAGGAAACCGTCGCGACGGTTAGAACAGGTTTAAGTAATTATTGGGGTTATAGTCAGTTGTCATAAACTGACAACGGCTGATTATGGCAGTGTTCTGTAGCCCTTAAAACAAAGAGCTCCATTAGTGGTACCTAGGGATTCTTGGTGTGTTACCCAGACGAATAATACATGATTCATCTCTCCCTCTCCAGAGAGACTGGCCAATGCCAAGGAGGAGAACCTCAAGATCCATGCCACCCTGGACCAGACCCTGCAGGACCTCAACAGCTTCTGAGAACCCACCACCCCCTCCCACTTCTCTCTTTCTGTCCTTTCTCCTCACTGCTGTTGTTGGGGATTTACCCTTGTGATGCTGAAGCATGCCAAAACCACTATTTACTATGACACCTTTATTCTCAACAGCTTTGATTGTTCTTGTTACAGAGTTCATCAATATGACACATTGTGGAAGGGCTTGCCTTTATCCATTGGAATGGTCTTTAATAGGGACACTCGGTCATACTTATGTGGTCTACTATGCCATCTTCTCCTTGCTTGAAGGTGGCTAGCATGACTGCCTTTAAGAATTCCTTGCCAAGTTAACGAGAACACGGTCAGTCCACTCACCCATAGAATATCCCATTTTGGTTTCTATCCATTCAAGATCAACCATAGAAAATGTGGAAACGGGGCACATGATTTTTCTAGCCATTTACTACATAGAATTATTCACTTCTGACTTCAGTCCTGCTGTTGTATTCCATGGACTGGTTCTGTTTTCTTCTGTATCACCTTCCTTTAATGACTAAACCCTCAAAGTTTACACATCTGAAAGTGCTGAAGTGGTAAGCGAGATTGAAGAAGCTCCACTTGGTCTATCAGAGGGCTGGGCCATCACTACGTTGCTTTGGCCTTTGCAATCCTTTATGATTAGTAGACACCAAAAAAGGTTAGGGGATAGGGTCCAAAATGGAACTAGGCTTCTTTCCTTCTTACAGTATATCCCTTTTATCCCGCCCTTTGCCTACTTTACACCAATATAGTCTGGGACAAAAACCACATTGGGTGGTCTGAATTTGATGATGTCCAAGCGGTATCATGCAATCAAGTTTGTTGTTTTTCCTATTCCTTGGGGATATGCATAATTCGTTTATGATATTTTGCCTAATGTATGTGTTTTCTCCTACTGAAACCATAGCCACAATCAAAAAACAGTGCTGCACTTGTATGACACTAATTATTCGGCCTCAACTCTCCAATTCTGAACTTTTTTTAAGCGAATTGGTCTTTTGACCTATTACGTCAGATATTTTCCAGAGGTTATTGGTCAAACGATATCAGAATTGGGCTGCCTGTTAATGCAGCCTTTAGTTTGAGAAGTTTATAGTGACGTTGTTGGGTTCACAAATCAATGGCTATCACTTTGCCAGTACCATGGCAATTATAGAAAATGGGTGGGGGATTTAAACCTTTACTTTAAGTAGGATTTAAACTACAACACGTAAAATAATTAACCTCAATGTTTTAACTGGAAATTCACCAGAGATGTATAACCACTTTGTTTGTCTTGTTCCATTGTAATGACGTTTTCTTTGTTGAATAAAGACCATGATTTTTACTGCCATACAAAACTGTCTCTCTGGATTTTCATATGAAGTTACATTCTCCAAGTGCAATCTGATTGTGTAGACTATTTTAGATTGCACAAGCCAGGGATGGGTCAATTCAGTCTGAGTTGCTTTATAATTAGCCCATTTTAAAAACGCACATCGTAAGGGATGCATGCATAAAATAGACATGAGTATAATTTCCATCATGTTGCGTGCACAACCGCAATGTACAGCTCCTACCTGGGAGGAAAAGTCATCATTAAATTATGAATCACATTTTTATGTCTTGATGTGTAGCATGTCTTCATACTGTATACAGACATTTTTATTAAATGTTGAGTGGCTGACATTTATGTTCAGACCTTATTGTTATTGATATTTGTATTTGTCTGTGTGCTTTGTCCATGTTTTGGTAACACTACTTGTATGTGTCCACTCGGTTCATATCGAGTTTGAGTGTGGGAGTCCTCAATGCTTCGTCCTTGCTGTAACGAGGCAGAAATCAGAAGAGCAGGTCGTTGTCAGTTTTCCAAGAAAGCCTGGCCTTAGCCGGCTCCACATAAACAGGCAGGATCAGCTTGTGATTGGTACGCATCACCACAACATTGCAGGAGTCTGGCTTCTTAATGACCTCAAACCATCGGGGTAATCAATGGCTGGTTATTACTAGGGGGCAGAACAGATGGACATCAGTCAAATCCCCCATTCCAAATCTACCCCTGGTCCCTTCGACACTTTACCCTGAAGCCTAACGTGATTGTATGTTGCATACGTATATCCAAGCCCTTCGTGGTAAGTCACGTGTCTTTATGTAGGGCTTGGGCCTCATCTCATCAGGTGTTGGTAGTTAGGATTGAATTCAAAGTGTGTGTCAGAGAAATGGCCAATAACATTCACCGTTCACAGCATCTCACCCCCAAGGCCTCCAGACACACACCCTGGCCCTTTTATCAATTAGATTCCTCATGTCATGTGTCCTCTCTCGCTTCTTTTGGTAAAGGTCAAAGTTAATCAAGGAGAGTAAACATGGATGGAAATGAGACGGTCCTTCTCCACTCACAAGTCATTAGGCAAACTACATTCACGGGAGGATCCCAAAATAAATGTGGAAAGTGATCAAAACAAATTAAGTTGGAGACATTTTATAGGACACAAGTAGCTTATTGTTTTTAATCATGAGTATCCTCAGAGGTGGCTAGAAGGGAGGACAGTCTTGTTTGCCTACTAATGAAATGAGACTCCTCGACCACTTACACTATATATATATATATAAACAAAAGTATGTGGACACCCCTTCAAATGAGTGGATTTGGCTATTTCAGCCACATCTGTTGCTGACAGCCAGGTGTATAAAATCAAGCACACAGACATGCAATCTCCATAGACAAACATTGGCAGTAAAATGGTTTTTACTGAAGCGCTGACTTTCAACGTGGCATAGTCATAGGATGCCACCTTTCCAGAAAGTCAGTTAGTCAAATTTCAGCCCTGCTTGAGCTGCCCCGGTCAACTGTAAGGGCTGCTATTGTGAAGTAAAAATGTCTAGGACCAACAACAGCTCAACCATGAAGTGATAGGCCACACAAGCTCACAGAACAGGACCAAACGAGTGCTGAAGCGCGTAATAGTCTGTCCTCGGTTGCAACACTCCACTACTGAGTTCCAAACTGCCTCTGGTAGCAACATCAGCACAAGGACTGTTTGGGGGGAGCTTCATGAAATACGTTTTCCATGGCCGAGCAGCCGCACACAAGCCTAAGGTCAGCATGCGCAATGCCAAGCGTTGGTTGGAGTGGTGTAAAGCTCGCCGCCATTGGACTCTGGAGCAGTGGAGACACGTTCTCTGGAGTGATGAATCACACTTCACCATCTAACAATCCAATGGACGAATCTATGTTTGATGGATGCCAGGAGAACGCTACCTGCCCAAATGCATAGTGGCAACTAAAGTTTGGTGGAGGAGCAATAATGGTCTGGGGCTGTTTTTTATGGTTCGGGCTAGGCCCCTTTGTTTCAGTGAAGGGAAATCTTAATGCATACTGACATTCTAGATGATTCTGTGCTTCCAACTTTGTGGCGACAGTTTGGGGAAGGCCGTTTCCTGTTTCGGTATGATATTACTGTGCACAAAGCCAGATCCATACATAAATGATTTGTCGATCGGTGTGGAATAACTTGACTGGCCTGCACAGAGCCCTGACTTCAACCCCCTCGAACACCTTTGGGATGAATTGGGCAGACTGCGAAGCTTGGCCTAATCGCTATAGCAGCTCAGGGGGCATCAAGTCCATATTAATGCCCACGTACTTTTGGTCATGTAGTGTATCACAACACATTTAGTAATCACAGGATGCAATTGAAACTTCAAACACAGGAAAAATGTATAATTTAATAAACCTATTTTATCGATAGGAGTGGGGGGGTTGGTGCATTGATAAGTACACCGAAGAAACTATATGCGTAAGAATGTCTAAAGCCCATTTCACACCATAGCAAGCTGAATTCGTAGGTTTATTTTTCTTTCGTTTTTGCCAAAAATTAACACGTAGCACTGACTCGCCGATGGATTGATGTTTCAGCATTTTCACAATAAAGATTTGGGCGTTCGACTAGCTATGTGTGATATGAATGTGCCGTTACAAGCCCCGCCCCAAAGCACTCACAGGCAGCAGTCCCTCCCAGCTGCAGTCAGAGCAGGAGATGTTCACCCCTCCGTGTCCAGACTGCAAATGAATCTCACATGCGGGAAGACGCTGGCTGATCTCACCCTGGCTTACATTCACTGCGGGATGTAAA
Source organism: Oncorhynchus mykiss (assembly GCF_013265735.2). NCBI lineage: Eukaryota > Metazoa > Chordata > Actinopteri > Salmoniformes > Salmonidae > Oncorhynchus > Oncorhynchus mykiss. The sequence goes on along the minus strand of NC_050572.1, from coordinate 28,850,415 downwards.
TGTAAAATGTTTTGTCTAAAATAAATCACTGTACAAAAATAAATCACTGCATTTGACTCACACAGCCTCAGTCACTTACTCACCTTGTCCACCTCTCTGTGAAATAAGCTAAACATCTAGCTGGCTAGCTCATCATGTCTCAGTCTAAACTGTACACTCAAAAATACAGAAAGGAGTGGGAATCAAACCCTGAATTCAAAGGCTGGTTGAAGCTGTTTATTGGAGCTGATCCACTGGCATAAGGCTGATTTCTACGCCAAACCTGTGATCTCAAAAACACTCAAAAGTCTTAACAGTTCCACCCAAAACAAGCTGCCATTTATGGTTAAAAAAAATTACTCTGCAAAAAAGGCTGCGGCCACCATGGCATTAGCTATCGCTGAACACTGTTCCATGCTGGCATGTGATCACATCAGAGAAGCATGTAGAGCTGCTTTCTCAGACTCCACTGCTGCTACCCACTTCAAAATGCACAGGACAAAGTGCACAGACATGACTAATGGTGTTCTAGCACCATACTTTCTGAAAAAGTTGGTCGCTGATGTGGGTGACCAGCGTTTCAGCCTCCTACCCGATGAGTCCACGGATGTAAGTGTTTCTAAGTACCTGGGGGTTGTGATAAGGTACTTTAGTGACACCAAGCAGACAATTGTATCAACATTTCTGGGGCTTGTTGAGTTGGAGGGAGGAGATGCCAAATCTATAGCCCGTGCTGTTGTGGCTTTCCTCGAGAAGTGTTGACTTAAAAAATAAAAACTCCTGGGGATAGGGACTGACAATGCCTCTGTTATGACGGGGATTAACAATGGGGTCCATAAAGTGCTGAAGGAGGAGCATGGCCTCAAATATCTGGTACCTTATTCGCTGTGTGTGATGCCACTCTCTGCAGCTTGCTCATTTGTAGTTCTAAACATATTTAGGGTGTTTTTTACTCACCTTTTGTCTCTCCCAGGATGTTATTCCTCTCTCAGACAGCATCTATCACAATTACATGCATATGGCAAATTAGGTGAGGACGTCATTTAGCGACTTTTAGGACAGCCAATAGCTACTTTCCTTACTGAGGAGTTGGCAACACTGAAGCGGTGAGTGCACGATCAATATCTACCTTCATAACTTGAATGAGCTGCAATGTGAAGCTAGCTCATTTCAGGAAAGCCTGAGTACTTCTTGCTAGATTCCTAGTACACCCTTCTGGAAAAAACGGACATAGGCCTAATGGTGTAATAATTATATAACCAAAGTTATAAAGTCCTGTCTGAATAGGGCTTAACTTACTGTCAAAATAATAAGCCTAAAATAGGTTATCCCATTTTGTAATTCACTTAAGTTTCACAGACATACAATGCAGACATTTGTGTAAACATTAAAAGGCATACTTGGCATGGCATTCAATAGTAAAAGGTTGAAAGGGACTGAAAAGGACCATGAACTACAGATGTATTAAAGTTTTGGGGTTTATGGTAACTTTTGCACACCTGAAATAACGGCTTAGATCACAGTAATAATCATGGCTCATGACTCTTTAGTTCCACAAAGGTCATATGTCCGTGTTACTCTCCTCTCTCTCTTTTTATTTATGCAGCACCACCAAATGAAACATGATCCATCATGATTAAGATCACAGGTGCTTAAGAGAAGGTACAGTATAGGCTGCTCAGAACACTGTATGTGCAGATCAACAGGATATATTGGTATAATGGCTAAGGTGTAGGTCCCAGGGACCGCTACCCCCCTACATAAGGCTACCCCAAAAATGCACTACAGCATTTATCAAGCAAGCAATAACTCTTCATTGAGACAATGCTGAAAAATCAATCCATGGGATAAGCAGTGCCACGTTTTCATTTTTGGTTAAATCAAAATTTAAGGAAAGTTACCTTGCTAATGCCGTATTTGGTGTGCTTATCAATGCACAGGAAAAAATTTTCCCACTCCTACTGATAAAATAATTGTATTAAGTCATACGCTACAAACGTTTTACTGTGCATGAAGTTTCAAATGCATCCTGTTATTACTAAATGATTAATGCGACAGCCATTTAGTAATATGGCCCTACTATGTTTAACACAAAAAACATTTGATTAATAAAATATTTAAATTAGTCATCTTCCTCAAATTAAGGGGATGAGGACGCAATCTTTGTGAGAGGGAGGAAATCTAATTTCATTGGTGCTCAACTTGCGGCTTCACACTTAATTTAGGATAAAAAAGTGGACCTTTCCTCTTTTGTCCTCTATTGCTCCTCTATTATTTCCCAAGCAAGGGTGAAGGCCGTAGACCCATCAGACCAACCTCTTGAATAACCAACTCTTAAAGTTGGCAGTTGTCTAAAAAAAAAAAACACTATTAGCTCAAAACGTTTTTTTTACCCTTAAGTTTTTGTACATTGCTGTATGTATACCTGGGATATTGTTTTTTTCAACAGGAAAAGTAATAAAACAATATCTAGAGTGTCTGTAGAAAAAAAAAAATATTTGATCTAGTTGTAATAAACCCATGAATGAGGATGAAAAATCAAAATGTTTTAAAATCTCTGTGTGTGAACACTGACAGGCTTAGGCCTACTTTTGATATACAGTACCAGTCAAAAATGTGGACACACTTACTCACCAAGTTTGGGAAACTCTTCCCTAGAGGAATGGTCTAAGATCCCTCCCAATGTGTTCTCCAATTTCATAAAACATTTTTGAAAAAGGTTCAGAGCCGTATTCCTTGCAAGGGCAGGTGCCGGAGTATTGAAAACAGGGGTGCCAATAATTTTGACACCTATCTTTGAGAATAAAAAAAAACTTGTTAAACAAAATCTCTTTCTCTTGAGCAATTGTATTACTATAAAATAATATAATTTCACATTTTGGGGGGCATACAAAAAAAATTGCTCAGTATTTGTACTATTTATTTTATACAGTCTTGTTCATTGGAATGACAATGGGTCTCAGGATCTTGTCACGGTATCTCCATGCATTGAAATTGCCATCGATAAAATGCAATTGTGTTCGTTGTCCGTAGCTTTTGCCTGTCCATACCATAACCCCACCGCCACCATGGGATACTCCATTCACAATGTTGACACCAGCAAACTGTTCACGCACACAACGCTTTACACGCTGTCTGCCATCTGCCCGGTACAGTTGAAACCGGAATTAATCTGTGAAGAGCACACTTCTCCAGCATGCCAGAGGCCATCGAAGGTTAGCATTTGCCCCCTGAAGTTGGTTACGAAACCGAACTGCAATCAGTTCAAAACCCTGATGAGGACTACGTGCACGGAGATGAGATTCCCTGAGACGGTTCCTGACAGGCTGTGCAGAATTTCTTTATTTGTGGAAAGCATCAGTTTCATCAGCTGTCCGGGTGGCTGGTCTCAGACGATCCGCAGATGAAGAAGCCGGATGTTGAGGTTACACGTGGCCTGCGGTTGTGAGAACGGTTGGACGTACTGCCAAATTTTCTAAAATTACGTTGGAGGCAACTTGAGAGAAATGAACATTAAATTCTCTGGCAACAGCTCCGGTGGACATTACGGTAGTCAGCATGCCAATTGCCCGCTCCCTCAAAACTTGAGACATCTGTGGGATTGTGTTGTGTGACCAAACTGCGGTGGTGTAAAGTACTTAAGTAAAAATACTTGAAAGTACTACTTAAGTCATTTTTTGGGGTATCTGTAGATTACTTTACTATTTACATTTTTTACAACTTTTACTACACTGCATTCCTAAGGAAAATGATGTACATCATAGTCCATACATTTTTCCTAAGTACCTGGGGGTTGTGATAAAGTAGTCATAACAGTTTGAATGCTTAGCAGGACAGGAAAATGGTCTAATGCACTCACTTGTCAAGACAACATCCCCGGTCATCCCTACTCCCTCTGATCTGGTTTACTCACTAAACAAATTCTTTGTTTGTAAATTATGTCTGAATGTTGGAGCGTGCCCCTGGCTATCTATAAATGAAAAAAAATAAGAAACTGGTGCTGTCCTGTTTACTTAATATAAGGAATTTGAAATTATTTATACATTTACTTTTGATACTTAAGTATATTTAAAACAAAATAATTTTAGACTTTTACTCAAGTAGGACTTTACTGGGTAACTTTTACTTGGGTCATTTTCTATTAAGCCATCTTTACTTTTACTCAAGTATGACAATTGGGTATTTTTCCCACCACTGCAAAACTGCACATTTTAGAGTTGCCTTTTACTTCCCCCAGCACAACATGCAATGAACATGCTGTTTAATCAGCTTCTTGATTTGCCACACCTGTCAGGTGGATGGATTATCTTGGCAAAGAAGAAATGCGGATGTATACAAATTTGTGAACAAAATTTGAGAGAAATAAGTTGTTTGTGCATATGGAAAAAGTTTCTGGGGTCTTTTATTTCAGCTCATATAACATGGGACCAACACTTTACATGTTGCGTTTATGTTTTTGTTCAGTTTAAATATATTAAATGAACATCTAAATAAATCCACACACTCTCTCTCACACACACCTATACAAATTCATTGTAGTCATTTTATCAGTATTTTCTCTCTTTCTCAGATCTTAAACATGTTCAAGTAATGGACCAATATGTATATAAAAATTTTACAGGGAAAGGGGGGGGAGAAAGTGTGGAAATCCCAGCAGCATTGCAGTTCTTGACACACACAAACCGGTGCACCTGCTACCATACCTGTTCAAATGCACTTAAATATTTTGTCTTGCCTATTCACCCTCTGAATGGCACACATACTGCACACAATCAATAGTTGTGTTTGAATACCCATACTAACATACTGTATACTACATACTTAATGAATATATACTACATACTACTGTATATACTTTTAGTTAATTTTAGTCTGCTATAAACAAACAGTATCCTTTCAGTTGAGCGTACTGGAACTTTGCCTGTCTACCGGAAGTTGATGCTGTTGCTAAGCAACCTCTTGCTAGCTTGTTAGCATAAAACATTACTAGCTCGACATTTTATGACTTCAGGTGTGTTATTAAATTAATCCGGAGTACCAGAGTGCGCTCAGAGTTCAGAGCGATGTCAGATTATCTGTTTGTAAATTCAGAGCGCACACTGCCAGTGTCACTAGAGGAGGAGTAGGGTTGATCCGAGCATTCTGACCTCACAACAGCAGTCAAGCACCCAGGCTAACTGGCTAACATGCTAGCTACTTCCAGATACAAATGAGAGAACACCTCACTTTGACCATTTTACTCGCCGTAGCAGAGCTGGTTAGGCAGTTTTCATGTTATCCAGAGCGTTGGTGACTGTAACTGTGCTGCAGGCAACAATTTAATTACGCTTTTTGGCCAAAGTTTACTGACACCAGCCATATTCAAAGGATGTTGAGTGTTCGAGAGTTCTCTGAAATCAGAGTAGATAGCCAGAGCGAATTTATGTCCATTGAGAACGCACAACAACTATACACCTTAGCTATGTTAAGCTAGGTTAGTTACCATTGTTTTAGTTTACTGCGGAGCCCCTAGTTCCACTCATTATACCTCTGATACCTCATTTGTCCCACCTCCCACACATGCGGTGACCTCACACATTATAATCAGCTTATCCAGAGATACAACCTCTCTTATCATCACTCAGTGCCTGGGCTTACCTCCGCTGTACCCGCACCCCACCATACCCCTGTCTGCACATTATGCCCTGAATCTATTCTACCACGCCCAGAAATCTGCTCCTTTTACTCTTTGTCCACAACGCTCTAGGCGACCAGTTTTGATAGCCTTTAGCCGTACCCTCATCCTACTCCTCCTCTGTTCCTCGGGTGATGTGGAGGTAAACACTGGCCCAGCATGTCCCCAGGCACCCTCATTTGTTGACTTCTGTGATCGAAAAAGTCTTGGTTTCATTCATGTCAACATCAGAAGCCTCCTCCCTTTGTTTTACTCACTGCTTTAGCACACTCCGCCAACCCTGATGTCCTTGCCATGTCTGAATCCTGGCTTAGGAAGGCCACCAACAATTCTGAGATTTCCATACCCAGCTACAACATTTTTCGTCAAGATATAACTGCCAAAGGGGGAGGAGTTTCAATCTACTGCAGAGATAGCCTGCAAAGTTCTGTCATACTTTCCAGGTCTATACCCAAACAGTTTGAACTTCTAATTTAAAAAATGTAACCTCTCCAGAAATAAGTCTCTCACTGTTGCCGCCTGCTATCGACCCCCCTCCACTCCCAGCTGTGCCCTGGACACCATTTGTGAATTGATCGCCCCCCATCTAGCTTCAGAGTTCATTCTGTTAGGTGACCTAAACTGGGATATGCTTAACACCCCGGCAGTCCTACAATCTAAGCTAGATGCCCTCAATCTCACACAAAGCATCAAGGAACCCACCAGGTACAACCCTAATTCCGTTAACTTGGGCACCCTCATTGACATTATCCTGACCAACTTGCCCTCCAAATACAACTCCGCTGTTTTCAATCAGGATCTCAGGGATCACTGCCTCATTGCCTGTATCCACTATGGGTCCGCCGTCAAACGACCACCCCTCGTCACTGTCAAACGCTCACTAAAACACTTCTGCGAGCAGGCCTTTCTAATCAACCTGGCCCGGGTATCCTGGAAGGATATTGACCTCATCCCGTCAGTCGAGGATACCTGGTCATTCTTTAAAAGTAATATCCTCACCATCTTAGATTAGCATGCCCTGTTCAAAAAAATGCAGAACTAAGAACAGATATAACCCTTGCTTCACTCCAGACCTGACTGCCCTTGACCAGCATAAAAACATCCTGTGGCGGACTGCAATAGCATCGAATAGTCCCCACGATATGCAACTGTTCAGGGAAGTCAGGAACCAATACACGCAGTCAGTCAGGAAAGCAAAGGCCATCTTTTCCAAGCAGAAATTCGCATCCTGTAGCTCTAACTCAAAAGTTTTGGGACATTGTAAAGACCATGGAGAACAAGAGCACCCCCCCCGCAGCTACTCGCCCAAGCCTCCCCAGCTTCTCCTTCACCCAAATCCAGCTGCAAAACCTGGACCGGTACAAATCAGCTGGGCTAGACAATCTGGACCCTCTCTTTCTAAAACTATCCGCCACCATTGTTGCAACCCCTATTACCAGCCTGTTCAACCTCTCTTTCGTATCGTCCGAGATCCCTAAAGATTGGAAAGCTGCCGCGGTCATCCCCCTCTTCAAAGGGGGTAACACCCTAGACCCAAACTGTTACAGACTTACAGTATATCCATTCTTCCCTGCCTATCTAAAGTCTTCGAAAGCCAAGTTAATAAACATTTCCAATCTCACCGTACCTTCTCCGCTGTGCAATCCGGCTTCCGAGAAGGTCACGGGTGCACCTCAGCCACGCTCAAGGTTTTAAACGATATAACCGCCATCGACAAAAGACAGTACTGTGCAGCCATCTTCATCGACCTGGCCAAGGCTTTCAACTCTGTCAATCACCGTATACTTATCAGCAGACTCAACAGCCTTGGGTTTTCTAATGACTGCCTCGCCTGGTTCACCAACTACTTTGCAGAGTTCAGTGAGTCAAATCGGAGGGCATGTTGTCCGGACCTCTGGCAGTCTCTATGGGGGTACCACAGGATTAAATTCTCGTGCCGACTCTTTTCTCTGTATATATCAATGATATCGCTCTTGCTGCAGGCGATTCTCTGATCCACCTCTACGTGGACGACACCATTCTGTATACTTCTGGCCCTTCCTTGGACACTGTGCTAACTAACCTCCAAACGAGCTTCAATGCCATACAACATTCCTTCCGTGGCTTCCAACTGCTCTTAAAACGCTAGTAAAACCAAATGCATGCTTTTAAACTGTTCGCTGGCCGCACCCGCCTGCCCAACTAACATCACCACCCTGGATGGTTCCGACCTAGAATATGTGGACAACTATAAATACCTAGGTGTCTGGATAGACTGTAAAATCTCCTTCCAGACTCATATTACACATCCCCAATCAAAAATCAAATCTAGAATCGGCTTTCTATTTCGCATCAAAGCCTCCTTCACTCACGCCGCCAAACTTACCCTAGTAAAACTGACTATCCTACTGATCCTCGACTTCGGCGATGTCATCTACAATATAGCTTCCAACACTCTACTCAGAAAACTGGATGCAGTCTATCACAGTGCCATCCGTTTTGTCACCAAATCACCTTATACCACCCACCACTGCGACCTGTATGCTCTAGTCGGCTGGCCCTCGCTACATATTCGTCGCATATTCTGGCTCCAGGTCATCTGTAAGTCTATGCTAGGTAAAGCTCTGCCTTATCTCAGTTCACTGGTCACGTTACCAACACCCACCCGTAGCACACGTTCCAGCAGGTATATCTCACTGATCATCCCCAAAGCCAACACCTCATTTGGCTGCCTTTCCTTCCAGTTCTCTGCTGCCAGTGACTGGAACGAATTTCAAAAATCGCTGAAGTTAGAGACTTATTTCCCTCACCAACTATCTGAGCAGCTAACCAATCGCTGCAGCTCTACATAGTCCACCCAATCTATCTACCTCATCCCCATACTGTTTTTATTTTATTTACTTTTCTGCCCTTTTGCACACCAGTATCTCTACTTGCACATCATCATCTGCTCATTTATAAAAAATAAAAAAAGCTATGAATGGCGTGAATAATCAAGTCAATAAACACTGGGTAGTTAGATAGCATATAGTTAATATACTGGCAAGTTCAATGTATTAGTAGACAACTAACGAGGTAGCTAGCTAACATACCGGTAGTACCTATGCTGTAATGATATGCTATGAGGTTCATAAGAATAGCGTAGCCAACACATTGTCAGCCAACATAACGTGTAACGTAAATCATTTGAAAAGTCATTACTTTATTACATTGCTCAACATTTTCTTAACATTTGTCATTAGTTAAAGGAATTAATTTTTATCCGTTCTGGTCGGACTTCCGCTTCATATTTTCCGCCATTTTCTTCCAATCTGAAAATGTTTTGAAGCCACGCCCATTTCCTGAAGAATTGCATTATAGGCCCTAAAAGTATGGAAATATGGGCTACATTCCAAACACTTAAAATACACACCTTATCCCCTCAGCCCTCAAATTAAGTGGACACTTCTGATGACGTATCATGATGTCTGACAAGTCCATTTTTTAAATGGACCGCATTTGCCAGGACATTCATCACTCGTTCATCCCGCGACGATTGTGTTTTCAGCCACCGGTAGCTTGTGGGTGCTTTATATTGGCTACAGTCAATTAAAATTGCATGTAGAAGGAAAATGTTTTATTTCTACAATTTCCAAAAGCTAACCAACCAAAAACAATTACTTTTACGTCATGTGCATTAGTAGCACAATTTCTAACCTTTTTACTTACACTTGTGTATGTTGACTTCTCCATATTGACTTTGAGGTTTTAAGTTTCGGCGGACGTAAAATCATCGCGAATTGAATTATGGGGCATTTCAGGCCCGAAGTGAACATAATTGTACACTTGCAAACTCGATCAAAAACGAGGGCTGAGTGGCTTACGTTGCGAACTTCTCTTGTTTGGCTAATCGTTTGGACTGACTTCCAAGATGCTTACGGGGATTCCCCCAAGTGCATAAGACGAGGGTGTGTCTCTTATGCGTTTGAAACGCAGCAAGTGTCCACTGCCTGTATACGTCGTATTTTGGCGAATGTGCATCATATCTGGGAACTTTTGGCATACTAACTATCCATACTATGACAAATACTGCATACTCAATTTACGTCAAATAGTATGGGTATTCGAACACGGCCCTTCTTTAATTTACCTTTCTCCTCCCCTTCATTTACACTGATTGAAGTAGATTTAAATAAATGCAACAATCAGTAAGGAATCAGCTTTCACCTGGATTAATCTGGTCAGTCTTTATAATTGTATTCCTAATGCCACGGTTCCTAACGCTAGCTTCCTCAAACCAGGCCCCCTCAGACCCAGTGATCCTGGATCTAGGCTGCCGCTCAGACTTGCCTTTTGGTCTATTTTCCTGTCCTTGCATGCCCTACAGTTCTTCACGGTTGCGGCTGCTTCCGTGGGTATAGGGCCGCATTTTCAGGTTCAGTCTCTCGCAGTTAGATGGCCATCCAAGCTTTCAAACTTAGATCAAAGACTCATGAACATTTATTTAAATTACCTCAGACTTGTGCTTTATGGAGCTGTGTATTGCAAAAATAACGCACCAGTGTTCATCAAGACAATGAAGCAGTAGTTGACATAATCAATGAAGGACGTTCGTCAGCCAACATAATTATGCTCCTGATCAGGCACCTTACATGGATGTCTGTCATTTTGATTTATCATTAATGCGGTGAATATCCCTGGGAACGAGAATACTGCAGTTTCATCGCTTTTGCCCAGCAGCCAGCAAAGTTCGTGCCACTTCCTCCGCGCGTGTAAATGCTGCTGTTCTAATCAAACCTGCAAAAGCTGCCCTATTGGGATCGGCTAAATGATACATGCGCAACAGCATATCCACTTCTACTCTGAAGTCTGACAGTTCGGCATGGAAATAGTTTGCTGCTTGCAGCAACGTTGCTCTACATCCTGCCCTCATAACTACTATCAGTGCCTTTATCACGTTCTGCATGGACCATCACCTTTCTCCTCACTTTCACTGTATGGTGGTGCATATTCAATTCATTGCAAGATGTTGTGATGTTTATTTTCTAACTCGTTATTAAATTTATGCTCAAAGGCATAAAAAAGGTTTCTACCTCTCCTTCTGATTCAAGGATTCCGATTACTCTACTTATACTCCAACAAATGCAATTAAAAAAGAAAGGCGGACCAAGGCACTCTTCATATAATTAATTTAAATGCCTTTATTAGTATGGCATGTTCAATAGAAAGTTTTTTTTTTTAAACGACGAGTTTCGGCTGCATGGCCTTCGTCGGAGTACAAAAAAAGAATACAATGTCCTCTCTTGAACAGCTTTTCCAATTAGCCCTAATTGGAAGAGGGAGTGGTTCCAAAATTGATTAGACACACCTAGTAAGCAATACTATACACATTAAAAGGTGAAATATTGTAGCTAGGTCATCATAAACAACTCTAAGCTAGAAGTATCAGAACACTTAGAAAGGTAGTTCTAACCTTAAATATGACTGGGAGAAGTGTCAAGAATAAGAAAGCAATATATTCCATAGTACACTAGAACACAGCAAAACATGAACAACAGCAGTCGAACCATAGCTGATGGCAATTGAGCAAAAAGTCCACTAGATGACAGCAAATGGACCTCTCACGACCCTACAGGAAGGGTGAGAAATCCATATCTTCATTTAAACCAGGGTATTTAGTGGCCAGTAGTTTGTAAATCTAAAAACGTTCCCTTTGGTTTAACTTTAAGACGGTCCCCTTTTCTAATAGAGGGCAGAATATGATCAATACCCATAGCTTGTAGAGAGGCAGGGTTGCCATGGTGTAGGGACTTGTAGTGCCTTGCCATGGGGTAGTCTTCATTGCCTACCTGTATGGCGTACTTGTGTTCTGCTAAGCGGTCTTGAAGGCGTCTCTTTGTCTGTCCAATGTAGAACACCTTACACTGTGGACATTCCAATCTATAGATGACATGAGTGGTTTTGCAGTTAATGAAATGCTTGATGTAATACTCCATTTTGGAAGCTGTGTCAACAAAATACTTCTTCTGTGCAATATTTCTGCAATGGTTACATTTAAAAGAGCCCTTGGGTTTGTGGTCAAGCCAAGTTTTTTGAGAGTCACCCAGAAGATAACTGAGGACTAATTTGTAATTTAGGGTAGGACATCTCTTAAAGATTATGACTGATGGCTCAGGAAAGACTTGGCGTAGTAGCGTATCACTTTGGATGACTCCCTAATTATGTTTAATGATTATTTTAATGTTCTCTGCTTCAGTGCTGTATTTTGTAACAAAATACACTCTCTCTGATGTATCACGAGGCACTCCCCTTCGCAACAAGTTCTCTCTGTCAAGTAATCCAGCCCTTATACCTGCATCTTTCAGGACCTGAACGCTGTAGCCCTGATTCAAGAAGCGATTCTCCAATTCAGCAGATTTGACACTGTAGTCTGTTTCCTGATCGCAAATTCTGCGGACTCTTTGGAATTGGCCTTTTGGGGTGAAAGCTGTCTGCCCTCAGAATGGTATTCCCATCTGTAGGCTTCCTAAAGATTGATGTGTGCAAACAACCTGTCATTTTTACTAATGTCGAGGTCCAAAAAATTAATGTTATCCTTCCTGTACTCCATAGTTAGTTTGATGTTAGGGTTAATGCTGTTAAGGTATTGGAAGGAAATAAGTTAATCTTCTGAGCCAGACCAAAACAGGCAATCATCAATATAGCCTCCCCACCATATAATCCGGTGAAAGAAATGGATATTAGAAGGATCCAAAATGAAGTAATTTACCCAAGTACAAACCAGGGTAGGAAGGGCTGTAGCAAGCCCCCATGGCACACCCTTTGACCTGTTTAAAAATACGGTCCTGAAAGATAAAGATGTTATGATTAAGAGTCCATTCAGTCAGTGAGACAATGAATTCTGTAGGAGGCATCTCAGTTTCAGGTCGGGTAGTCAAGAAATGGTGCTGCCAAACCTTGTTCACGTTCAATGGTGGTGTATAGAGACTCCACATCCATGGTGACTAAAAAGGAAGCTGTACCTATATTGTTCAATCCCTTAATTTTGTTCAACACATCTGTGGTATCTTGAAGATAGGCTGGGAGTGAAGTCCGAAAAGGCTTAATAAAGTAATCAATGTACTTAGAGATAGGTTCTGTCAGACTTTCATTACCACTAATGACTGGTCTACCTGGGGGATTTAAGATTTTTGTGGACTTTTGGAAGAAGGTAAAAAGAAGCCATACTGCCATTGAAAATAAATTTGAACTCATTGTCTGAAATGTAGCCATTCTCCTTAGCTTCTGTGAGGATCCCTTTCAATTCAGTTTTTAGGTCCTCGGTAGGGTTGAAGGTAAGAGATTGGTAGAATTCATCATTGTCTAATTGACGGTAGGCTTCTGTCACATATGTCTTTACTCCACACTACAGTAGCGCCACCTTTGTCTGCTTTTTTAAACCAATCTGTTCATTTTTGGACGATGATTCAACTGCATCCCTCTGTCTTAGATTACGTCGTGTTTGGTTGGAGTCAACTTAACCCTTAAACAGATTCTCCACATCAAAATTCACTTTCTTGGAAAATGTATTTAGTGTGGCATTCTGGACGATGGGACAAAAAGTGGACTTGGGCTTAAAAGGTGTTTGAGTGAACAGAAACTGCCTGACCTGAGATACTGCCGTCTGTAGTTGGAGAGATATTTTGCTTGTACCAGGCCTTCAGTTGTAGATTCCTGTAGAAACGAAATAGGTAAATCTTTGTATTAAATTCATTAGTTGAATATGTGGGGGCAAAGGACAGTCCTTTAGACAATACCCTTATGCAATCATCAGAAAGGGGTTCTCCAGAAATGTTCATCACAGCCTTGTTCTGGTCTTGCTCCATGTGGTTGGATAGTCTTGATTTCTTCCTCCCCCTCTGTGTTGGCCTCTTCCGCATCCTCTCCCTCTCTTGTTGAGGAACCTGCGTGACTTCTCTTCCTGATCTAAAAAATCTTGGGAGGAGGTGGCCTCTGAGTCTGGGGTGATCCTCATCGTCACTGCTTGTAAAGTTGAAAGAAACACATCTAGGATTCCTTCTCTGCAGATGTGATTCTGAATTCTTGCGTGTTGGTTTTCTCCAGGCAAAGACCTTGCCATCAATGCTATCAATTCTCAGGGAAGGTTGTTTTTCCCTTTTTTTAACACTTTCTTTTGGCTTTCTATGGTTTCTTTCACAGCGTCCCTTCCCGTGATTTGATGTTTTTCTGGTCTGGTATTTCACCCCAATTACTTTAGCCTCACCCTCAATCACTATTATAATAGCTCACACAAAACACTATAATATGTAAAATCAAATGTTTTATTTGTCGAGTGGAGGACAGAGGAGCCTCTTAAAGAAGAAGTTACAGGTCTGTGAGAGCCAGAAATCTTGCTTGTTTGTAGGTGACCAAATACTTATTTTCCAACATAATTTGCAAATAAATTCATAAAAAATCCCTACTTAATTTTCTGGATTATTTTCTAATTTTGTCTGTCATAGTTGAAGTGTACCTATTATGAAAATTACAGACCTCATCTTTTTAAGTGGGAGAACTTGCACAATTGGTGGCTGACTAAATACTTTTTTGCCCCACTGTATTACATAAAGATGGCAAGATGCAGTAGATGAGAGTACAGTATATCCCTATGCTTCTATGCAAACAAATATTACTGCTCGACCTAGCTCCTACCCTCATCACCCGCTTTTCCTTATTCCTCCTCTCCAATCCTTTTTCTTTCACACCTTTCGACATACAACAATGTAATATTTCATCTCAACGGAGCGGCAGCCACCCAACATGTATCCAAATTTGATTTGTCACATACACATGGTTAGCAGATGTTAATGCGAGTGTAGCGAAATGTTTGTGCTTCTAGTTCCGACAGTGCAGTAATATCTGACAAAATCGTGGATCTGTAAAAGTTATTCAGGGTTTTGGGTGACAAGCCAAATTTCTTCAGCCTCCTGAGGTTGAAGAAGCGCTGTTATGCCTTATTCACCACATTCTGTGTGAGTGGACCATTTCAGTTTGTATGTGATGTGTACGCCGAGGAACTTAACTTTCCACCTTCTCCACTGCTGTCCCTTCGATGTGGATATGGGGGTGCTCCCCCTGCTGTTTTTTGAAGTGCACGATCATCTCCTTTGTTTTGTTGACATTAAGTGAAAGGTTGTTTTCCTGACACCACGTTCCGTGTGCCCTCACCTCCTCCCTGTAGGCTGCCTCGTTGTTGTTGGTAATCAAGCCCACTACTGTTGTGTATTCTGCTAACATGATGATTGAGTTGGAGGCGTGCATGGACACGCAGTCGTGGGTGAACAGGGAGTACAGGAGGGGGCTGAGCACGCACCCTTGTGTGGCCCCAGTGTTGAGGGTCAGCGAAGTGGAGATGTTTCCTACCTTCACCACCTGGGGGCGGCCCGTCAGGAATTCCAGGACCCATTTGCACAGGGCCGGGTTGAGACCCAGGGCCTCCAGCTTGATGATGTGTTTGGAGGGTACTATGGTGTTGAATGCTGAGCTATAGTCAATGAACAGCATTCTTATATAGGTATTCCTTTTGTCCAGATGGGATAGGGCAGTGTGATGGTGATTGTGTCGTCTGTGGACCTGTTGGGGCGGTATGCAAACTGAAGTGGGTCTAGGGTGGCCGGTAAGGTGGAGGTGATATGATCCTTGACTAGTCTCTCAAAGCACTTCATGATGACAGAAGTGAGTGCTACGGGACAGTAGTCATTTAGTTCAGTTATCTTCGCCTTCTTTGGTGCAGGAACAATGGTAGCCATCTTGAAGCATGTGGGGACAACAGACTAGGATAGGGAGCAATTAAATATGTCCGTAAACACACCAGCTGGTCTGCGCATGCTTTGAGGACGCTGCTAGGCATGCCCTCTGGGCCAGTAGCCTTGCGGGGGTTAACACATTTAAATGTTTTACTCACATCAGCCATGTAGAAGGAGGAGGAGGGGGGGGGGGGGGGTCCTGGTTTGCAGGCCGTGACAGTGGCACTGTATTATCCTCAAAGCGGGCAAAGAAGGTGTTTAGTTTGTCTGGAAGCATGACATCCGTGGCGTGGCTGGATTTCTTTTTGTATTCCGTGATTTCCTATAGACCCTGTCACATACATCTCGTGTCTGAGCTGTTGAATTGCGACTCCACCATGTTCCTGTACTGGCATTTTGCTTGTTTGATTTCCTTGCGGAGGGAATAGCTACACTGTTTATATTCAGACATATTCCCAGACCTCTTTCCATGGTTAAATGCAGTGGATCGCGCTTTCAGTTTTGCACGAATGCCGCCATCCATCCACGGGTTCTGGTTAGGGTAGGTTTTAATAGTCACAGTGGGTACAACATCTCCAATGCACTTCTTTATAAATGCACTCACCGAGTCAGTGTATAGGTCGATGTTGTTCTCGGAGGCTGACCGGAACATATTCCAGTCTGCGTGATCAAAACAATCTTTAAGATTGGCTTCCAAGTTGTCGGACCAGCATTGAGTGTTTCTCGTCACTGGTACATCCTGTTTGAGTTTCTGCTTAAAGACGGAAATAGCAAGATGGCATCGTGGTCAGATTTGCCGAAGGGAGTGCGGGGGAGGGCTTTGTATGCATCACGGAAGTTAGAGTAGCTGTAGACTTGTTCTCAAGTTTGCTTTGTTAAAATCCCCTGCTACAATAAATGCAGGATGTATGGTTTCCAGTTTGCATATAGTCCAGTTCCTTGATGGCTGTCTTGGTGTCTGCTTGAGGGGGAATGTACACAGCTGTGACTATAACTGATGAGAATTCTCTTGGTAAGTAAAATGGCCGGCACTTGATTGTAAGGAATTCTAGATCGGGTGAGCAGAAGGCAATGAGTTCCTGTATGTTGTTTTAATTACACCATGAGTCGTTAATCATAAAGCATACACCACCGCCCTTCATTCTCATATTATTCAATAGTTTCAATACCATGTTAAGATCATGAAATGCATTCTGGGATTCTCCAAGCATTGTTGTTTCTGTCATCGTTTTAAGCAACAGTTGAGCTAGCTATCAAGAGACAATGAATAAAAAAAAAAAAAGAGCGAAAGTCGAGATTAGAAAATTACAGATTTAAAAATCAGCAGTGTCTCAACACAAAAGTGGAGCCCAAAAGAGAAAGGTCAAAAATGAGAAAACAAAGGAGGTATCAAAATTTGTTAAATTAGATTCCTTTTTCAAACGCAGTTCAAGTGCAGCCATTGCTAGCACAAGCAATGTAGCGGGACCAGAAGAGGATGTAGGTTTATTATCACCAGCAGCAGTTTTTTTGTGCGTCAATTGAGCCAAGGCCAAGCTGTTCCATCAAGCTAGAAGAAGCAACTTTGACAGAGTCCTGACAAGCTATCCCCGGGCCGGGCAGGGAGGAAGAGGAGCAGGGTGTGGCTAGAAACGTGGTGGCTGAGGAAACAGGTGGAAGTGGGACAGATGGCTTATTTACCTATCAAACTGACAGGGGCATTATGCAACAAATGTGGATGCAAAAGTGAAATGAAACGCTATTGGATTAGTCTCGTGTAAACCTACTGGCCCATTCCCAAGAGATGGCGAAAGGCGGTGTTTTTTCGAGTCGTATTACACCACGACAACCAAGGCTGGAATCAAATTACCACGTACATGGATGGCTGTGTTGTTCAACCAAGCTAGATTGCAGTATTGTGAGCCCTGCTGGCTGTTCGGAGATCGGTGTGCCCCTTTCTTCACTGACGCGTGGTGAATGGGGTGAGAGATTGGCACTATCTAACATTCAAAATAACATGTCATGAGACATCCCAGATTCACATGGGTGCCTGTTTGGTAAATGAGCAATGGAAGCTCAATGTCACTATTGATGCAGAAATGGAAAGAGGTGTGCGTAAAGCAGCAAATCAGTCAGCCTACTCAAGGACATGATAGAGGTCCTGTCCGGATTCCGACAGGATTTTGAGAATTAAAAAGTCCCTGCAAAGACCCTTGCTGACAAATGGGGAGCTCAGGACGCATTTGAAGACACTCTGAGAAGGAAGGTGAGGCGTCATTTTGATGAGCTATGCGAGGACGAGCGACTGTCTGATGGGGAGAGTAGTTTTAAAGTCTCTTTAATGCAAACCTTGAAATTGTTCTCCACCAGCTGTCAAACAGATTTAAAGGTCTGCTGGCAACATCGAGTCTGTTTGACTCCATCCATCCCACTACCCTGGCCAACGCAGATGATGCGCTCTATGAGACTGCCAGCCGGTTGGCTGAACATTACAGCAAAGACATAACAGCAAGCTTCCCTGGCCAATTACTCTCTTTCAGGTCCTGTTTTAAGGAAATAGCAAAGCACACTCCAGTGAGAGACCTGGCCAAGATGCTCATTGTGGATTACAATTCAGTCACTGCTACATTTGGGGAAGTAGTTACAGTGATGCTCCTTTTTATCACTGCCTGGAGCGGTAGCCGGTGCTGAGTGCTCCATTTCCAAACTGAAAATAATTAAATTATACTTGAGGAGCAGCATGGGACAGGAGAGTGAGTGGGTTGGCCATTCGGTCCATTGAAAACACCAGGGCAAGGACCATTGATTTGAATTCTATAGTCAACGACTTCGCAGAGCGCAAGGCCTGTCGAATGCCAAACAAATGAGTGAGTAAGCTTATTTTTACAGGGCAGGCTACCCAGACAGCCAATATAAATCAAGATTTATTGAGATTAATTTACACTGCTTGTCAATCTACATCTATGCTCGATCCGTCTTTGGAAACCATGTTCTGGTGCATGGCCGCTGAGCCATTTCATTGTCATCGTAGCCTATACGTTTAACTAGGCTATAAGAATAATAGTAAGCACATGCGCCTCATATTGTTAAGGTATGCTGCCATTTAAGACATCTGTTTGAATGCTCCTCTTGATTGATTTGCTGGTGTTTTTGCTATAGGCCTCTGCAGGAGGCAGATCATTTGAAATACCGGTATGTCAGTTTTTCCGCTGTGCATAACTTCAGCAAGAACTGGGTCATTAGCTGTGTTCCAGTGTTTCTGTCAAGACATTGATCTATATATTTATGTTTTATAATATAGGCTATTGCCTATTATTTTCAGATAAAATAGTGTGGTTTTTGACCGATTTTATGCTGATAGACTTATAAGGGTTCATTTCTGACTGCCGTCCATGGTGCTGATTGTATTGACTATTACGGCTTCTCTGGTAACCGCTTCAAATGTGCCCTTAGATTAAGTTCTGCTCTGGTGTTACAATGTTTAGTAATATTAACACAGCCTTAACAACAACAATTATTTTAATTAAGAGAAATAAGGGAGGTGATAGGGGCACGTAACCTTTTTGGGCACCTGGGGCCGTCATGATTAAGCTACTGCATCATACATCAGGGAAAATCAATCAGCCACCTTAGACCCACGTACCCTTAATCATAGACATCCATAGCTACATTAATTTCTTGAGTATCAAATCACAAACATGCATATACAGTTGAAGTCGGAAGTTTACATACACTTAGGTTGAAGTCATTACAACTCATTTTTCAACCACTCCACAAATTTCTTGTTAATTAACAAACTATAGTTTTGGCAAGTCGGTTAGGACATCTACTTTGTGCATGACACAAATCATTTTTCCAACAGTTGTTTACAAACAATTATTTCATTGTATCACAATCCCAGTGGGTCAGAAGTTTACATACACTAAGTTGACTATGCCTTTAAAAAGCTTGGAAATGTGCAGAAAATTATGTCATGGCTTTAGAAGCTTCTAATAGGTTAATTGACATCATTTGAGTCAATTGGAGGTGTACCTGTGGATGTATTTCAAGGCCTACCTTCAATCTCAGTGCCTCTTTGATTGACATCATGGGAAAACCAAAAGATATCAGCAAAGACCTCAGAAAAAAATTGTAGACCTCCACAAGTCTGGTTCATCCTTGGGAGCAATTTCTAAACGCCTGAAGGTGCCACGTTCATCTGTACAAACAATAGTATGCAAGTATAAACACCATGGGACCACGCAGCCATCATACCGCTCAGGAAGGAGATGCATTCTGTCTCCTAGAGATGAACGTACTTTGGTGCGAAAAGTGCAACAACAAAAAAGTCCCAAAACAGCAGCAAAGGACCTTGTGAAGATGCTGGAGGAAACGGGTACAAAGGTATCTATATCCACAGTAAAATGAGTCCAATGCTCAGCAAGGAAGAAGCCCCTGCTCCAAAACCGCAATAAGAAAGACTATGGTTTGCAACTGCACATGGGGACAAAGATCATACTTTTTTTGAGAAATGTCCTCTTGTCTGATGAAACAAAAATAGGACTGTTTGGCCATAATGACCATTATGTTTCAAGGAAAAAGGGAGAGGCTTGCAAGCCGAAGAACACCATCCCAACCTTGAAGCACGGGGTGGCAAGCATCATGTTGAGGGGGTGCTTTGCTGCAGGAGGGACTGGTGCACTTCACAAAATAGATGACATCATATTTTTTATTTCACCTTTATTTAACCAGGTATCCTAGTTGAGAACAAGTTCATTTACAACTGCGACCTGGCCAAGATAAAGCATAGCAGTGTGAACAGATAAGAGTTACACATGGAGTAAACAATAAACAAGTCAATAACACAGTAGAAAAAAAAGAGTCTATATACATTGTGTGCAAAAGGCATGAGGAGGAAGGCGAATAATTACAATTTAGCAGATTAACACTGGAGTGATAAATGATCAGATGGTCTTGTGCAGGTAGAGATACTGGTGTGCAAAAGAGCAGAAAAGTAAATGAATAAAAATAGTATGGGGATGAGGTAGGTGAATTGGGTGGGCTATTTACCGATGGACTATATACAGCTGCAGCGATCGGTTAGCTGCTCAGATAGCAGATGTTTAAAGTTGGTGAGGGAGATAAGTCTCCAACTTCAGCAATTTTTTTTTTTGCAATTCGTTCCAGTCACTGGCAGCAGAGAACTGGAAGGAAAGGCGGCCAAATGAGGTGTTGGCTTTAGGGATGATCAGTGAGATACACCTGCTGGAGCGCAAGCTACGGGTGGGTGTTGCTATCGTGACCAGTGAACTGAGATAAGGCGGAGCTTTACCTAGCATGAACTTGTAGATGACCTGGAGCCAGTGGGTCTGGCGACGAATATGTAGCGAGGGCCAGCCGACTAGAGCATACAGGTCGCAGTGGTGGGTGGTATAAGGTGCTTTAGTAACAAAATGGATGGCACTGTGATAAACTGCATCCAGTTTGCTGAGTAGAGTATTGGAAGCTATTTTGTAGATGACATCGCTGAAGTCGAGAAAAATAAAGTTGTGATTCTAACTGATCTAAGACAGGGAATTTTCATTAGGATTAAATGTTAGGAATTGTGAAAAACTGAGTTTAAATGTATCTGGCTAAGGTGTATGTAAACTTCCGACTTCAACTGTAACTGTTGGGTGGTTATCTAATTTATATTACATCCTCAAATGTAACAAGGGCTTGGCCCTTAGCAGGCCTGCATTGGATGTGTGCACATCTGGCATGTATCTTCTTGCATTTCAGCAGGCATGATTGGGTTCAAACGCCCTGCTAGCGTCTCATTTTTAATTGTACATATTGCATCATGGCATGAGTAGTTGGGTCAACGTCCAAGCAGAACTTTCATTGCAACCAAACACATTAGCTAATGTTTTGACTCCTGCGCTCAGTCCGCCATGCATTATTGAAAAATCTATTTCATACTTTCCATTACAGCGATTCTATTTTTTAAATATATTCTTCACATGCATCTCTTTTACATATAATGAATCATTGTCTTCAATATTTAGTTATACTGTCACTTCGTTGAATCCTTTCTACCTGGTGAGTAACTTATACTTATTTTTTGGGGGTCTCGATGCCACCCATAGGACTGGCTACCTGCCATCATATCATCTGGCTGCAAGGATTATTCCTCGGAGATGAGGCTATCCCCAAAACTACAGTATTGTAATCTGATTACTTTCAGTTACTTTTGGATTACTTTCACCTTAAGAGGCATTAGAAGAAGACAAAAAAGATCCATCAAACACATTGGTGTGTCATCATAATAGTCTCTAACCTGTGGTCATACTCGCTCAGGTGGAACAAACTTAATTCAATGCTACAATGTAATGCCATTGAGAAAAAAGAAGTGTCAATGTTGTTTTTCGCAAACATACTTTCTGAATGTAAAAGTAATCATAGAAGTAATCTAGTTTTTTTTTTAAGTATCTGTAATCTGATTACAATATTTTGCTGGTAATGTAACTGATTACACTAATCATGTAATCTGTATAATGTAATCAGTTACTCCCCAACCCTGCTTGTTGGCATCTGTGTTGAAGCAATAGTTTACCTCTCCTTTGGCCAACTTGTGTTACTTATGTCATTAGGTCATCTGAGTTGTAAAAACAAATGCTCTTTATATTTGTGTGTTTGAAATATGATTTGTAATATGAGTTGTGTGATTTCCAAGATCGCAGTGTGTTTTGGTTCTGAACTCTCCCTGTCTCTCTGTTCCAGAGTCTTCAGTTGAGGGGGCTGCATGCTCCCATAGTGCAGACGTGCTAGGAAACTAGGGTGGGAGGAGGGTAGATGGACTCGTTGATGCCAACAGAAAAGGTGACTTAAACTAGATTGGGGTGAGAGTGGAGGATGAGCTGAGATGGAAAGGAAAGAAGGAGAGGAGAGCTGAAGGAGAGGTTTCGTACATACCCAGTGTATTCCTGGGTGATATTATTTTTATTATAAAATGTTCATGTCATATGACCATAGCACCTGTTCCAATCTAAGTGCATATGCCGTTTAGCAAACTCCAGGCGGTGCTATGGTCAGATGAAAATAGCCTTCAAAAGAACAATGCATATGCAGAAAATACCTCATCCCTATTGTAAAATGTGGTGGTGGATCTTTTATGTTATGGGGCTATTTTGCTTCCACTGGTCCTGGGTCCTTAAGGTCAACAACATCATGAACTTTACCAAGTACCAGGACATTTTAGCCAAAAACCTGGTTGCCTCTGCCAGGAGGTGTAAACTTGGCTTCAAGTGATTCTTCCAGCAAGACAATAACCCCAAGAACACATCACAATCCACAAACAATCCATTTACTTTTTAGATTTGTGTGTATTGTTAGATTTTACTGCAATGTTGGAGTTAGGAACACAAGCATTTCACTACACCCGCAATAACATCTGATAAATATGTGTATGTGACCAATAAACTTTGATTACATTTGAATAAATTGTTAATTTACCACAAAATCTAAATTTTGTAATGGCCATTTCTGTCTCCGGACTTAAACCTGAATTGAAGAGGGCAGTCCATAAGCACTGATAAAGGTTCTGGAAATATTCTGTATGGAAGAATGGTCTAAAATTCCCCCCAATGTGTTCTCCAATATCGTAAAACATTTTAAATAAAAGGCTCAGTGTCATTATGCTCACAATGGGAGGGTGCTGAAGTATTGAAAACAGGGCATCCAATAATTTTGACCTATATTTTAGAGGTGATTATTTTTATTACTTGTCAAACAAAATCTCTTTCTCCAAGGAATTGTATTAGCATAATGTTGCAATTTCTTTGGAGCATACAAAATAGCTCAATATTTGTATTAATTATTTTATACATTTTATACATTATGCTCATCTTTAATCAAGATAATTAATCATTCCGGACCCCACTGTACATGCAGGGCCTTTTCTCGAAGAACTCTACTCTAATGGAGGGTTAAGTGAATGGGTTTCACTTAACCCTCAAACGTGCCCAGTTTTACTCTTTTTGATGTTGTCAACCCCATTCTAACCTGAAGGTGCAATTCAAGCCTGTTGATTAAAGACTCTCTTTTGGGGGTGGAGTTTTAGCCTGGTTTGAACTGGTCAAAACTTCATCCATTTAAGTTATTAATAAGACTAGATAGTGTTGCCATTGTTTTTCTAAAATGTAATTGTTATCTTTAGTGTTGATAGGTAATTTTGTTAGGTAACATTAGAATACGAAATGTAAATATTTGAAAGAACATAACTTTCCATCAGTTTATGTTACCGTAGGCTATACTTTATGTAAAATCGAGAAAGAAAAAACGAATTTCAAATGTAAAATCTATTTTATTCATGGATGTCTTTGTTACAACAATGAAACAAAATGCACTTGATTGCAACACTTCCTACAAACAAGTCGCTTACAGCTGAAACAGGGGTCATAGGTTTTGTTCCGAGTGCATCTGCCCACCTTTTTCTCCTCCCCGGGAGCTGTTTCTCCTTCCTCCCCGCAGTTTCTCCTCCCCGGGAGCTGTTTCTCCTTCCTCCCCGCAGTTTCTCCTCCCCGGGGGCTGTTTCTCCTTCCTCCCCGCAGTTTCTCCTCCCCGGGGGCTGTTTCTCCTTCCTCCCCGCAGTTTCTCCTCTCCGGGAGCTGTGCTCAAGTCAAATATGTTGTAGAACACAGCAACAGGCCAGCGGCGAGTTCCTCCTGTCACTGTTCCTCCTTTTACCTAGTACAGCCTTGCCATCTGATACAAAACAGAGACTGATGACCTACGCTGCATGCATTGACAGTGTCCTACAGAGGTCCATGCAAGCCAGACATTTTGATTGCTATATCCTATCAGAAAGTGTAGATTCCAATGTTTCGAACGAATCTATTTTTGCCAAACAACTGTACAAATTGCAGAGATGGTCTCTGTTTCAAAATATAACATTTTCCCATGGCTCCATGCATTCCTCATGTGAGTAGGCTACTGGTGACAATCAGCAATAGCCATTCTGGAAATTCCATTATATTCTTACTGTAAAGTATGTGTGCTGATTGAGGTAGGGCAGGGCCCTGTGATGTCTGCTAAATGAACAAGTTTATTTCATTGGCATGGGCAGCCATAGATTGGCATGGCCCAGCCATAGCCTTGGCTACTAAGCACAGATAAATAAAATTCAAAACATGCTATTCTGTTCTTTTGAAATACATTGCCTTGTATCATGTTTTTTATGACCTTCCTAATGAAATATTAATGCATTTATTTGAGATTGTGTATATTAACACTAGAAAGACAGAGAGCATCATGGTTACTCAAAACAAATTTAAATGTTTAATTACGCTTGTCCCCCTACTCCTTGACTTTTCCTACATAAGTCTATATACGTAACACACTGTCATTATTAGAATCTCAATATCTCAAACAGAACTGGAGTTATGACCAGAACATGCAATTTTTTTATTTTTTTTTCCCGGCCTGCTCTGCTACTTCGATTTTTTTGTTGAATGTGTCATGCCCAGTTGACAATCACACCGATAATTGCCTCAAAACTGAACCTAAACTATACAGAAACACATTTCACACATATAACAACAGATGACATAAAGGAAGTATAATATGATGGGGTGGAAAAGGGGAGAATGGGTGAGTTGATGAGTGAAGGGAAGCGAACGATGCATAATTATGTAATCACCAATTGTGAATGAAGAACAGGGCCGGCACAATGAAGGCCATTCTATTGTATTGATTTATTCTAATTATAATCTCAAAATGGTATTAACCCTATATCAGTCCAAGTAGTCTACACAGTGAGTGTGCATAATTTACAATGGCAAGACCAAGATGAAGGGATGCACATGCTGCGTTAGCATTACTACAAGATCTGAATGAAAATGACTCAGATTGCTGGGAAGAAATGGATCATGACATTTCTGATGATCATTATTGTGATTCATGCTGTATGGCTTTCCATATCTGGGAAAGGATCCATATCGGATAGCAGGAGAGAAAGTGGCGGATAATGTTTTGGATCAGATGGCATGGCTGTACTAGGTGAAAGGAGGAACAGTGAAAGGAAGAACTCGCCCGTGGCCTGTTGCTGTGTTCTACAACATGTTTGACTTGGCTCTCTGCTATCAAAGCACAGGTGTTGTTCAAGCAGTGCATTCACAACACCATGAGCAGGAGAGACTTTATCATGTCTGGCGCATGGGCTAAGTGAGAGACAACATTTTATTTGATATCTGTCACATACACTTTTAGCAGATTTTATTGCAGGTGTAGCGAAATGCTTCATACACTATGAAGGCCGAGGAAGCAGCAAAGATTCCATGGGAGTCATTACATGAGCCAAATTGAGCACAGCTCCCGGGGAGGAGAAACTGCAAGGTGGGCAGATGCACTCGGAACAAAACCTATGACGCCTGTTTCAGCTGTAAGCGACTTGTTTGTAGGAAGTGTTGCAATCAAGTGAAAGTGACAAAGGTTTGTGGTGACTGTCAGGATAAATGATAACAGCGAAATGAGAGCCAACTGTTGTGTGTAAAATAAACATTTTGACCGCTGTCATATGACACTTACTGTGTATTCATTATAATGCCATTATTTCTTATATGCTGATTTTCACTATTCGCAAGCTTGTGTCACGACTACAGCCGAAGTCGGTTCCTCTCCTTGTTCGGGTGGCGCTCAGCGGTCGGCATCGCTGGTCTACTAGCCATCGCCGATCCACATTTGATTTTCCATTTGTTTTGTTTTTGTTTCTACACAGCTGTTTTTCATTACCCTAATTATTGTTCATGTATTTAACCCTCTCTTTCCCCCATGGTGTTTTGCGGGATTGTTTTATGTCATGTTCAGTAATGTTGGTGACTGGTTATTTCGACGGGTGCTGTTTCTTGCCCGTGCGTAAAAGTTTATGTTTGTGTTTGGGCAAGTGTATTGTTTAACCTTGCACCATTCATTATTCTGAGTATAGTTGCGTTGTTCCCAATTCTCTGCTCTCCTGCACCTGACTGCATACACCAGCTACACCCACCATTCTGAGACAAGGGCAGAATCCCGCACCTTGAGGATATGGAGTCAGCAGGAGCAAACAACCCCGTATTAGGGGTCGAGGACCACGTCCAGCAGCATGCGGTCATGCTGCAACATCTTGGCACCGCCATGGATCGCGTCCTGCAGACTATGGATCGCTGGGATAGAAGAGGAGTGCCTCCAGCGCCTCCGCCTACACCACCAATGGCACCACTACCCACCCCTCCATCACCTGGTCCCAGTGGGATTCGGCTCGCTCTTCCGAGGGAGTATGATGGGACGGCTTTGGGATGTCAGGGGTTCCTACTCCAGCTGGAGCTTTACCTGGCAACCATTCACCCGGATCCCTTGGGCCGTGAGAGCGTGTCCACCCTTGTCTCCTGCCTCTTAGGGAAAGCCCTGGAGTGGGCCAATGCCGTATGGGGGGAAGGAGAAGCGGTGTTGGACCAATTAGAGGAGTTCACCCGCCGCTTCCGGGCAGTTTTCGACCACCCTCCTGAGGGTAGAGCGGCGGGTGAATGGCTTTTTCACCTTAGGCAGGGGACGAGGAGCACACAACAGTTTGTGTTGGACTTTCGGACCCTGGCCACCAGCGCGGGATAGAACGACAGGGCCCTGATCGATCACTACCGTTGTAGTTTGCGTGAGGACGTCCGTAGGGAGTTGGCCTGCAGGGACACCACACTAACCTTGACCAGCTGGTAGACATGTCCATCCGGTTGGATGACCTGCTGGCTACCCGCGGACGTCCAGATTGGGGTCTGTTGATTCCATCCACCAGCACCACCGCTGCAATGCCCATGGAGCTGGGAGTTGCTGCACTTAGGCCGACTGGAGGAGTGGCCGTTCCATGCACCATCTGTGGTCGCAGAGGGCACACTGCCGGTCGGTGCTGGGGAGGTTCCTCTGGGAGTCGAGGGAGCAGGCAGGGCACTCTCGTGTCACCCCAGGTGAGTCGGCACCAGGCTCACCCAGAGCCCCCAGTTGCTCACATGTTTTTATGATTTTCCCCCGCATTCCCAGCATAAGGTGCTCGTAGATTCAGGTGCAGCTGGGAATTTTATTGACAGATCATTTGCCCATAGTTTATGGATCCCCATTGTTCCTGTGGACATGCCCTTTCCTGTGCACGCCCTAGAGAGTCGACCATTAGGGTCAGGGCTAATTAGGGAGGCCTCCGCTTCACTGGGCATGGTTACGCAGGAGGGTCACAAGGAGAGAATCAGTCTCTTCCTTATTGATTCTCCTGCATTTCCCATGGTGCTGGGCCTACCCTGGTTGGCCTGTCATGAACCCACTATTAAGTAGCATCAGAGGGCTCTCACAGCGTGGTCATGAAAGTGTTTGGCGAGATGTTTAGGGGTTTCTGTCGGTGCTACTACGGTATAAGGGAACACCCCCCTGAAATGGACAAGAATTAATGGGATGTTATTGGCACCGTACGAAACGTATACACGATGTACAATACCACTCAATTGGATGTTGTTTCATTCAAAACTGATTGCAAATGCCATATGGCAAATGCCAAGTGTAACACTACAAAAATCCAATAGATGGCGAGTGCACGCCACTGTAAATTTTCATATTGCAAATGTAACACAAGACCCAAGTGTAAAATTTTGAAATTTTTTTCAAAAACGTATCACCCCCTTAAAGTGCTTTCTGGACCGTTTTTTGAAATTCTTTCGTTTTTATTTTATTTTTTTTTTTCAATTACTCATAAGAACTGTATGAACATACTTTTGTCAAATTGTATTATTTTTTTTTTTTCCTTGTCCATAAGGCATATGTTTTGTCCATTTGCAATATGATTTCATAGGAAGTCAAAAGTCGAAGTCAAGTCACTTTTTTTGTTGTTGCCGAATGCCATAAGAAATGTCCAAATGCAATATGAAAGATTTGAAATTGCCAAATCAGGATGTTATGTCCATTTGCCATGTACGATCATAGGAAGTTGGTTTACAAACCCAAAAGTCAGTGAACCATGTCCAAAAGGCATTTATACTGCCCAAATGATATATAGCACTATATGTTAAGCCATGAATCAACCTGGATGGTCTATTTGTCATGTATGATGAGGGAGAAGTTGTTTTTTAATGATTTTTTAGAAAACGTCCAAAATGACAAAAGGGCACCTTATTGGATGGCATGGGTGGGGGGTACTCCCTACCCAACCGTGGACCCCTTGCTCCCCCTTTAGGCAATAAAAAACATTTAAAAAATGTGCTTCTGGTAACACATTCCAATCACCAGGTGCACGGCTGTCCATTTGCAATATGTTTCAATGGGCATTTACCATCACGAATTTGACATGCTCAAAACTCCTGCAGAAATGCAAAATTGACTGGCACGAAGAACTCGGGATGGCCGGGCAGTGCTAGTGGTTCCTCTCCATCGCTCGATGGTGACATGAGAGAAGTGGGAAAAATGTCCAAAATGAATAGGGCTGGCCTTTTTTTGGATGGGCATGGATGGGGGTGCTCCCTACCCAACCGTGGACCCCTTGCAAACCCCTAAAGGCATTTAAAACCATTATACAAATGTTATCCTGGTAATCCGTTCCAATTACCAGGCGCACAGCTGTCCATTTGCAATATGTTTCAATGGGCAATTACCATCACGAACTTGTCATGCTCAAAAAAACTGCAGGATTGCGAAATTGACTGGCCCGATGAACTCGGGATGGCCGGTCAGTGATAGTGGTGCCTCTCCATCGCTCGTTGTGTTGATTTCATCATGTCCATTTGGTGATGTTTTTTCACTGTTGAATCATATTGCAAATATAGTGTGCATTTGCAATATGTTTCAATGGGCATTTACCATCACAAATTTGACATGCTCAAAAATACTGCAGAAATGCAAAATCGACTGGCCGGGCAGTGTTTCTGGTTCCTCTCCATCGCTCACTGGCGTTGATTTCAGAATGTCATTTTATTGATGGTAACTCACTGTATAAACATATTGCAAATGGACAAAAGTCAGCCAGCAAGTCCATCAGTCAATTAGATATCAATCTGACACCAAACTGACACCAAACCCACTTTTTCCAACTCGTTTAGAAGCCAACTATCACATAGTTCAGAGCAGGCCCAAAATTCACAGCGCCTTCAGTTTAAACCGTAATAAAAACATATAACACGTAGTTACTATCTAGCTGCGGGTTCAGTTCTGACAGTAAGTGTAGGCCTAACTGAGGCGACCTCGAATCCCAAGTTTTGGCGTGATAGGTCATTTGGAGCCCGAGCAGCGACCTTAATTGGTGCTGAAAATCCACTTTTTTCCATGCCTTGCTACGGGGTCCTTGAATGAGCTATCGGACAGAAACCTAGGTGCCTAGGTGGTTTCAATGCACCTAGTCTTGCGACACTGGGACTTTTCTAAATGTCGTCATTTTCGTAATGGTCAAAATGAATTGAAGTTATTGCAAATGTACGAGGCTGTTTCTCGGTCTGAGAACCTTCTAGAGCCACAACTCACCGTGCACTATTGACGTGAGCTCTACAACAGGTTTCTAAAGTTTCAGAGCTCTAGGTCTAACGGTTCTTTGATAATTCGGACAAAGGTAACTATTGCAGGCTCTGTCTGTCTCTTAGCCCTACACTGTGTCACTCCATCCTTGCTGTGTACGTGTGTGAGTTTTTCTTGGAAATCTGAGGGATGAATGACTGATTTTACAGTTCATGAGGGTTGCCTAATCACACATTTGAAGTTTTGGAAAGATCTGACCTTTTTAACCCTTCGAAACAGCACCTATGACACCATTTTAAGGCACTTCCAGTTGGCACACAACTTTTAAGTCTTTAAGTTAAGAATTGACTGATCTACACAGGGTTGAATGCAGTGATTTTCACAAATGCAGGTTATGAATATCAAAACAAACAAATAAAATATTTTATTTTCACATTTTCCAATTAAGAACATTCAAAACAAAAGTGAAAAGATATTAGACAACGATAGGACAAAGTGACAGTAAAAGATGAGCGTAAAAAAAATAAAAAAATAATAATATATATATTATATAAACAAACATACAATAAGAAAAATAATAATAACGAGACATTGGATCACCTGCCGTAGGCTACATATTATACATTACGTGTGAAACATTATGTGAGGATTATATATAGATTCAATCAATGAGATGTGGGTGGAGATTCTCCATATAGTCAATAAAAGGTTGCCAAATTCTGTCAAATGTCTAACTTATTCCTCAAGCAGTAAGTGATTTTCTCCGAAGGGATACAACTATTAACTTCCGATAGTCACATTGCAACTGGCAGGGAGGAATCCAATTTCCATTTCAAGGCAATACATTTCTTGGCAATCGCTAGCAATATTTCTGTTAGCTTTATAGTATGGCTTTTTCTAAGATTGGTGTTAGTAAAGTTACACAGTAGACAGACCTCCGGGTCTAAAGGGAATGCAACCCCATGAATTGAGGATATGGTATCGCATACCCCCTGCCAGAAACCGTGTAGTTTTGAACACTGACAAGTGGAATGGAGGAATGTTCCTTCATCTGAGCCACATCTAAAACATAGGGAGGAGATATCTGGGTTGAACTTGTGCAGTCTAGATGGGGTGATATAGAGCTGATGGAGGAAATTAAACTGGATCAGTCTGTATCTGGAGTTCAATGTGGATGTAACACCATCGGTCACTCCATAGATCCTCATCAAGATCAATACCCAGATCTTTTTCCCATCTAAGTCGGGGTTTATCTAGCCCAGGCAGTGTTAGTCCTGACATAAGAGCATCGTATACATGGGAAATGGTCTTGAACAGTGGTTAGTCTGCGTGGCAGAGTTGTTCTTAGGTAGGTTCCATTGTCCCTTGAGAGTCACCCTAATAAAGTTTCGTAGTTGTAGGTAGCTAAAGAAGTCCCTGTTAGGCAAGTGATATTTCTGTTTCAGCTGCTCAAAAGACATAAGAACTCCCTCCTCGTAACAATGTTCCAGAAGAGTGATCCCCTTATCAGACCATGGTCTGAAGTTACTATTCTGGAAAAACATAGGGATCAATCTATTGTTCCATAAAGGGGTTTTAGGGGAAAGGAATCCCCCTCGTCCGAACAGCTCATGCAGTTTGCACCATGCCAGGACAGAATGTATGATTAAAGGGTTGTCTGTGATGGTTTTTATAGATTTTCTGTCCCATTTGTACAAATATTCTACCCCAGTGTCATCATTTACCTCAAGCTTTTCAATGTTCAACAATGAGGGAGAGGGACCATTGTCAAACCTCTGAGCCAGAAACCTAGACTGTGCAGCCCAGTAGTACATTCTAAAATTGGGGAGGTTTAAGCCCCCTTGACTGTAATCAAGGGTCAGTTTATCCAGGCCAACCCTAGGGGTTTTGCCGTGCCAGATAAACCGTCTGGTCAGCTTGTCGAGAGAGGGAAAAAATGCTGCGGGAACAGGGATAGGGAGAGATTGAAACAGATATAGAAATCTGGGCACGATATTCATTTTAATTACATTGATTCTACCCAGTAGAGTGAGAGGTAAGTCCATCCATTTACAAAGGTCAACCTCCACCTTTTGCAACAAACTGGCCAGATTTAGTTTATAGAGGTTGTTCAGATTACCATCCACCATTATGCCCAAATATGTGAAGCTTATAGGCGACCATCTAAAAGGAAACTTGTGCTTGATGCTATGATGGTCAAAGACAGACAACGGTAAGATTTCGCTTTTATCAAAAGTGTCCTTATATCCAGAGAAAGAACTATAACACTGTCGTAGGATCTGCAAGTGAGAGAGGGAGTGTTCTGGGTTTGTTAGACATAAGATAAGGTTGTCCGCAAAGAGTGATAATTTATGGGTATGGGGGCCCACCTCAAAGCCATGTATGTCAGGGCACGTTCTAATAGCCTCAGCCAACAGTTCGATGGTGAGGACAAAGAGGTGGGGGCTAATTGGGCAACCTTGTCTGCTCCCCCTATAAAGAGGGAAAGAGGAGGAAGTAATCCCATTGGTAGCAATCCTAGCTTTAGGAGATTTGTAGAGTGATTTTATCAAATTTACAAACACGGTACCTAAACCGAACTTTTCCAAGATGCGAAAGAGGTATGGCCATTCAACCAAAAATCCCACCCACCCCGATTTGTCAGACTAAAACAACAATCCCAACAATCAAACATGAATACTGAATACACTTGTAGAGATATGTTGCTGCTCGCTTTCCATCTTGCTCTTACTAGCTAAACCTTGGCGTAAACTAAAACCTGCGAGCTCTCTAAATTGAAAACAAACGTTGTGAATAGATATTTATGGCTGAATATTTACTGCCCACGGTAAGGGATGCTTGAGTCTCTTTTTGAAAGATTAACATAAATGAGGGGGAAAGCAGTGGGCCTAAGCCCACTTATTGCTTCGCCCAGTAGATATGGACTAAACCAAAATAAACTCTCCTGTAAATGTAATAGAACTCACCCCGGAAAGATACGGTTAGTTGAAAATGTACAAAAAATGTACAAATCACTTATAGTGACCGGGAGATACCAGCAGTTCAATCCGTATAAGAGAAAACAAACAAACTGCATTTTATCCCCCAGAGAGACCGTCCTGGCTCAGACGTTGCTCAGTTCTTTGAGAAAAGTGTGCACTTCTCCTGGTGTGTTGAAGAGATGGCTTCGGCCTTTGTACTGAACTTTAATCCGCGCAGGGTGGATGAGGTAGCCGGTGATGTTCTTCTCCTTCAGTGCTTTGGCGGCAGGTCTGAACTGCTTGCGACGTCTGTCGAGATCCGCGCTCATATCTGGGAAAAGGCTGACCCTCTTTCCATCGATGGTGATGTCCCCTTTGGCTCTTGCGAGTTGCAGTATCTTCTCTCTGTCTTGGAAACGGAGGAACCTGATCAGGACGGCTCGTGGGGGCTCATCTGGCCGGGGTTTCGGCGCTGATGTTCTGTGGGAGCGTTCGATTTCCAGCGGCTTGGTGAAGTTGATTATGCCTAGGACCTCCGGGATCCATTGAGTGAAGAAACGGACCTGGTCACGGCCCTCCCTGTCCTATTTCAATCCCACCACAAGGATATTTCTACGTCTACTCTGGTTCTCCATCTGATCTACCTTGTTTTTGAGGTAGGCATTGTCCTTTTTCAGTTGTATCAAGACCTGGTCATGTCTAGCGATGGTATCTTCAACTGTGCTAATGCGCAACTCTGCCTCAGTCGTTCTCAAAAGGAGATCATTCATGGAAGATTTCAGGTCGTCAATGGAAGAATGGAGTTCAGCCGATTTCTTATCAATTTTCAGAGAAAGACCTCTGTTACCATCCTGAATTTCCCGGAGGAGAGTAGCCAGCATGTCGGCAGGCTCGCAAGAGGCTGCTGAGAGCAACAGTCTGGAACTGTCGTCTGAGTTATGAGGGCTAATGCTAATCTTGCTAGCTGTAGCGTTATCGTTATCTTGGGAGTCAATGACGTTTTGGTCGTCCTTCTTGCCTCTCGGTCGGAGGTGCATGGCTCTTTGGGAAGGTAAGTACTTGACAATTTATCAGCCGATGTTAGAATATTGTTTCAACGTTGTTATTTAGGTAAAAATAGAATAACTTTGAAGAGCTCGGTTTGTCAACGTCTGCTCAGCTCCGCGGTATCACGTGCTCCATCAAAACACCTTTAGGGTGAATTTAACCACTTCCGGATGCTCCAGGAAGCTTAGAATCAATACAGGTAGACCTCATAGTGGCCTGATGAGTTGTCATAACAGACAGGTTCATAAGGCATTACTAACCTACATAGGCTTCAGGTTGAATTTAGGGGTGCAGGCAATGTATTTCTATGGGGAGTGAAGTCAATGCAAGCTGTTTGATGTAAACACCTTTTAACTGTTAAGGGTTAATGCCACATGGTCAAGGTTAGGCTTGTACAGATCGGGAGGACCTCGAATTGTGCTTCTCACCCTAATGGTTCTCGCACTGTCACCCAAAACCACCTGAAATTTAGGGCCAGGCTTCATTTTGGGCCTTCGCGGTCGCTGCGCTCAGACTGAGGTGTGTTACAGGCTACAGCTTCCTCCCGATTACCGTATTAACCCCTCGTTTCATGTGTCTCTCCTCAGGCCGGTGGTGGCTGGTCCGCTCCAGGAATCTGAGGTGCGGGAGGTTCCACCGCCCCCTCTGGACATCGAGGGTGCTCCGGCGTATGCAGTTCGGTCCATACTGGACTCAAGGCGTCGGGCGAGGGGCCTTCAGTACCTTGTGGAGTGAGAGGGGTACGGTCCGAAGGAGAGATGCTGGGTGCCGGTGGAGGACATTTTAGACCCTTCGATGCTGCGGGAGTTCCACCGTCTCCATCCGGATCTCCCTGCACCTCGTCCTCCGGGTCGTCCCCGAGGCCGGCGTCAAGGGGGGGAGGGAGGTACTGTCACGACTACAGCCCAAGTTGGTTCCTCTCCTTGTTCGGCGGGGCTCGGCGTCGCCGGTCTACTAGCCATCGCCGATCCACTTTTCATTTTCAATTTGTTTTGTCTTTATTTCTACACACCCGTTTTTCATTCCCCTAATTATTGTTCATGTATTTAAACTCTGTTTCCCCCATGGTGTTGTGCGGGATTGTTTTATGTCATGTTCGGTAATGTTGGTGACTGGTTATTTCGACGGGTGCTGTTTCTTGCCCGTGCGTAAAAGTTGATGTTCGTGTTTGGGCAAGTGTATTGTTTTACCTTGCACCATTCATTATTCTGAGTATAGTTACGTTGCTCTCAATTCTCTGCTCTCCTGCGCCTGACTGCATACACCAGCAACACCCTCCATTCTGACAGCTTGGCACGTTTTGGGTATTTTATTTATTTTGTTTTTATAAAAATAAGCTTTTTACTGTGTTTCATCATACACGCTTTTTGTTACATCGTAATATATTTTACCTATAGTATAGCCAACAGTAACATAAACTGATGAAAATGTTATGTTCTCTCAAATATTCCCATTTCGTATTCTAACGTTACCTAACACCTTCAAAAACACAGCTAAATTACATTAACACGAAAGAGGCTCCAATGAGACCAGGCTTTTGTAGTTAAATTGATTAATTAGACTGGTGGCTATTTGTACTCCCCGAGGCCCCGCTATTCTACTGAATATATGCACACGGTCATACCATCATGGCACTTTGAGGATGAAAGGATCAGAGTTTTTTTCTTTTATGATATTTGTGTGAAAGTACTGCTAGAGTGTTAAATACACATATTTAGGAAAAGTCAGGTACAGGTGGGTTCAAGGTTTTTATTGAAATGACAATTGAACATGTCAGATTGACCATCTTGGCGGATCTAGTGATAAGCCCCTTCCCCCGTTTCCTGCCCCCCAAGGCCCCTCTCCCCAGTTCCCCTACCCTGCACCATCATAATAATAAAGTAAAATATACAATAAGTAACCAATTTCAAACTTGGAAAAAAATAAAGACAATGAAAACAAAAAAGATATGAGAGATGTAAGCCTAATCAGTAAACAAATGGGACATCTGATGTTGCATGCAATATCACTTAATCCATTATCTTCATTTATTACTAGGAATATGCTTTGAACGACAAACATAAATGTTTTATATTTTATACATAACATAAACATATGACTAAGTAAATATAAAAGTATTTATTCATCAATGCCACAAAATGTGCAAGCATTTCGCTACACTCGTATTATCTGCTAACCATGTGTATGTGACAAATAATATTTGATTTGATGTATAAATGTTTTTCTTTGTAATGTTGAAATACATATTTATCCAATCCAGTATACATTGTACAATCAATTGGTGAGAGAACTTCAAAGTTGGTTCCTGTTTCAATCAAGTCTTTGGACCTAACAACAACACCTTAATGATTGGTTGACAAATAGTGTCTCCAACTAGCCAGGCGATGGCTGCATGATGCAGCCAGTCAGAAGCAACTGCAGCAACTTGAAGGGGACCTTTGATCACATGGTTTTTGTAAAGTTCATGCAGTCGACATGTAGGCAACACACTTTGAAAGGTGTGACCAACAATGGTCACCAACCTAGCAAAATGTATCCGCTCGATCATTTCCATTGGCATCACCAGCGGAAGATCATTTTCTCTGTTACTGTGCTATATGTACTTGTCCATTCCCATTGTGTCATTGTTCCAATGAAGACCATTGATGAAGGCTGGAACTTTAATAAAATAATGAGTTTTTCATGGTGAGTGAGCATTGCTGTAACGGATCTCGTCCTCCTCTTCTGAGGAGGAGTGGCGAGAAGGATCGGAGAACCAATGTGAAGCGTGGTAAGTGTCCATAATGTTTAATCAAAAGCAACAGAACACTGGAACAAAATAATAAACGTGAATAAACGAAACAGTCCCGTGTGGTAACTGACACGGAAGACAAACACCCACAACTCAAAAATGAAACCAGGCTACCTAAGTATGATTCTCAATCAGGGACAACAATTGACAGCTGCCTCTGATTGAGAACCATACTAGGCCGACCACAGAAATACCAAATGATAGAAAAACGAACATAGACAACCCACCCAACTCACGCCCTGACCATACTGAAACAAAGACATAATAAAAAAACTAAGGTCAGAACGTGACAATTGCACCTTTTCCTTTTCAATGATAGCTTTGCAATGGAAAAATCGATGCTCACTTAAAGTTCATATTCAATTTAGAATTATTAACACAATGTTTAGCATATTTATATATTTTTCATTTCTTTAATACACATGATTTCCAATGTTCTATTTGTGACACGTAAGGTGTGGGTTGATGGTCACTAGACTTGATACTGAAACTTACAGATTATTCTAATATCTGTTGATAGTGATTGACGCCAGACTGGAGGTCCAAGTACAAGGACAGAGGATACACTGATTATTCACTGTTGTATTGAATTGATGACATTGTGTGATTCTGTAGCAGCTGACAAAGTAACTGCCGTTTTGTTTGGACTTCATACAAGCCTCTTGGACTGGTGTTTACAGAACATTTGGTGCTGTCTGATTAGGATATAAAGGGCCTGTTTCAAAGAGGCCAGTTAGACATTTTCTCTGCTTCTGTGCTGGGAGGTGTCTGCCTGTTGCAACTTGTAATAAAGCGGATTGACTTTTTGATTGACTATGTCTGTGACTGCTCTTCTCTTTTGTTGACCTAGAAATTCCTATTACAAGTTGATTTCAACTCCAGGTAAAGATATTGTGACCTTGATCTTCATGTTCATGTTCCTTTGCGAAAATGGCGTGGGGCTCAAACGTATCGTTAAAGGCACTTTCATTGATGGCTTGGGTTTATATTGGTCTAACACTAGCCCAGCTCAACACTGGAAAAGGCTACTTTAATGCGGGTGAGGCCAACCAAGGTTTTACCAGTAAAGGTCTGGCATATGATGGTCATGATTCTAATGCTGAAGCTTCTGTACCATCAAATGACCTGGGAAGTGAAATGGCCATTGACCCACGTGTTTGGAAATACCTCAAAGGTAAGAATGTGCCGGCAACTGTCATTGATTTGTAAAGTAGGCTAGGCTACACCATCTATTTAGTAGGCCTCTATTTGACCTATGTTACTTGATCATGTGCGGAGTGAAGGTGTCCAATTTAAGATTTAAACTACACAAAATTGTCTGTTTTAAGTTATGTATTGTTTCAAACTTAGTTTTTTGCATAGTCACCTAGCCCAGACATATTATTGAAAGTCTGGACAAAACATGGGTTTTCTTCTCATATTAAACCTAAAATATGTACAAAATCTATATTTGTATCAGCTATCAAACCATTTAAAAGAATCAACATCCTAATTATCCCACCCCCACCCCTCATAGAAAATGTGGTGTTCATTTCCCATATACCTTTTTCAAATAATGTCTTTCCACATGTAA
Source organism: Oncorhynchus mykiss (assembly GCF_013265735.2). Taxonomy (NCBI): domain Eukaryota; kingdom Metazoa; phylum Chordata; class Actinopteri; order Salmoniformes; family Salmonidae; genus Oncorhynchus; species Oncorhynchus mykiss. The sequence continues at coordinate 28,812,200 of NC_050572.1, read as the reverse complement.
AGAAATGTTTTATTTGTTCATGTTTTAGTTTTTCAGAATAGTCCTAAAAGTGGAAGGCAGTCTCATGTCAACCAGCCTTTGTATCACTGTGGCAATGCACATCTCTCCATCCGGTTTTCAATGATTCGGCAGGCTGAGCTCTATTTCGTAGAAGGTAGGTAAAAAACTCAATATTTTTATTGACTAGAAACATTTTTAATTGCTTATTAATACCTTGAAGCTTTACCGCTTGCTTTATAATACAAGTAGTATTTTTATAATTTCTTAATTTCTTAAAAATAATATACTCTACAGGCATAAAAGTTTCAGAGAGGGATCTCTGCTAGTTTTAGAGATATGATCCCATTTTCAAGCATTACCAACAGTGAATGTGAAATTGGATTCAAAATGGTCACCTTCTGCTGGTGATTTGCAGGATGTGCAATGATACAAGTAAAAGGAGGGCTGTGATTGGTTACATTGCCTACCATGTCAATGTCTCTGTATGAAATGGGCCATTGCTTTAAAACTATAGAGATGCCACTCTGGAACTTTGATATGCCCCTAGTAAAGTATATTATGTTCAACAATATATTGAACAGTTTTTCTATATTCATGTTTACATTCAATTAATGTAAGAAAATTGATATTAAAATCAAAATACTACTCATCTGTACTAATACAGACAAACATTATGGAGTTAAAGGAGGCCTGGGTAAATATTTCAACTTCAATAAATAATTTCTCAATTATCATTTTAGAAAGAAATGTCATATGTCAACAATCCTTCCTCCAAAAGACCATTCTATGGATATTTTCGTGAAAATCTCCAAAATCATGGTATTTTTTTGTCCCATTACTGTGAGGAATCAACCAAGAGGCTGTCGCTCTTCTCCACAATATAATTTAAACAGGGACAGTACACAATCAAATCAAATGTATTTATATAGCCCTTCGTACATCAGCTGATATCTCAAAGTGCTGTACAGAAACCCAGCCTAAAAACCCCAAACAGCAAGCAATGCAGGTGTAGAAGCACAGTGGCTAGGAAAAACTCCCTAGAAAGGCCAAAACCTAGGAAGAAACCTAGAGAGGAACCAGGCTATGTGGGGTGGCCAGTCCTCTTCTGGCTGTGCCGGGTGGAGATTATAACAGAACATGGCCAAGCAAGATGTTCAAATGTTCATAAATGACCAGCATGGTCGAATAATAATAAGGCAGAACAGTTGAAACTGGAGCAGCAGCACGGTCAGGTGGACTGGGGACAGCAAGGAGTCATCATGTCAGGTAGTCCTGGGGCATGGTCCTAGGGCTCAGGTCCTCCGAGAGAGAGAAAGAAAGAGAGAATTAGAGAGAGCATATGTGAGGTGGCCAGTCCTCTTCTGGCTGTGCCGGGTGGAGATTATAACAGAACATGGCCAAGATGTTCAAATGTTCATAAATGACCAGCATGGTCGAATAATAGACACTGTGGCCCCATCCGAGGACACACCCGGACAGGGCCAAACAGGAAGGATATATCAACAACTCACACAATATTGAAGTGTAATGTTGCTGGATTTAACAAGACTGCTAGTAGAAACAGACATGACCGTAGCTACATGAGGACACCGAGGTCCGGAACTCTGTAAAAAAATAATAATAATGATACAATAAATATTTTTACACTACCGTTCAAAAGTTTGGGGTCACTTAGAAATGTCCTTGTTTTTGAAAGAAAAGCACATCTGTTGTCCATTAAAATAACATCACATTGATCAGAAATACAGTGTAGACATTGTTAATGTTGTAAATGACTATTGTAGCTGGAAACGGCTGATTTTGAATGGAATATCTACGTAGGTGTACAGAGGCCCATTATCAGCAACCATCACTCCTGTGTTCCAATGGCACGTTGTGTTAGCTAATCCAAGTTTATCATTTTAAAAGGCTAATTGATCATTAGAAAACACTTTTGCAATTATGTTAGTACAGCTGAAAACAGTTGTTCTGTTTAAAGAAGCAATAAAACTGGCCTTCTTTAGACTAGTTAAGTATCTGGAGCACCAGCATTTGTGGGTTCGATTACAAGCTGAAAATGGCAAGACACAAAGGACTTTCTTCTGAAACTCATCAGTCTATTCTTGTGCTGATAAATGAAGGCTATTCCATGTGAGAAATTGTGAATAAACTGAAGATCTCATACAGCCCTGTGTACTACTCCCTTCACAGAACAGCACAAACTGGCTCTAACCAGAAAAGAAAGAGAACAAGTACATTAGTGTCTAGTTAGAGAAACAGACGCCTGACAGGTCCTCAACTGGCAGCTTCATTAAATAGTACCCACAAAACACCAGTCTCAACGTCAACAGTGAAGAGGTAACTCTGGGATGCTGGCCTTCTAGGCAGAGTTGCAAAGAAAAAGCCACATCTCAGACTGGCCAATGAAAATAAAAGATTAAGATGGGCAAAAGAACACAGAAAGTCGCCTCTTCACTGTTGACGTTGAGACTGGTGTTTTGTTTTGCAAAATTAGAATGATAAACTTGGATTAGCTAACAAAATGTGCCATTGGAACACAGGAGTGATGGTTGCTGATAATGGGCCTCTGTACGCCTACGTAGATATTCCATTTAAAAAATCAGCTGTTTCCAGCTACAATAGTAATTTACAACATTAACAATGTCTACACTGTATTTCTGATAAATTTGACGTTATTTTAATGGACAAAAAAGGGTTTTCTTTCAAATACAAGGACATTTCTAAATGAGCCCAAACTTTTGAACGGTACTGTATATACTCAACAAAAATATAAATGCAACAGTTCATATAAGGAAATCAGTCAATTGAAATAAAGTCAATTGAATCTATCTATCTATCTATTCAATGTATAATCTATTTATTTCACATGACTAGGAATACAGATAGTTGGTCACCATTATCCCAGAAACCCTAGACCCACTCCAATTTGTATTCCGCCCCAGAAGATGCATATCTGCAATAAAGACAGATCCACAGATGATACAATCTCAATGGTATGTCACATTGCCCTTTCACACCTGGACAAAAGGAACACCTATGTGAGAATGCTATTCATTGACTACAAATCAGCGTTCAACACCATAGTGCCCTCAAAGCTCATCACTAAGTTAAGGACCCTGGGACTAAACACCTCCCTCTGCAACTGGATCCTGGACTTCCTGACAGGTCGCCCCCAGGTGGTAAGGGTAGGTAACAACACATCTGCCACATTGATCCTCAACACGGGGGCCTCTAAATGGTGTGTGCTCAGTCCCCTCCTGTATTCCCTGTTCACTCATGACTGCACCCAGGCACATCTCCAAAACCATCATTAAGTTTGCCGATGACACAACGATGAGACAGCCTATAGGGAGAAGGTAAGAGACCTGACCGTGTGGTGCAAGGACAACAACCTCTCCCTCAAAGTGATCAAGAACGGGGCTGTAGTGAATCAGGTTGAGAGCTTCAAGTTCCTTGGCGTCCACGTCACCAACAAACTAACATGGTCCAAGCACACCAAGACAGACGTGAAGAGGGCATGACAAAACCTATTTCCCTTCAGGAGAAAGATTTGGCATGAGTCCTCAGATCGTCAAAAGGTTTTACAGCTGCACCATCGAGAGCATCCTGACGGGTTGCATCACTGCCTGGTATGGCAACTGCTGGGCCTCCGACCACAAGGCCCTACATAGGGTAGTGTGAACGGCCCAGTACATCACCGGGGCCAAGCTTCCTGCCATCCAGGACTTCTATACCAGGCGGTGTCAGAGGAAGACCCTAAAACTTGTCAATGACTCCAGGCACCCTAGTTATAGACTGTTCTCTCTGCTACTGCATGGCAAGTGGTACCGGAGAGCCAAGTCTAGGTCCAAGAGGCTTCTAAACAGCTTCTACCCCCAAGCCATAAGACTCCTGAACATCTAATCACATGGCTACCCAGACTATTTGCATTGTCTCCCCCTTCTACGCTGCTGCAACTCTCTGTTATTATCTATGCATAGTCACTTTATTAACTCTACCTACATGCACATATTACCTCAATTACCTCAAAACCGGTGCCCCCGAACATTGACTCTGTACCGGTACCCCCTGTATACAGCCCCGCTATTGTTATTTACTGCTGCTCTTTAATGATTTGTTATTCTTATCTCTTACTTTTTGGGGGTATTTTCTTAACTGCATTGTTGGTTAAGGGCTTGTAAGTAAGCATTTCACTGTTGTATTCGGCGCATGTGACAAATACAATTCGATTTGATTTGAGATACCTTCAAAAAAAAGTTGAGTCGTGGATCAGAAAGCCAGACAGTATCTGGAGTGACCACCATTTGTCTCATACAGCGTGAAATATTCACAAAGAGTTATCCAGGCTGTTGATTGTGGCCTGTGGAATGTTGTCCCACTCCTCATCAATGGCTGTGCGAAGTTGCTGGATATTGGCTGGACCTGAACACACTGTCGTTGACGTCAATCCAGAGCATTCCAAAATTCTGACGTGTGACATGCCTGGTAAGTATGCAGGCAATGGAAGAATTGGAACATTTTCAGCTTTCAGGAGTTGTGTACAGATCCTTACAACATGGGGCAGTGCATTATTATGCTGAAACATGAGGTGATGACAGAGGATGAATGGCACGCCAATGAGTCTCAGGATCTCGTCATGGTAATTCTGTGCATTGAAATTGCCATGGATAAAATGCAATGTGTTCATTGTCCGTAGTTTGGGGGGGGCACTCCGTTCACAACGTTGACATCCATCCTCTCGCCCACACAACTTCATACACTTGGCCTTCAGTTGTGAGGCCAGTTGGACAGCCTCTCTAAAATGACGTTAGAGGCGGCTTATGGTAGAGAAATTAACATTACATTTTCTGGCAACAGCCCTGGTGGACATTCCTGCAGTCAGCATGCCAATTGCACTCCCTCAACTTGAGACATCTGTGGCATTGCTTTGTGTGATAAAACTGCACATTTTAGAGTGGCCTTTTATTCTCCCCAGCATAAGTTGCACCTATGTAATGATCATGATGTTTAATCAGCTTCTTGATATACCACACCTGTCAGGTGGATGGATTATCTTGGCAAAGGAGAAATGCTCACTAACAGGGCCGTAAACAAATATGTGCAGAACATTTGAGAAAATAAGCTCTTTTTGTGTATGGAACATTTCTGGAATCTTTTATTTCAGCTCATGAAACATGGAACCAACACTACATGTTGCGTTCATATTTTTGCTCAGTCTATATTTATTTTTTCTCAGTCGGGATCAACTTACTGTACACGAGGTGCAATTCCCAATTACCCCCCCCCCCTCAACTCACTAAATCTCAGACCATGGCTATGGCCCTGGCGTGCAAAATTATTCAGCCCCCTTAAGTTAATACTTTGTAGCGCCACCTTTTGCTGCGATTACAGCTGTAAGTCGCTTGGGGTATGTCTCTATCAGTTTTGCACATCGAGAGACTGACATTTTTTCCCATTCCTCCTTGCAAAACAGCTCGAGCTCAGTGAGGTTGGATGGAGAGCATTTGTGAACAGCAGTTTTCAGTTCTTTCCACAAATTCTCGATTGGATTCAGGTCTGGATTTTGACTTGGCCATTCTAACACCTGGATATGTTTATTTTTGAACCATTCCATTGTAGATTTTGCTTTATGTTTTGGATCATTGTCTTGTTGGAAGACAAATCTCCGTCCCAGTCTCAGGTCTTTTGCAGACTCCATCAGGTTTTCTTCCAGAATGGTCCTGTATTTGGCTCCATCCATCTTCCCATCAATTTTAACCATCTTCCCTGTCCCTGCTGAAGAAAAGCAGGCCCAAACCATGATGCTGCCACCACCATGTTTGACAGTGGGGATGGTGTGTTCAGCTGTGTTGCTTTTACGCCAAACATAACGTTTTGCATTGTTGCCAAAAAGTTCCATTTTGGTTTCATCTGACCAGAGCACCTTCTTCCACATGTTTGGTGTGTCTCCCAGGTGGCTTGTGGCAAACTTTAAATGACACTTTTTATGGATATCTTTAAGAAATGGCTTTCTTCTTGCCACTCTTCCATAAAGGCCAGATTTGTGCAATATACGACTGATTGTTGTCCTATGGACAGAGTCTCCCACCTCAGCCGTAGATCTCTGCAGTTCATCCAGAGTGATCATGGGCCTCTTGGCTGCATCTCTGATCAGTCTTCTCCTTGTATGAGCTGAAAGTTTAGAGGGACGGCCAGGTCTTGGTAGATTTGCAGTGGTCTGATACTCCTTCCATTTCAATATTATCGCTTGCACAGTGCTCCTTGGGATGTTTAAAGCTTGGGAAATCTTTTTGTATCCAAATCCGGCTTTTAACTTCTTCACAACAGTATCTCGGACCTGCCTGGTGTGTTCCTTGTTCTTCATGATGCTCTCTGCGCTTTTAACGGACCTCTGAGACTATCACAGTGCAGGTGCATTTATACGGAGACTTGATTGCACACAGGTGGATTGTATTTATCATCATTAGTCATTTAGGTCAACATTGGATCATTCAGAGATCCTCACTGAATTTCTGGAGAGAGTTCGCTGCACTGAAAGTAAAGGGGCTGAATAATTTTGCACGCCCAATTTTTCAGTTTTTGATTTGTTAAAAAAGTTTGAAACATCCAATAAATGTCGTTCCACTTCATGATTGTGTCCCACTTGTTGTTGATTCTTCACAAAAAAACACAGTTTTATATCTTTATGTTTGAAGCCTGAAATGTGGCAAAAGGTCGCAAAGTTCAAGGGGGCCGAATACTTTCGCAAGGCACTGTATATCCCTTTGCAATGATTTCAAGGTGTCTATGAGGCACCAAATGCAGAGAAGAAATAAAGCAACGCATACAATATGATTACATTATTTATTTGATTTCAAACTAGTTTGAGCTTTTGTGCTAAGGAATCAGAGTTTCAAATAGGGTCTTCTAAAATTGGGTAGCTGTAACTGAAAAGGCAAATAATCTGAATTTGTTCTGCCTTAAAGGCACTACTCACATTTAGTAGTTGATTTTGTAGTCTTGACACTATCTTTTGATTAATAAACTATTGGTGGAGAGGCACGGTCATTCAGTATCTTAAAAATGAGGCGTGCATCTGAAATGTAATAATTGTCCAAGCTCAGGGGTAAAAACTAGTGCAAGTCGGCTTTTTATCCAGGACCTTCAGTGTTTGGTTCAACAGAATCTCGATTTGCCTTACAGTTGTCATCCCTGCTTGCAATCCGCTAGTCAAGCAGTATGTTAGATATGAGAACATCATAATGCATAGAGTTTAGCCATATATGTTTATTCTAAAGTTGAGAAATGCATTACGAGTTTACAATTTCTTTCACCATCATAACCCTATATCTAAGCACATTTTTGTATTAGTTTTTGTGAACAAAGTGTATAGCTTCAAAACTGTTGCTCTCATGGTCTGTTTATACTTTCACCCATAGCTCTGGCTATGAATCTGAGTGATTACACCCCCTTCCCCCCTCCCCCCTCCCCCCTCACTAAATCTCAGACCCGGGCTATGGCCCTGGATCCAGAATACATAACCCTTTGCAATGATTTCAAGGTGTCTATAAGGCACCAAATGCAGAGAAGAAGCCCATCTGTAACCAAACTGGCCTGCTCAGGCTGTTAAAATTTCAGATTGGGCCTTTAGTACGGAATTGTGTGACCCTGTTGCCATATCACTGGCTACAAAATGTACTTGATTGTTGTCTTTTTCTTTCATAGATGAAATGGCACCCATTCCATTGATGCACCTTCCAGAGCGATGCCACCATGTTGAGTTAAAACATGGACCTTGGTTGCTTTTGAATATGTCTTACTGGGGCTGCGACATGACCCACTCGGTAAGTAGCTATTACCTACACCCTATTTAAGATTGTCACTAGTCTTGAAGTCATGGGATGATGACAGTAATGGAGATGGAAGATTTTGAGTTGGTGTCATCTTTCCACGTTTAGCTTCTGACTGGTGCATAGGGTGGAGTATATACCCTAAAGCGCTCATCAGTCCAAAATGTGTCCTCATTCCCACAGCCGCATTCTAGAATATTGGACCTTTGACTTCATACTTTTAAAATTCGCAGCACTCCTCAAACATTGTATGTGTCTCTGTGTCACAAATCAAGTCAAAGTTTATTTGTCACATGACAGAATACAACAGCTGTAAACCATACAGTGAAATTCTTACTGACAAGCTTTTTCGCAGCTATAAAGAGTACAATGAATCAACACTAGGGGATGACTCAAGCCGTAGTGTCGAAGATCAGCATTGTAGCTCGGTTTAAATGTAAAGGTGATTTTCGATTGAGAGAACATATGCAGTGTTTAAGTGACTGCAGTCTCTGGGAAAGCAGAAACTGCTTTTAAATTTAAATCAGGGTGCAACGCTGATCTGACGCAACAGAACGAATCCCGCCCTAAGTCAGACCAAAAGTTGGTATTTTTTGGTATTTTATCACGATCCCCTTTAGCAGCTGCAAAAGCAGCAGATACTCTTCCAGGAGTCCACACAAAACATGACATAATACCGAAAATGAATAAACAAGAACAACTCAAAGGACAGAGCTACATCAATTTAAACAAAGGCGCACGTAGCCTACATACCAATACATACACACAAACTAGCTAGGTCAAATAGGGGAGAGGCGTTGTGCCGTGAGGTGTTGCTTTATCTGTTTTTTTAAACCAGGTTTGCTGTTCATTTGAGCAATATGAGATGGAACGGAGTACCATGCAATAATGGCTCTATATAATACTGTAAGCTTTCTTGAATTTGTTGTGGATTTGGGGACTGTGAAAAGACCCCTGGTGGCGTGGCTGGTGCGGTAAGTGTGTGTGTCAGAGCTGTGTCAGAGCTGTGTGTAAATTGACTATGCAAAGAATTTGGGATTTTCAACACATTAATGTTTCTTATAAAAAGAAGAAGTAATGAAGTCAGTCTCTCCTTAACTCTTAGCCAAGAGAGACTAGCATGCATAGTATTTATATCAGCCCTCTTATTACAATGAAGAGCAAGACATGTTCGCTCTGTTCTGGGCCAGCTGCAGCTTAACTAGGTCTTTCCTTGCGGCACTAGACCACACGACTGGACAATAATCAAGATAAAACAAAATTAGAGCCTGCAGGACTCACTTTTTGGAGTGTGGTGTCAAAAAAGCAGAGCATCTGTTACGGTGCGTGAATGAGGACCCAAAAGCGAATTAACTTAAACAGAGCTTCTTTAATTACCAAACATAAGTAGGCTCAGACGGACCGGCAGATTCCGACAGGACAAGACAAGGTTACAGCAAACATGACGACAGTCTGGTTCAGGCATGAAACACAACAAACAAGAATCCGACAAGGACAGGAGCAGAAACAGAGAGAGATATAGGGACCTAATCAGAGGGAAAAAGGGAACAGGTGGGAAAAGGGGTGACGAGGTGGTTAGGAGGAGACAAGGCACAGCTGGGGGAAAGAGGGGGAGAAAAGGTAACCTAACAACGACCAGCAGAGGGAGACAGGGTGAAGGGAAAGGACAGAGACAAGACACAACATGACAGTACATGACAGTACCCCCCCACTCACCGAGCGCCTCCTGGCGCACTCGAGGAGGAAACCTGGCGGCAACGGAGGAAATCCTCGATCAGCGCACGGTCCAGCACGTCCCGAGAGGGAACCCAACTCCTCTCCTCAGGACCGTACCCCTCCCAATCTACGAGGTACTGGTGACCACGGCCCCGAGGACGCATGTCCAAAATTCTACGGACCCTGTAGATGGGTGCGCCCTCGACAAGGATGGGGGGGGGGGGGGGGGGAGACGAGCGGGGGCGCGAAGGACGGGCTTGATGCAGGAGACATGGAAGACCGGGTGGACGCGACGAAGGTATCACGGAAGAAGAAGTCGAACTGCGACAGGATTAATGACCCGAGAAATACGGAACGGACCAATGAACCGCGGGGTCAACTTGCGAGAAGCCGTCTTAAGGGGAAGGTTCTGAGTGGAGAGCCAAACTCACTGACCGCGACAATATCTAGGACTCTTAGTTCTACGCTTATTAGCAGCCCTCACAGTCTGCGTCCTATAACGGCAAAGTGCAGACCTGACCCTCTTCCAGGTGCGCTCGCAACGTTGGACAAAAGCCTGAGCGGAGGGGACGCTGGACTCGGTGAACTGAGATGAGAACAGCGGAGGCTGGTACCCGAGGCTACTCTGAAAAGGAGATAGCCCGGTCGCAGACGAAGGAAGCGAGTTGTGGGCGTATTCTGCCCAGGGGAGCTGTTCTGACCAAGACGCAGGGTTGCGAAAAGAAAGACTGCGTAAGATGCGACCAATAGTCTGATTGGCCCGTTCTGCTTGACCGTTAGACTGGGGGTGAAAGCCGGAAGAGAGACTGACGGAAGCCCCAATCAAACGGCAAAACTCCCTCCAAAATTGAGACGTGAATTGCGGACCTCTGTCCGAAACAACGTCTGACGGAAGGCCATGAATTCTGAAAACATTCTCGATGATGATTTGTGCCGTCTCTTTAGCAGAAGGAAGCTTAGCAAGGGGAATGAAATGAGCCGCCTTAGAGAACCTATCGACAACCGTAAGAATAACAGTCTTCCCCGCTGACGAAGGCAGTCCGGTGACAAAATCTAAGGCGATGTGAGACCACGGTCGAGAGGGAATAGGAAGCGGCCTGAGACGGCCGGCAGGAGGAGAGTTACCGGAGAGTTACCGGACAAGCAGCCACGAAACGACGCGTGTCATGCTCCCGGGTGGGCCACCAAAAATGCTGGCGAATGGAAGCAAGCGTACCCCGAACGCCAGGGTGGCCGGCTAACTTGGCAGAGTGAGCCCACTGAAGAACGGCCAGACGAGTAGGAACGGGAACGAAAAGAAGGTTCCTAGGACAAGCGCGCGGCGACGGAGTGTGAGTGAGCGCTTGCTTTACCTGCCTCTCAATTCCCCAGACAGTCAACCCGACAACACGCCCCTCAGGGAGAATCCCCTCGGGGTCAGTGGAGGCTACTGAAGAACTGAAGAGACGAGACAAAGCATCAGGCTTGGTGTTCTTAGAGCCCGGACGATAAGAAATCACGAACTCGAAACGAGCGAAAAACAGCGCCTGACGCGCATTAAGTCGTTTGGCAGAACGGATGTACTCAAGGTTCCTATGGTCAGTCCAAACGACAAAAGGAACGGTCGCCCCCTCCAACCACTGTCGCCATTCGCCTAGGGCTAACCGGATGGCGAGCAGTTCGCGGTTACCCACATCATAGTTACGTTCCGACGGCGACAGGCGATGAGAAAAATACGCGCATGGGTGGACCTTGTCGTCAGAGAGGGAGCGCTGAGAAAGAATGGCTCCCACGCCCACCTCTGACGCGTCAACCTCGACAACGAACTGTCTAGAGACGTCAGGTGTAACAAGGATAGGAGCAGATGTAAAACGATTCTTGAGGAGATCAAAAGCTCCCTGGGCGGAAACGGACCACTTAAAGCACGTCTTGACAGAAGTAAGGGCTGTGAGAGGAGCTGCCACCTGACCGAAATTACGGATGAAACGACGATAGAAGTTCGCGAAGCCGAGAAAGCGCTGCAGCTCGACGCGTGACTTAGGGACGGGCCAATCAATGACAGCTTGGACCTTAGCGGGATCCATCTTAATGCCTTCAGCGGAAATAACAGAACCGAGAAATGTGACGGAGGAGGCATGAAAAGTGCACTTCTCAGCCTTCACAAAAAGACAATTCTCTAAAAGGCGCTGGAGGACACGTCGAACGTGCTGAACATGAATCTGGAGTGACGGTGAAAAAATCAGGATATCGTCAAGGTAAACGAAAACAAAGATGTTCAGCATGTCTCTCAGGACATCATTGACTAATGCCTGAAAGACAGCTGGAGCGTTAGCGAGGCCGAAAGGAAGAACCCGGTATTCAAAGTGCCCTAACGGAGTGTTAAACGCCGTCTTCCACTCGTCCCCCTCCCTGATGCGCACGAGATGGTAAGCGTTACGAAGGTCCAACTTAGTGAAAAACCTGGCTCCCTGCAGGATCTCGAAGGCTGAAGACATAAGAGGAAGCGGATAACGATTCTTCACTGTTATGTCATTCAGCCCTCGATAATCTATGCAGGGGCGCAGAGACCCGTCCTTCTTCTTGACAAAAAAAAACCCCGCTCCGGCGGGAGAGGAGGAGGGGACTATGGTACCGGCATCAAGAGCTACAGACAAATAATCTTCGAGAGCCTTACGTTCGGGAGCCGACAGAGAGTATAGTCTACCCCGGGGGGGGGGGGTGGTTCCCGGAAGGAGATCAATACTACAATCATACGACCGGTGTGGAGGAAGAGAGGTGGCCCTGGACCGACTGAACACCGTGCGCAGATCGTGATATTCCTCCGGCACCCCTGTCAAATCACCAGGCTCCTCCTGTGAAGAAGAGACAGAGGAAACAGGAGGGATAGCAGACATTAAACATTTCACATGACAAGAGACGTTCCAGGAGAGGATAGAATTACTAGACCAATTAATGGAAGGATTATGACAAACTAGCCAGGGATGGCCCAAAACAACAGGTGTAAAAGGTGAACGAAAAATTAAAAAAGAAATGGTTTCACTATGATTACCAGAAACAGTGAGGGTTAAAGGTAGCGTCTCACGCTGAATCCTGGGGAGAGGACTACCATCCAGGGCGAACAAGGCCGTGGGCTCCTTTAACTGTCTGAGAGGAATGTCATGTTCCCGAGCCCAGGTCTCGTCCATAAAACAGCCCTCCGCCCCAGAGTCTATTAAGGCACTGCAGGAAGCTGACGAACCGGTCCAGCGTAGATGGACCGACAAGGTAGTGCAGGATCTTGAAGGAGAGACAGGAGTAGTAGCGCTCACCAGTAGCCCTCCGCTTACTGATGAGCTCTGGCCTTTTACTGGACATGAAGTGACAAAATGACCAGCGGAACCGCAATAGAGACAGAGGCGGTTGGTGATTCTCCGTTCCCTCTCCTTAGTCGAGATGCGGATACCTCCCAGCTGCATGGGCTCAGCACCCGAGCCGGCAGAGGAAGATGGTAGTGATGCGGAGAGGGGGGCAACGGAGAACGCGAGCTCCTTTCCACGAGCTCGGTGACGAAGATCAACCCGTCGCTCAATGCGAATAGCGAGTTCAATCAAGGAATCCACGCTGGAAGGAACCTCCCGGGAGAGAATCTCATCCTTTACCTCTGCGCGGAGACCCTCCAGAAAACGAGCGAGCAAAGCCGGCTCGTTCCAGCCACTGGAGGCAGCAAGAGTGCGAAACTCAATAGAGTAGTCTGTTATGGATCGATTACCTTGACATAGGGAAGACAGGGCCCTGGAAGCCTCCTCCCCAAAAACAGATCGATCAAAAACCCGTATCATCTCCTCCTTAAAGTCCTGATACTGGTTAGTACACTCAGCCCTTGCCTCCCAGATTGCCGTGCCCCACTCACGAGCCCGTCCAATAAGGAGAGATATGACGTAGGCGACACGAGCAGTGCTCCTGGAGAAAGTGTAGGGCTGGAGAGAAAACACAATATCACACTGGGTGAGGAACGAGCGGCATTCAGTGGGCTCCCCAGAGTAACACGGCGGGTTATTGATTCTGGGCTCCGGAGATTCGAAAGCCCTGGAAGTGGCCGGTGGATCGAGGCGGAGATGGTGAACCTGTTCTGTGAGGTTGGAGACTTGGGTGGCCAGGGTCTCAACAGCATGTCGAGCAGCAGACAATTCCTGATCGTGTCTGCCTAGCATCGCTCCCTGGATCCCGACGGCTGAGTGGAGAGGATCCGAAGTCGCTGGGTCCATTCTTGGTCGGATTCTTCTGTTACGGTGCGTGAATGAGGACCCAAAAGCGAATTAACTTAAACAGAGCTTCTTTAATTACCAAACATAAGTAGGCTCAGACGGACCGGCAGATTCCGACAGGACAAGACAAGGTTACAGCAAACATGACGACAGTCTGGTTCAGGCATGAAACACAACAAACAAGAATCCGACAAGGACAGGAGCAGAAACAGAGAGAGATATAGGGACCTAATCAGAGGGAAAAAGGGAACAGGTGGGAAAAGGGGTGACGAGGTGGTTAGGTGGAGACAAGGCACAGCTGGGGGAAAGAGGGGGAGAAAAGGTAACCTAACAACGACCAGCAGAGGGAGACAGGGTGAAGGGAAAGGACAGAGACAAGACACAACATGACAGTACATGACAGCATCTCTTTGTTACTTACAGACCTCTCCCCATCTTTACAACCATTGAATGTTTTGACCATGACAGTTTACAATCTAAGGTAACACCAAGTAATTTAGTCTCCTCAATTTGTTCAACAGCAACACTATTCATTACCAGATTCAGCTGGGGTCTAGAACTTAGGGAATGATTTGTACCCAATACAATGCTCTAAGTTCTAGAGATGCTCAGGACCAGTTTTTACTGGCCATCCATTCCAAAACAGACTGCAACTCCTTGTTAAGGGTTTCAGTGACTTCCTTAGCTGTGGTTGATGATGCATTTATGGTTGAATCATTAGCATACATGGACACACATGCTTTTTGTCGCCCCGTAGCACTCACTTCTGTTATCATGAAGTGCTTTGGTTAGTGCTTTGAGAGACGAGTCAAGGATCATATCACCTACCTTACCTGACACCCTAGACCCACTTCAAGTTGTTTACCGCCCCAATAGATCCACAGACGATGCAATCGCCATCACACTGCACAATCCCATCTGGACAAGAGGAATACCTAAGTAAGAACGCTGTTCATTGAATATAGCTATGCTTTCAACACCATAGTACCCTCAAAGCTTATCATTAAGCTTGAGGCCCTGGGTCTGAACCCCGCCCTGTGCAACTGGGTCCTGGATTTCCTGACGGGCCGCCCCCCATATTTTGAAGGTAGGAAACAACACCTCCACTTCGCTGATCCTCAACACTGGGGCCCCACAAAGGTACATGCTCAGCTCCCTCCTGTACTCCCTGTTCACCTATGACTGCAAGGCCATGCATGCCTCCAACTCAATCATCAAGTTTTCAGACGACACAACAGTAGTTGGCTTGAATACTAACAAAAATGAGACAGCCTACAGGGAGGAGGTGAGGGCTCTGGGAGTGTGATGCCAGGAAAATGACCTCCCACTCAAAGTCAACAAAACAAAGGACATGATCGTGGACTTCAGGAAACAGCAGAGAGAGCACCCCCCTATCCACATCAATGGGACCACAGTGGAGAAGGTGGAAAGCTTCAAGTTCCTCGGCATACACATCACTGACGAACTGAAATGGTCCACCCACACAGACAGTGTGGCGAAGAAGGCGCAACAGTGCCTCAGGAGGCTGAAAAAATTTGGCTTGGCACCTAAAACCCTCATAAACTTTTACAGATGCACAATTGAGAGCATCCTGTCGGGCTGTATCACCACTTGGTACGGCAACTGCACCGCCCGCAACCGCAGGGCTCTCCAGAGGGTGGTGCGGTCTGCCCAAAGCATCAACGGGGGCAAACTACCTGCCCTCCAGGACACCTACAGCACAAGATGTCACAGGAAGGCAAAAAGATCATCAAGGACAATAACCACCCGAGCCACTGCCTGTTCACCTCACTATCATCCAGAAGGTGAGGTCAGTACAGGTGCTTCAAAGCTGGGACCGAGAGACTGAAAAACAGCTTCTATCTCAAGGCCATCAGACTGCTGCCTATGTACATAGACTTGAAATCACTGTTCACATTAATAACTTGAACACTAGTCACTTTAATAATGTTTACATATTTTGCATTACTCCTCTCATAGGTATATACGGTATTCTATTCTATCTTAGTATATGCCGCTCTGACATTGCTCATCTACAGTGCCTTGCGAAAGTATTCGGCCCCCTTGAACTTTGCGACCTTTTGCCACATTTCAGGCTTCAAACATAAAGATATAAAACTGTGTTTTTTTGTGAAGAATCAACAACAAGTGGGACACAATCATGAAGTGGAACGACATTTATTGGATATTTCAAACTTTTTTAACAAATCAAAAACTGAAAAATTGGGCGTGCAAAATTATTCAGCCCCCTTAAGTTAATACTTTGTAGCGCCACCTTTTGCTGCGATTACAGCTGTAAGTCGCTTGGGGTATGTCTCTATCAGTTTTGCACATCGAGAGACTGACATTTTTTCCCATTCCTCCTTGCAAAACAGCTCGAGCTCAGTGAGGTTGGATGGAGAGCATTTGTGAACAGCAGTTTTCAGTCATTTCCACAGATTCTCGATCGGATTCAGGTCTGGACTTTGACTTGGCCATTCTAACACCTGGATATGTTTATTTTTGAACCATTCCATTGTAGATTTTGCTTTATGTTTTGGATCATTGTCTTGTTGGAAGACAAATCTCCGTCCCAGTCTCAGGTCTTTTGCAGACTTCATCAGGTTTTCTTCCAGAATGGTCCTGTATTTGGCTCCATCCATCTTCCCATCAATTTTAACCATCTTCCCTGTCCCTGCTGAAGAAAAGCAGGCCCAAACCATGATGCTGCCACCACCATGTTTGACAGTGGGGATGGTGTGTTCAGGGTGATGGGCTGTGTTGCTTTTACGCCAAAATTAATGTTTTGCATTGTTGCCAAAAAGTTCAATTTTGGTTTCATCTGACCAGAGCACCTTCTTCCACATGTTTGGTGTGTCTCCCAGGTGGCTTTTGGCAAACTTTAAACAACACTTTTTATGGATATCTTTAAGAAATGGCTTTCTTCTTGCCACTCTTCCATAAAGGCCAGATTTGTGCAATATAAGACCGATTGTTGTCCTATGGACAGAGTCTCCCACCTCAGCTGTAGATCTCTGCAGTTCATCCAGAGTGATCATGGGCCTCTTGGCTGCATCTCTGATCAGTCTTCTCCTTGTATGAGCTGAAAGTTTAGAGGGACTGCCAGGTCTTGGTTGATTTGCAGTGGTCTGATACTCCTTCCATTTCAATATTATCGCTTGCACAGTGCTCCTTGGGATGTTTAAAGCTTGGGAAATCTTTTTGTATCCAAATCCGGCTTTAAACTTCTTCACAACAGTATCTCGGACCTGCCTGGTGTGTTCCTTGTTCTTCATGATGCTCTCTGCGCTTTTAACGGACCTCTGAGACTATCACAGTGCAGGTGCATTTATATGGAGACTTGATTACACACTGGTGGATTGTATTTATCATCATTAGTCATTTAGGTCAACATTGGATCATTCAGAGATCCTCACTGAACTTCTGAAGAGAGTTTGCTGCACTGGAAGTAAAGGGGCTGAATAATTTTGCACGCCCAATTTTTCAGTTTTTGATTTGTTAAAAAAGTTTGAAATATCCAATAAATGTCGTTCCACTTCATGATTGTGTCCCACTTGTTGTTGATTCTTCACAAAAAAACACAGTTTTATATCTTTATGTTTGAAGCCTGAAATGTGGCAAAAGGTCGCAAAGTTCAAGGGGGCCGAATACTTTCGCAAGGCACTGTATATATTTATATATTCTTGATTCCATTCCTTTACTTAGATTTGTATGTATTGTGTGTATTGTTGTGAAATGGTTAGATATTACTTGTTAGATATTACTGCACTGTTGGAGCTAGAAACACAAGCATTTCGCTACACCCGCAATAACATCTGCTAAACACGTGTATGTGACCAATAAGATTTTATTTGTTTAATGCCAGTGGCAGGTCATTGGTAAAAATATAAAGAGTAGAGGTCCTAGAGAGCTGCCCTGCGGTACACCACACTTTACATGTTTGACATTAAAGAAGCTTCCATTAAAGTAAACCTTTTAAGTTATATTAGATAGATAGCTCTAAATCCACAGTATGGCAGAGGTTGAAAAGCCATAACACATAAGTTTTCTCAACCACAGGTTATGGTCAATAATCTCAAAGGCTGCACTGAAATCTAACAATACAGCTCCCACAATCTTTGTATTATCAATTTCTTTCAACCGATCATCAGTCATTTGAGTCAGTGCAATAGAAGTTGAGTGCCCTTCTCTATAAGCATGCTGAAAGTCTGTTGTTAATTTGTTTACAGAGAAATAACATTGTATTTTGTCAATTTTTTTCCAACAATTTGCTAGGGACTGGCAGCAAGCTGATAGGTCTGCTGTTAGAACCAGTAAAGGCTGCTTTACCACTCTTGGGTAGCGGAATTACTTTGGCTTCCCTCCAGTCCTGAGGATAAAGACTTTCCTCTAGGCTCAGATTAAAGATATGACAGATAGTAGTGGCTACAGAGTCAGCTACCATCCTCAGTAGCTTTCCATCTAAGTTGTCAATGCCAGGAAGTTTGTCATTATTGATCGATAACAATAATTTTTTCCACCTCTCCCACACTGACTTTACAAAATTGTAACTTGCAAATGCTATTTTATGCATGGATACGATGGCTCACTGTTTGTTGTTTGCATTTCCTGCCTAAGTTTGCCTACTTTGCCAATGAAGTAATCATTAAAATAACTGGCAACATCAAATGGTTTTGTGATAAATAAGCCAACTGATTAGATGAAAGATAGAGTTGAATTTGCCCAACATTTCATTTAAAGTACTTAAAGTACTTTTTTTAATCATACATTTTGGCTTCATAATATAGTTTATTCTTCTTTTTGTTGCATTTAGTCACATCATTTCTCAATTTGCAGTAAGTCAGCCAGTCAGATGTGCAGCCAGACTTATTAGCAACTCATTTTGCCCCATCTCTTACAGTTTTTCAATTAATCATCCATCCATGGAGCCTTAACAGTTCTAACAGTCAGTTTAACTATTGTTTATCAATAATTGGGAGAAGCAATTTCCTAAATTCATCATGTCCAGCATCTGAATGCTCCTTATTAATCACATCAGAGCAACAATTTTTTTTAACATCATCCACATAAGTCACATCAAAATATTTTGTATGATCTCTTCTACACTATTTTAGGCCCAGCTTTTGGAACTTTGGCTATCCTGGATATTGCCACTATATTGTGATCACTGCGTCCAATGGGTATGAATACAGTTTTAGAACGAAGTGATCGATACATGTGGATGATTTTGTTCCTGTAGTGACATGTCTGGTGAGTATGCAGGCCATGGAAGAACTGGGAATTTTGGGGACATGCATGGGGCCATGCATTTTCATGCTGAAACATGAGGTGATTGCGGTAGATGAATGGCACGACAATAGGCCTCAGGATCTCGTCACGATATCTCTATGCATTCAAATTGCCATCGATAAAATGAAATTGTCTTTGTTGTCCGTAGCTTATGCCTTCCCATACCATAATCCCACTACGTTGACATCAGCAAAATGTTCAACCACACGATGCCATACACACTGTTTGACATCTGCCCGATACATTTGAAACTGGGATTCATCTGTGAATAGCACACTTTTCCAGTGTGCCAGTGAGAAATAGCCTTTTTGTGCATATGGAACATTTCTGGGATCTTACGTTTCAGCTCATAAAACATGGGACCGACACTTTACATGTCGTGTTTAAATTTTTGTTCAGTGTACGTACTGTAACTCAGTAAAAATTTTGAAATTGTTGCATTTATATTTATATTTTTGTTCAGTATAGTTTATTTAAATATTTATTAATATCACAATTAATTAATAAATAAGTCAACACTTTATTGGTTTCTGATGCAGCTGGAATCATTTAGTCACTTGTTAGTACACTTGTCCCCATGTGCAGTTGAAAACCGTAGTCTGACTTTTTATAGCGGTTTTGGAGCAGTGGCTTATTCCTTGCTGAGCGCCCTTTCAGGTTATGTCGATATAGTACTAATTTTAGTGTAGATATAGATACGTTTGTACCTGTTTCCTCCAGCATCTTCACAAGGTCCTTTGCTGTCGTTCTGGGATTGATTAGCACTTTTCGCACCAAAGTACGTTCATCTCTAGGACACAGAACTCATCTCCTTCCTGAGCGGTATGACGGCTGCGTGGTCCCATGGTGTTAATACTTGCGTACTATTGTTTGTACAGATACCTTCAGGCATGGTACCTTCAAGTGTTTGGAAATTGCTCCCAAGGATGAACCAGACTTGTGGAGGTCTACAATTTATTTTTATGAGGTCTTGGCTGATTTCTTTTGGTTTTCCCATGATGTCAAGCAAAGAGGCACTGAGTTTGAAGGTAGGCCATAAAATACATCCACAGTTACACCTCCAATTGACAATTTTTTTTGTCAATTAGCCTATCAGAAGCTTCTAAAGCCATGACATAATTTTCTGGAATTTTCCAAGCTGTTTAAAGGCACAGTCAACATAGTGTATGTAAACTTCTGACCCACTGGAATTGTGATACGGTGAATTATAAGTGAAAGAATCTGTCTGTAAACAATTGTTGGAAAAATTACTTGTGTCATGCACAAAGTAGATGTCCTAACCGACTTGCCAAAACTATAGTTTGTTAACAATACATTTGTGGAATGGTTGAAAAACGAGTTTTAATCACTCCAACCTAAGAGTATTTAAACTTCCGACTTCAGCTGTACCTGCTGGAGCGCGTGCTATGACCTGGAGCCAATGGGTTTGGCGACGAATATGAAGCGAGGGCCAGCCAACAGGTCGCAGTCGCATACAGGTCGCAGTGGTGGGTAGAATATGAGGCTTTTGTGACAAAACGGATGGCACTGTGATAGACTGCATCCAGTTTTCTGAGTAGAGTGTTGGAGGCTATTTTGTAAATTACATTGCCGAAGTCAAGGATCGGTAGAATAGTCAGTTTTACGAGGGTATGCTTGGCAGCATGAGTGAAGGATGCTTTGTTGCGAAATAGGAATAGTACTTTACTTCACTTGTTCAACCAACTTAAAAAAATATATATTCAACATAAGATAAATGCATAATCTAAACAACTAATTGTGTGTAAAAACAACTACAAGGAAAATTGTGTTGAACTTGCTACATTATCATAATATTTCCTTTCAACTTAAGAATGTTAAGTTCTTCCAAAAACTTGCAATGTGGATTGTGGGTAAACATTTTTGTTGTTGTACTTTGCTATACTTTTACACAACGTTGTATACATGTTTGAAAAACAAAAAGCACATTTATATATTAGTATCTAACAGTTTGTTATGCTATGAGGTGTTATGGATCATGATGAACGGATATCAAAGCCATCGGGCAAAATTGATGTTCAATGATGAGACCAGCCATTCTCACAATTAGTAAGGTCATATGCACCACTCTTGACAGAGGCAAATACCTCAAACCTCAATGCTTGCGGTTTTACCTCCAGCTAGGGGAACCTGCTAAAGGGAATAAAAATGTCAAGAGATGAAATACTGTACTTAAAGCCATGTTTAACACGAAGACATGATCAATGAAAGTAACTAATCAGAAAAATTAAGTAGATCTAATGTACAATAAAAGTTCTGGATTTAATGCAATTAAGTTGGATATTAGCCATTGTTTTTAAGCTGGACTTAATATATGAGTGTTTGTGAAACACTAAAAGGTACAGTGCCTTGCGAAAGTATTCGGCCCCCTTGAAATTTGCGACCTTTTGCCACATTTCAGGCTTCAAACATAAAGATATAAAACTGTATTTTTTTGTGAAGAATCAACAACAAGTGGGACACAATCATGAAGTGGAACGACATTTATTGGATATTTCAAACTTTTTTAACAAATCTAAAACTGAAAAATTGGTCGTGCAAAATTATTCAGCCCCCTTAAGTTAATACTTTGTAGCGCCACCTTTTGCTGCGATTACAGCTGTAAGTCGCTTGGGGTATGTCTCTATCAGTTTTGCACATCGAGAGACTGACATTTTTTCCCATTCCTCCTTGCAAAATAGCTCGAGCTCAGTGAGGTTGGATGGAGAGCATTTGTGAAGAGCAGTTTTCAGTTCTTTCCACAGATTCGATTGGATTCAGGTCTGGACTTTGACTTGGCCATTCTAACACCTGGATATGTTTATTTTTGAACCATTCCATTGTAGATTTTGCTTTATGTTTTGGATCATTGTCTTGTTGGAAGACAAATCTCCGTCCCAGTCTCAGGTCTTTTGCAGACTCCATCAGGTTTTCTTCCAGAATGGTCCTGTATTTGGCTCCATCCATCTTCCCATCAATTTTAACCATCTTCCCTGTCCCTGCTGAAGAAAAGCAGGCCCAAACCATGATGCTGCCACCACCATGTTTGACAGTGGGGATGGTGTGTTCAGCTGTGTTGCTTTTACGCCAAAATTAACATTTTGCATTGTTGCCAAAAAGTTCCATTTTGGTTTCATCTGACCAGAGCACCTTCTTCCACATGTTTGGTGTGTCTCCCAGGTGGCTTGTGGCAAACTTTAAACAACACTTTTTATGGATATCTTTAAGAAATGGCTTTCTTCTTGCCACTCTTCCATAAAGGCCAGATTTGTGCAATATAAGACTGATTGTTGTCCTATGGACAGAGTCTCCCACCTCAGCTGTAGATCTCTGCAGTTCATCCAGAGTGATCATGGGCCTCTTGGCTGCATCTCTGATCAGTCTTCTCCTTGTATGAGCTGAAAGTTTAGAGGGACGGCCAGGTCTTGGTAGATTTGCAGTGGTCTGATACTCCTTCCATTTCAATATTATCGCTTGCACAGTGCTCCTTGGGATGTTTAAAGCTTGGGAAATCTTTTTGTATCCAAATCTGGCTTTAAACTTCTTCACAACAGTATCTCATACCTGCCTGGTGTGTTCCTTGTTCTTCATGATGCTCTCTGCACTTTTAACGGACCTCTGAGACTATCACAGTGCAGGTGCATTTATACGGAGACTTGATTACACACAGGTGGATTGTATTTATCATCATTAGTCATTTAGGTCAACATTGGATCATTCAGAGATCCTCACTGAACTTCTGGAGAGAGTTTGCTGCACTGAAAGTAAAGGGGCTGAATAATTTTGCACGCCCAATTTTTCAGTTTTTGATTTGTTAAAAAAGTTTGAAATATCCAATAAATGTCGTTCCACTTCATGATTGTGTCCCACTTGTTGTTGATTCTTCACAAAAAAATACAGTTTTATATCTTTATGTTTGAAGCCTGAAATGTGGCAAAAGGTCGCAAAGTTCAAGGGGGCCGAATACTTTCGCAAAGCACTGTATACGTAAAAAATACAATGTTGGAATTACTCAAAAAGCTGATGCAAATAGTTACTTACATTTTTTTAAGTGGAACTAGCACAATATTTTTTACAGTGTACTGTGAGTTAAAGTTAAGACAGTCACCATTTTGTTACAATATGATGTTTTATATTTGTCATACATTTTAATAACAAAATATATTTCATAAATACATTTAAAATGCATGTTGGAATATATTTTACAACACATTTCCAAATACATTTTAAAATGTATTTACTTCCTGTATGGCCATATTGTCATGCTCTCTGTAGACCCATGGTGGCGTCCATCAGCACTCTGTGAAAGTGCAGTACTTTGACCGCCTTCTCATGAGGAATGTGTCTGGCACGGCAACTTGTCAGACTCCCATCTCCAACTCGGTTCCACCAACATTGTGTCTGCCCCAAGTCACCTGTGGAAAAACAGACATGACTGTGAAACTACCTGCTGGAATACTGATAGATGTGAAGTTGCTTGGTAAGTTTTGATAATTAATGCTCCCACTGAATTAATTGTGTTTATTTGATGTCCATACTAATCTGATGACATGTTTCACATACTGGAGAAATGTATCTAAATTTGGGTCAATTTATTAGACTGGGCTTCTTGGAAAAACTGGAGGGAAGTCTTCACTTTTCTGAAGGTGATGCCTACAAAGATTTCTGATCAGGATTAGCCATTGGAGCTCAGGACAAACCCGGTTTGGATTTAAAGTAGTTCACTTGATGAATAAAAAAAAATGCATTGCTACTGTATGACATGTAGGTCTTGGTGTGGATGGCTAGTTACTTTGTTTTGACCTCTCAGACAGCACAATTCGGATATGTTTATTGGTAATTAATGGCAAAAGATCTGATCTTATTGGCCAAAAGACCAATTAGTGGCATAACATCAGATTTGGACTCCGTGTGTAAACTCATCCTTTGTGCTCACAGATCTGAAAAGACTGCTTAGGTGGCTGCAACAAGGTAGCAGTTACACTTGACCTATTGGAAGACTAGGTGGTTCCATCACCATATTGCTTCTGTCTACTTTCAACCCTTTGAACATTGAACCAAAATGGAAACTGCGCCCGTTATTTTAAATTCTGGCCCTTATACAGACTGAACTACAATGTAATGTGAAATCCTTTATTTTCAAACGTTGGCTCTGATATTAATGCTGTTTTGCAGGTCCAGAGGCGTTGTTGCACGTTCATGATGGATACATTGTAACTCAGTGGAAAAGTCTGAATGCCTTGTTTGTAAAATTTTCCCACTCCAAGGTGGAGGTAAGTCCTGGGGCCTCATTTATCAACATTGCGTAGAACAGGGCTCTCCAACCCTGTTGCTGGAGAGCAACCATCCTGTAGGTTGACTCTAACCCTAATCTAGCACAACCGATTCTAATAATTAGCTAGTTGATAGACTGGGGTTGGAGTGAAAACCTACGGAAGGTTAGCTCTCCAGGAACAGGGTTGGAGACCTTTGGCGTAGTAACTATTCTAAAATACTACTTTCCAACAGAATTTAGAATGTTGCAAAAAGTGTGATTTATCAAACAATCCTACAACCAGATCATCATTGATAAATACCAATTGTTTGAATTCCGAGTTCACGTGCTAGTCAAAACTAGGAAACGTGGACATTTCCAACTTGCTAATGTGTTGTAGTTTTACACGTGCTGCTTTCAACCCGTTAGCAAGTCGGAAATTTCAGAGTTTTCTAGTTCCGATTAGCACGCGAACGCGGCACCAGCCTCAGCGTTCGTGCACAAACTTGTCTAGTTGCATTTCTTCGAAACGCCTCTAATTAACCATATATGGCCATAAGCATCCCTTTAAAGCCTGTGGGGAATATAAAACGCTGTACCACTGCGCAACCCAAAAAAGAAACGAAAAATAAAATATTTCCTAGACTGAAATAGAGGTGCTAGTGTCAGAGATTGAGTACAACCAAAATGTTTTATTTGACTCGTTAGGTAAAAGGGTTAAGGTTAGGGGAAGGGTAAACTAAAAGGGTTAGGGGAAGGGTTAGCTAACATGGCAAGTAGTTGAAAAGTTGTCCGTGATGACATTTGAACTCGCAACCTTTGGGTTGCTAGACGTTTGCGTTTTACGCCAACCTATCCACCCCGATCATACTAAATCAAGTTCCCGGATTTATATTTACTATGTTACATCTAGTCTATGAGACCATGCTGTATGCAATGGTGTATGGAAATTGTTTGCAACTGTTCATTTTGCTGATAATTGCATCCTGCTGAAAAGTGCCCGTTGTCAAAAACCTGAGGGTGGACAGCATTTGGATGTGCACCGGAAGTACCACCTGTCTCTAAAAACGCTCTGCTAAATGCAGATTTGGCTAAATCTTCCAACAGAGCAGGATAAGCCACCCATTCTCTTTTAAACATGCCTCTAATTGAACAAATGACTGTACTTTATATGGATTATAATTGTATCAAATTCACTGATGTCGTGAAATTATATGATATCAAGATATGTTGCATGAATTTACAATAGAAATACAATCAAATTGAAAAATCACAATTTCACATATTTGAATATATGAAAATGGACTAAAAAGCACATATGATTATTTGTTGCGAGGGTTGAACATGTCGTTGCAAGGGTTGAACATTTTAGACATTAAAATACATAGCATTTAACTTGTGCTGGTGATTTGCAGTTGCCCTTAACTAATACCTCTTCCACAGTATGGCAGTCTCTCTCTTCAACTGGTGTATCAAAACTCTGCTGGAGAGTTATCCACCACCACGGTATCCTGTTCCCCTCAAACTTTTGACTCAAGTAATATTTGGGGCTTCCCAAATATTCCCACTGCACCCTATATGATAGATCAGACCAGCACCACTCCTTCAACATCTGCAGCATCCACCCCAACAGGATTTGACTTGTGGGGCTTCCCACACATTCCTACTGGACCTTCAATTCCTTGTATAGAATCAACCGTTGCAGTCCCTAAAACTACTGCTACAAACAAAACTCCAGCCACAACAACTGCCACTAAAAGAACTCCAGCCACAACGACTGCCACTACAACAACTGCAAGTACCAAAACAGTAGCCGCTGCCACCACAACAGAACTGGGAGAATTTGACTTGTGGGGCTTCCCATACATTCCTACTGGACCTTTTATTCCTTGTAAAGAATCAAACACTCCAGCCACTACAACTTCAGATACAACAACTCATTCCACTTCAACTGACGCTATTACCCCTGTCACAACAACTGCAGCCCACACTACAACAGCCGCTGACACAACAACTGCAGCTGCCACAGCAACTGCTGCCACCACAACTGCAGCAGCTACCACAACAGTCAGTGCCACCATAACAGCAACAGCCACTACGACAGCCACTGCCACCACAACTGCTGCCACCACAACTGCAGCAGACACCACAATAGTCACAGCCACCATAACAACATTAGCCACTACAACAGCCACTGCCACCACAACTGCAGCTGCTACCACAACAGCAACCGCCACATCAACTTCCCCTGTCACCACAACTGCAGCCCACACTACAACCGCCGCTGCCACCGCAACTGCAACCACAACCGCAAAAGCTACCACAACAGTGCGTGACACTTCAACAGCAACCGCCACAACGACAGCCGCTGCCACCACAACTGCAGCCCCCACTACAACAACCCCATCCAACACAACTGCAGCTGCTACCACAACTGGATCTGCAACTACGACAGTAGCCGACGCCATCACAACTACTGCCACCATAACTGTAGCAGCAACTACGTCAACCACTGCCACAACAACTGCAGCTGACAGCACAACTACAGCCGCTACCACAACAGTCCCAATCACCACAACTGCAATAACCACTACAAAAGCCACTGCCACCACAAATGCTCCCACCACAACTACAGCCCCTCTCACCACAACTGTAGCAGGAACTACGACATTCCTAGCCACCACAACTACAACTGCTACTACAAAAGCAGCCGACACCACCACGTCCCCTGTAACCACAACTGCAGCCCACACTACAACAGCCAATGCCACAACAACTGCAGCAGCTGCTACTACAACTTTCCCTGTTACCACAACTGCAGCCCACACTACAACAGCTAATGCCACAACAACTGCAGCTGGTACTACATCTTCCCCTGTCACCACAACTGCAGCCCACACTACAGCTGCTACCACAACAGCAACCACCACATCAACTTCCCCTGTCACCACAACTGCAGCCCACACTACAACCGCCGCTGCCACTACAACTGCAGCTCCAACTACAACTTCCCCTGTCACCACAACTGCAGCCCACACTACAACAGAGGCTGCCACTACAACTGCAGCTGCAACTACAACTTCCCCTGTCACCACAACTGCAGCCCACACTACAACCGCCAATGCCACCACAACTGCAGCTGGTACTACATCTTCCCCTGTCACCACAACTGCAGCCCACACTACTGCCACTGCTTCCACAATTGCAGCTGACACGACAACTGCAGCCGCCACCACAACAGTCCCAGCCACCACAACTGCAATCACCAAATCAACAGCCACTGCCACCACAACTGCTACCACCACTACTACAGCCCCTCTCACAACAACTGTAGCCGCAACAACGACATCCCCAGCCACCACAACTACAGCCGCTACCACAACAGCATCTGCCAACACATCAACTCCATTTACCACTTTGAGAACTCCCGCTGGCACCACAACTGCAGCCACCACCACAAATGCTCTCACCACTAGTAAAATCCCTCACACCACAACTGTAGCCGCAACTACATCAGCCACTGCAACAAAACCTGCAGCTGACAGCACAACTACAGCCGCCACCACAACAGTCCCAATCAACACAACTGCAATAACCACTACAAAAGCCACTGCCACCACAAATGCTCCCATTACAACTACAGCCCCTCTCACCACAACTGTAGCAGCAACTACGACATCCCTAGCCACCACAACTACAACTGTTACTACAAAAGCAGCCAACACCACCACGTCCCCTGTAACCACAACTGCAGCCCACACTACAACAGCCACTGCTTCCACAACAGCAGCGGACACAACAGCAAATGCCACCACAACTGCAGCGGGTACTACAACAGCAGTTGCCACTACAACTTCCCCTGCCACCACAACTGCTGCCTACACTACAACATCTAATGTCACCACAACAGCAGCCACTCCTACGACAGAGGCTGGCACTACAACAGCTGTTGCCACTACAACTTCCCCTGTAACCACAACTGCAGCCCACACTACAACAGCTAATGCCACAACATCTGCATCTGCTACTACAACTTCCCCTGTCACCACACCTGCAGCCCACACTACAACAGCTAATGCCACAACAACTGCAGCTGGTACTACAACTTCCCCTGTCACCACAACTGCAGCCCACACTACAACAGCCAATGCCACCACAACTGCAGCCGGTACTACAAAAGCTGCTGCCACTACAACTTCCCCTGTAACCACAACTGCAGCCCACACTACAACAGCTAATGCCACAACAACTGCAGCTGGTACTACAACTTCCCCTGTCACCACAACAGCAAACCACACTACAACAGCCACTGCTTCCACAACTGCAGCTGACACCACAACTGCAGCCGCCAATACAACAGCCACTGCCACCACAACTGCAATCACCACTACTGCAGCCCCTCTCACAATAACTATAGCCGCAACAACGACATCCCCAACCACCGCTACCACAACAGCATCTGCCAACACATCAACTCCATTTACCACTTCGAGAACTCCCGCTGGCACCACAACTGCAGCCGCCACCACAAATGCTCTCACCACTAGTAAAATCCCTCACACCACAACTTTAGCCGCAACTACGTCAGCCACTGTCACCACAACTGCAGCTGACAGCACAACTACAGCCGCCATCACAAAAGGTCCAATAACCACAACTGCAATAAGCACTACAAAAGTCACTGCAACCACAAATGCTCCCACCACAACTACAGCCCCTCTCACCACAACTGTAGCAGCAACCACGACATCCCTAGCCACCACAACTGCAACTGCTACTACAAAAGCAGCCGACACCACCACGTCCCCTGTAACCACAACTGCAGCCAACACTACAACAGCCAATGCCACCACAACTGCAGCTGGTACTACAACAGCAGTTGCCACTACAACTTACCCTGTCACCACAACTTCAGCCCACACTACAACAGCCAATGCGACCACAACTGCAGCTGGTACTACAACAGCAGTTGCCACTACAACTTCCCCTCTAACCACAACATCAGCCCATACTACAACAGCCAATGCCACCACAACTGCAGCTGGTACTACAACAGCAGTTGCCACTACAACTTCCCCTGTAACCACAACTGCAGCCCACACTACAACAGAGGCTGCCACTACAACTGCAGCTGCACCTACAACTTCCCCTGTCACCACAACTGCAGCCCACACTACAACAGCCAATGCCACCACAACTGCAGCTGGTACTACAACAGCAGTTGCCACTACAACTTCCCCTCTAACCACAACATCAGCCCATACTACAACAGCCAATGCCACCACAACTGCAGCTGGTACTACAACAGCAGTTGCCACTACAACTTCCCCTGTAACCACAACTGCAGCCCATACTACAACAGAGGCTGCCACTACAACAGCAGCTGCAACTACAACGTCCCCTGTCACCACAACTGCAGCTGCAACTACAACAGCCAATGCCACCACAACTGCAGCTGGTACCTCAACAGCAGTTGCAACTACAACATCCCCTGTAACCACAACTGCAGCCCACACTACAACAGCCAATGCCACCACAACTGCAGCTGGTACCTCAACATCAGTTGCCACTACAACTTCCACTCTAACCACAACTGCAGCCCACACTACAACAGCTAATGCCACAACAACTGCAGCTGGTACTACAACTTCCCCTGTCACCACAACTGCAGCCCACACTACAACAGCCAATGCCACCACAACTGCAGCCGGTACTACAAAAGCTGCTGCCACTACAACTTCCCCTGTAACCACAACTGCAGCCCACACTACAACAGCAATTGCCACAACAACTGCAGCTGGTACTACAACTTCCCCTGTCACCACAACAGCAAACCACACTACAACAGCCACTGCTTCCACAACTGCAGCTGACACCACAACTGCAGCCGCCAATACAACAGCCACTGCCAACACAACTGCAATCACCACTACTGCAGCCCCTCTCACAATAACTATAGCCGCAACAACGACATCCCCAACCACCGCTACCACAACAGCATCTGCCAACACATCAACTCCATTTACCACTTCGAGAACTCCCGCTGGCACCACAACTGCAGCCGCCACCACAAATGCTCTCACCACTAGTAAAATCTCTCACACCACAACTTTAGCCGCAACTACGTCAGCCACTGTCACCACAACTGCAACTGACAGCACAACTACAGCCGCCATCACAAAAGGTCCAATAACCACAACTGCAATAAGCACTACAAAAGTCACTGCAACCACAAATGCTCCCACCACAACTACAGCCCCTCTCACCACAACTGTAGCAGCAACCACGACATCCCTAGCCACCACAACTGTAACTGCTACTACAAAAGCAGCCGACACCACCACGTCCCCTGTAACCACAACTGCAGCCAACACTACAACAGCCAATGCCACCACAACTGCAGCTGGTACTACAACAGCAGTTGCCACTACAACTTCCCCTGTCACCACAACTGCAGCCCACACTACAACAGCCAATGCCACCACAACTGCAGCTGGTATTACAACAGCAGTTGCCACTACAACTTACCCTGTCACCACAACTTCAGCCCACACTACAACAGCCAATGCGACCACAACTGCAGCTGGTACTACAACAGCAGTTGCCACTACAACTTCCCCTGTAACCACAACTGCAGCCCACACTACAACAGAGGCTGCCACTACAACTGCAGCTGCAAATACAACTTCCCCTGTCACCACAACTGCAGCCCACACTACAACAGCCAATGCCACCACAACTGCAGCTGGTACTACAACAGCAGTTGCCACTACAACTTCCCCTATAACCACAACTGCAGCCCATACTACAACAGAGGCTGCCACTACAACATCAGCTGCAACTACAACGTCCCCTGTCACCACAACTGCAGCTGCAACTACAACAGCCAATGCCACCACAACTGCAGCTGGTACCTCAACAGCAGTTGCAACTACAACATCCCCTGTAACCACAACTGCAGCCCACACTACAACAGCCAATGCCACCACAACTGCAGCTGGTACCTCAACATCAGTTGCCACTACAACTTCCACTCTAACCACAACTGCAGCCCACACTACAACAGCTAATGCCACAACAACTGCAGCTGGTACTACAACTTCCCCTGTCACCACAACTGCAGCCCACACTACAACAGCCAATGCCACCACAACTGCAGCCGGTACTACAAAAGCTGCTGCCACTACAACTTCCCCTGTAACCACAACTGCAGCCCACACTACAACAGCAATTGCCACAACAACTGCAGCTGGTACTACAACTTCCCCTGTCACCACAACAGCAAACCACACTACAACAGCCACTGCTTCCACAACTGCAGCTGACACCACAACTGCAGCCGCCAATACAACAGCCACTGCCAACACAACTGCAATCACCACTACTGCAGCCCCTCTCACAATAACTATAGCCGCAACCACGACATCCCCAACCACCGCTACCACAACAGCATCTGCCAACACATCAACTCCATTTACCACTTCGAGAACTCCCGCTGGCACCACAACTGCAGCCGCCACCACAAATGCTCTCACCACTAGTAAAATCCCCCACACCACAACTTTAGCCGCAACTACGTCAGCCACTGTCACCACAACTGCAACTGACAGCACAACTACAGCCGCCATCACAAAAGGTCCAATAACCACAACTGCAATAAGCACTACAAAAGTCACTGCAACCACAAATGCTCCCACCACAACTACAGCCCCTCTCACCACAACTGTAGCAGCAACCACGACATCCCTAGCCACCACAACTGTAACTGCTACTACAAAAGCAGCCGACACCACCACGTCCCCTGTAACCACAACTGCAGCCAACACTACAACAGCCAATGCCACCACAACTGCAGCTGGTACTACAACAGCAGTTGCCACTACAACTTACCCTGTCACCACAACTTCAGCCCACACTACAACAGCCAATGCGACCACAACTGCAGCTGGTACTACAACAGCAGTTGCCACTACAACTTCCCCTGTAACCAGAACTGCAGCCCACACTACAACAGAGGCTGCCACTACAACTGCAGCTGCACCTACAACTTCCCCTGTCACCACAACTGCAGCCCACACTACAACAGCCAATGCCACCACAACTGCAGCTGGTACTACAACAGCAGTTGCCACTACAACTTCCCCTATAACCACAACTGCAGCCCATACTACAACAGAGGCTGCCACTACAACATCAGCTGCAACTACAACGTCCCCTGTCACCACAACTTTAGCCGCAACTACGTCAGCCACTGTCACCACAACTGCAACTGACAGCACAACTACAGCCGCCATCACAAAAGGTCCAATAACCACAACTGCAATAAGCACTACAAAAGTCACTGCAACCACAAATGCTCCCACCACAACTACAGCCCCTCTCACCACAACTGTAGCAGCAACCACGACATCCCTAGCCACCACAACTGTAACTGCTACTACAAAAGCAGCCGACACCACCACGTACCCTGTAACCACAACTGCAGCCAACACTACAACAGCCAATGCCACCACAACTGCAGCTGGTACTACAACAGCAGTTGCCACTACAACTTACCCTGTCACCACAACTTCAGCCCACACTACAACAGCCAATGCCATCACAACTGCAGCTGGTACTACAACAGCAGTTGCCACTTCAACTTCCCATATAACCACAACTGCAGCCCATACTACAACAGAGGCTGCCACTACAACATCAGCTGCAACTACAACGTCCCCTGTCACCACAACTGCAGCTGCAACTACAACAGCCAATGCCACCACAACTGCAGCTGGTACCTCAACAGCAGTTGCAACTACAACATCCCCTGTAACCACAACTGCAGCCCACACTACAACAGCCAATGCCACCACAACTGCAGCTGGTACCTCAACATCAGTTGCCACTACAACTTCCACTCTAACCACAACTGCAGCCCACACTACAACAGCTAATGCCACAACTGCAGCTGGTACTACAACTTCCCCTGTCACCACAACTGCAGCCCACACTACAACAGCCAATGCCACCACAACTGCAGCCGGTACTACAAAAGCTGCTGCCACTACAACTTCCCCTGTAACCACAACTGCAGCCCACACTACAACAGCTAATGCCACAACAACTGCAGCTGGTACTACAACTTCCCCTGTCACCACAACAGCAAACCACACTACAACAGCCACTGCTTCCACAACTGCAGCTGACACCACAACTGCAGCTGCCAATACAACAGCCACTGCCACCACAACTGCAATCACCACTACTGCAGCCCCTCTCACAATAACTATAGCCGCAACAACGACATCCCCAACCACCGCTACCACAACAGCATCTGCCAACACATCAACTCCATTTACCACTTCGAGAACTCCCGCTGGCACCACAACTGCAGCCGCCACCACAAATGCTCTCACCACTAGTAAAATCCCTCACACCACAACTTTAGCCGCAACTACATCAGCCACTGTCACCACAACTGCAACTGACAGCACAACTACAGCCGCCATCACAAAAGGTCCAATAACCACAACTGCAATAAGCACTACAAAAGTCACTGCAACCACAAATGCTCCCACCACAACTACAGCCCCTTTCACCACAACTGTAGCAGCAACCACGACATCCCTAGCCACCACAACTGCAACTGCTACTACAAAAGCAGCCGACACCACCACGTCCCCTGTAACCACAACTGCAGCCCACACTACAACAGCCAATGCCACCACAACTGCAGCTGGTACCTCAACATCAGTTGCCACTACAACTTCCCCTCTAACCACAACTGCAGCCCACACTACAACAGCTAATGCCACAACAACTGCAGCTGGTACTACAACTTCCCCCGTAACCACAACTGCAGCCCACACTACAACAGCTAATGCCACAACAACTGCAGCTGGTACTACAACTTCCCCTGTCACCACAACAGCAAACCACACTACAACAGCCACTGCTTCCACAACTGCAGCTGACACCACAACTGCAGCCGCCAATACAACAGCCACTGCCACCACAACTGCAATCACCACTACTGCAGCCCCTCTCACAATAACTATAGCCGCAACAACGACATCCCCAACCACCGCTACCACAACAGCATCTGCCAACACATCAACTCCATTTACCACTTCGAGAACTCCCCCTGGCACCACAACTGCAGCCGCCACCACAAATGCTCTCACCACTAGTAAAATCCCTCACACCACAACTTTAGCCGCAACTACGTCAGCCACTGTCACCACAACTGCAGCTGACAGCACAACTACAGCCGCCATCACAAAAGGTCCAATAACCACAACTGCAATAAGCACTACAAAAGTCACTGCAACCACAAATGCTCCCACCACAACTACAGCCCCTCTCACCACAACTGTAGCAGCAACCACGACATCCCTAGCCACCACAACTGCAATTGCTACTACAAAAGCAGCCGACACCACCACGTCCCCTGTAACCACAACTGCAGCCAACACTACAACAGCCAATGCCACCACAACTGCAGCTGGTACTACAACAGCAGTTGCCACTACAACTTACCCTGTCACCACAACTTCAGCCCACACTACAACAGCCAATGCGACCACAACTGCAGCTGGTACTACAACATCAGTTGCCACTACAACTTCCCCTCTAACCACAACATCAGCCCATACTACAACAGCCAATGCCACCACAACTGCAGCTGGTACTACAACAGCAGTTGCCACTACAACTTCCCCTGTAACCACAACTGCAGCCCACACTACAACAGAGGCTGCCACTACAACTGCAGCTGCACCTACAACTTCCCCTGTCACCACAACTGCAGCCCACACTACAACAGCCAATGCCACCACAACTGCAGCTGGTACTACAACAGCAGTTGCCACTACAACTTCCCCTATAACCACAACTGCAGCCCATACCACAACAGAGGCTGCCACTACAACAGCAGCTGCAACTACAACGTCCCCTGTCACCACAACTGCAGCTGCAACTACAACAGCCAATGCCACCACAACTGCAGCTGGTACCTCAACAGCAGTTGCCACTACAACATCCCCTGTAACCACAACTGCAGCCCACACTACAACAGCCAATGCCACCACAACTGCAGCTGGTACCTCAACATCAGTTGCCACTACAACTTCCCCTCTAACCACAACTGCAGCCCACACTACAACAGCTAATGCCACAACAACTGCAGCTGGTACTACAACTTCCCCTGTCACCACAACTGCAGCCCACACTACAACAGCCAATGCCACCACAACTGCAGCCGGTACTACAAAAGCTGCTGCCACTACAACTTCCCCTGTAACCACAACTGCAGCCCACACTACAACAGCTAATGCCACAACAACTGCAGCTGGTACTACAACTTCCCCTGTCACCACAACAGCAAACCACACTACAACAGCCACTGCTTCCACAACTGCAGCTGACACCACAACTGCAGCCGCCAATACAACAGCCACTGCCACCACAACTGCAATCACCAATACAACAGCCACTGCCACCACAACTGCTACCACCACTACTGCAGCCCCTCTCACAATAACTATAGCCGCAACAACGACATCCCCAACCACCGCTACCACAACAGCATCTGCCAACACATCAACTCCATTTACCACTTCGAGAACTCCCGCTGGCACCACAACTGCAGCCGCCACCACAAATGCTCTCACCACTAGTAAAATCCCTCACACAACAACTTTAGCCGCAACTACGTCAGCCACTGTCACCACAACTGCAGCTGACAGCACAACTACAGCCGCCATCACAAAAGGTCCAATAACCACAACTGCAATAAGCACTACAAAAGTCACTGCAACCACAAATGCTCCCACCACAACTACAGCCCCTCTCACCACAACTGTAGCAGCAACCACGACATCCCTAGCCACCACAACTGCAACTGCTACTACAAAAGCAGCTGACACCACCACGTCCCCTGTAACCACAACTGCAGCCAACACTACAAAAGCCAATGCCACCACAACTGCAGCTGGTACTACAACAGCAGTTGCCACTACAACTTACCCTGTCACCACAACTTCAGCCCACACTACAACAGCCAATGCCACCACAACTGCAGCTGGTACTACAACAGCAGTTGCCACTACAACTTACCCTGTCACCACAACTTCAGCCCACACTACAACAGCCAATGCGACCACAACTGCAGCTGGTACTACAACAGCAGTTGCCACTACAACTTTCCCTGTAACAACAACTGCAGCCCACACTACAACAGAGGCTGCCACTACAACTGCAGCTGCACCTACAACTTCCCCTGTCACCACAACTGCAGCCCACACTACAACAGCCAATGCCATCACAACTGCAGCTGGTACTACAACAGCAGTTGCCACTACAACTTCCCATATAACCACAACTGCAGCCCATACTACAACAGAGGCTGCCACTACAACATCAGCTGCAACTACAACGTCCCCTGTCACCACAACTGCAGCTGCAACTACAACAGCCAATGCCACCACAACTGCAGCTGGTACCTCAACAGCAGTTGCCACTACAACATCCCCTGTAACCACAACTGCAGCCCACACTACAACAGCCAATGCCACCACAACTGCAGCTGGTACCTCAACATCAGTTGCCACTACAACTTCCCCTCTAACCACAACTGCAGCCCACACTACAACAGCTAATGCCACAACAACTGCAGCTGGTACTACAACTTCCCCCGTAACCACAACTGCAGCCCACACTACAACAGCTAATGCCACAACAACTGCAGCTGGTACTACAACTTCCCCTGTCACCACAACAGCAAACCACACTACAACAGCCACTGCTTCCACAACTGCAGCTGACACCACAACTGCAGCCGCCAATACAACAGCCACTGCCACCACAACTGCAATCACCACTACTGCAGCCCCTCTCACAATAACTATAGCCGCAACAACGACATCCCCAACCACCGCTACCACAACAGCATCTGCCAACACATCAACTCCATTTACCACTTCGAGAACTCCCGCTGGCACCACAACTGCAGCCGCCACCACAAATGCTCTCACCACTAGTAAAATCCCTCACACCACAACTTTAGCCGCAACTACGTCAGCCACTGTCACCACAACTGCAGCTGACAGCACAACTACAGCCGCCATCACAAAAGGTCCAATAACCACAACTGCAATAAGCACTACAAAAGTCACTGCAACCACAAATGCTCCCACCACAACTACAGCCCCTCTCACCACAACTGTAGCAGCAACCACGACATCCCTAGCCACCACAACTGCAAATGCTACTACAAAAGCAGCCGACACCACCACGTCCCCTGTAACCACAACTGCAGCCAACACTACAACAGCCAATGCCACCACAACTGCAGCTGGTACTACAACAGCAGTTGCCACTACAACTTACCCTGTCACCACAACTTCAGCCCACACTACAACAGCCAATGCGACCACAACTGCAGCTGGTACTACAACATCAGTTGCCACTACAACTTCCCCTCTAACCACAACATCAGCCCATACTACAACAGCCAATGCCACCACAACTGCAGCTGGTACTACAACAGCAGTTGCCACTACAACTTCCCCTGTAACCACAACTGCAGCCCACACTACAACAGAGGCTGCCACTACAACTGCAGCTGCACCTACAACTTCCCCTGTCACCACAACTGCAGCCCACACTACAACAGCCAATGCCACCACAACTGCAGCTGGTACTACAACAGCAGTTGCCACTACAACTTCCCCTATAACCACAACTGCAGCCCATACTACAACAGAGGCTGCCACTACAGCAGCTGCAACTACAACGTCCCCTGTCACCACAACTGCAGCTGCAACTACAACAGCCAATGCCACCACAACTGCAGCTGGTACCTCAACAGCAGTTGCCACTACAACATCCCCTGTAACCACAACTGCAGACCACACTACAACAGCCAATGCCACCACAACTGCAGCTGGTACCTCAACATCAGTTGCCACTACAACTTCCCCTCTAACCACAACTGCAGCCCACACTACAACAGCTAATGCCACAACAACTGCAGCTGGTACTACAACTTCCCCTGTCACCACAACTGCAGCCCACACTACAACAGCCAATGCCACCACAACTGCAGCCGGTACTACAAAAGCTGCTGCCACTACAACTTCCCCTGTAACCACAACTGCAGCCCACACTACAACAGCTAATGCCACAACAACTGCAGCTGGTACTACAACTTCCCCTGTCACCACAACAGCAAACCACACTACAACAGCCACTGCTTCCACAACTGCAGCTGACACCACAACTGCAGCCGCCAATACAACAGCCACTGCCACCACAACTGCAATCACCAATACAACAGCCACTGCCACCACAACTGCTACCACCACTACTGCAGCCCCTCTCACAATAACTATAGCCGCAACAACGACATCCCCAACCACCGCTACCACAACAGCATCTGCCAACACATCAACTCCATTTACCACTTCGAGAACTCCCGCTGGCACCACAACTGCAGCCGCCACCACAAATGCTCTCACCACTAGTAAAATCCCTCACACCACAACTTTAGCCGCAACTACGTCAGCCACTGTCACCACAACTGCAGCTGACAGCACAACTACAGCCGCCATCACAAAAGGTCCAATAACCACAACTGCAATAAGCACTACAAAAGTCACTGCAACCACAAATGCTCCCACCACAACTACAGCCCCTCTCACCACAACTGTAGCAGCAACCACGACATCCCTAGCCACCACAACTGCAACTGCTACTACAAAAGCAGCCGACACCACCACGTCCCCTGTAACCACAACTGCAGCCAACACTACAACAGCCAATGCCACCACAACTGCAGCTGGTACTACAACAGCAGTTGCCACTACAACTTACCCTGTCACCACAACTTCAGCCCACACTACAACAGCCAATGCGACCACAACTGCAGCTGGTACTACAACATCAGTTGCCACTACAACTTCCCCTCTAACCACAACATCAGCCCATACTACAACAGCCAATGCCACCACAACTGCAGCTGGTACTACAACAGCAGTTGCCACTACAACTTCCCCTGTAACCACAACTGCAGCCCACACTACAACAGAGGCTGCCACTACAACTGCAGCTGCACCTACAACTTCCCCTGTCACCACAACTGCAGCCCACACTACAACAGCCAATGCCACCACAACTGCAGCTGGTACTACAACAGCAGTTGCCACTACAACTTCCCCTATAACCACAACTGCAGCCCATACCACAACAGAGGCTGCCACTACAACAGCAGCTGCAACTACAACGTCCCCTGTCACCACAACTGCAGCTGCAACTACAACAGCCAAT
The DNA here is from genome assembly GCF_013265735.2 of Oncorhynchus mykiss. Taxonomy (NCBI): domain Eukaryota; kingdom Metazoa; phylum Chordata; class Actinopteri; order Salmoniformes; family Salmonidae; genus Oncorhynchus; species Oncorhynchus mykiss. The sequence continues at coordinate 28,772,583 of NC_050572.1, read as the reverse complement.
GCCACCACAACTGCAGCTGGTACCTCAACATCAGTTGCCACTACAACTTCCCCTCTAACCACAACTGCAGCCCACACTACAACAGCTAATGCCACAACAACTGCAGCTGGTACTACAACTTCCCCTGTCACCACAACTGCAGCCCACACTACAACAGCCAATGCCACCACAACTGCAGCCGGTACTACAAAAGCTGCTGCCACTACAACTTCCCCTGTAACCACAACTGCAGCCCACACTACAACAGCTAATGCCACAACAACTGCAGCTGGTACTACAACTTCCCCTGTCACCACAACAGCAAACCACACTACAACAGCCACTGCTTCCACAACTGCAGCTGACACCACAACTGCAGCCGCCAATACAACAGCCACTGCCACCACAACTGCAATCACCAATACAACAGCCACTGCCACCACAACTGCTACCACCACTACTGCAGCCCCTCTCACAATAACTATAGCCGCAACAACGACATCCCCAACCACCGCTACCACAACAGCATCTGCCAACACATCAACTCCATTTACCACTTCGAGAACTCCCGCTGGCACCACAACTGCAGCCGCCACCACAAATGCTCTCACCACTAGTAAAATCCCTCACACCACAACTTTAGCCGCAACTACGTCAGCCACTGTCACCACAACTGCAGCTGACAGCACAACTACAGCCGCTATCACAAAAGGTCCAATAACCACAACTGCAATAAGCACTACAAAAGTCACTGCAACCACAAATGCTCCCACCACAACTACAGCCCCTCTCACCACAACTGTAGCAGCAACCACGACATCCCTAGCCACCACAACTGCAACTGCTACTACAAAAGCAGCCGACACCACCACGTCCCCTGTAACCACAACTGCAGCCAACACTACAACAGCCAATGCCACCACAACTGCAGCTGGTACTACAACAGCAGTTGCCACTACAACTTACCCTGTCACCACAACTTCAGCCCACACTACAACAGCCAATGCGACCACAACTGCAGCTGGTACTACAACATCAGTTGCCACTACAACTTCCCCTCTAACCACAACATCAGCCCATACTACAACAGCCAATGCCACCACAACTGCAGCTGGTACTACAACAGCAGTTGCCACTACAACTTCCCCTGTAACCACAACTGCAGCCCACACTACAACAGAGGCTGCCACTACAACTGCAGCTGCACCTACAACTTCCCCTGTCACCACAACTGCAGCCCACACTACAACAGCCAATGCCACCACAACTGCAGCTGGTACTACAACAGCAGTTGCCACTACAACTTCCCCTATAACCACAACTGCAGCCCATACTACAACAGAGGCTGCCACTACAACAGCAGCTGCAACTACAACGTCCCCTGTCACCACAACTGCAGCTGCAACTACAACAGCCAATGCCACCACAACTGCAGCTGGTACCTCAACAGCAGTTGCCACTACAACATCCCCTGTAACCACAACTGCAGCCCACACTACAACAGCCAATGCCACCACAACTGCAGCTGGTACCTCAACATCAGTTGCCACTACAACTTCCCCTCTAACCACAACTGCAGCCCACACTACAACAGCTAATGCCACAACAACTGCAGCTGGTACTACAACTTCCCCTGTCACCACAACTGCAGCCCACACTACAACAGCCAATGCCACCACAACTGCAGCCGGTACTACAAAAGCTGCTGCCACTACAACTTCCCCTGTAACCACAACTGCAGCCCACACTACAACAGCTAATGCCACAACAACTGCAGCTGGTACTACAACTTCCCCTGTCACCACAACAGCAAACCACACTACAACAGCCACTGCTTCCACAACTGCAGCTGACACCACAACTGCAGCCGCCAATACAACAGCCACTGCCACCACAACTGCTACCACCACTACTGCAGCCCCTCTCACAATAACTATAGCCGCAACAACGACATCCCCAACCACCGCTACCACAACAGCATCTGCCAACACATCAACTCCATTTACCACTTCGAGAACTCCCGCTGGCACCACAACTGCAGCCGCCACCACAAATGCTCTCACCACTAGTAAAATCCCTCACACCACAACTTTAGCCGCAACTACGTCAGCCACTGTCACCACAACTGCAGCTGACAGCACAACTACAGCCGCTATCACAAAAGGTCCAATAACCACAACTGCAATAAGCACTACAAAAGTCACTGCAACCACAAATGCTCCCACCACAACTACAGCCCCTCTCACCACAACTGTAGCAGCAACCACGACATCCCTAGCCACCACAACTGCAACTGCTACTACAAAAGCAGCCGACACCACCACGTCCCCTGTAACCACAACTGCAGCCAACACTACAACAGCCAATGCCACCACAACTGCAGCTGGTACTACAACAGCAGTTGCCACTACAACTTACCCTGTCACCACAACTTCAGCCCACACTACAACAGCCAATGCGACCACAACTGCAGCTGGTACTACAACATCAGTTGCCACTACAACTTCCCCTCTAACCACAACATCAGCCCATACTACAACAGCCAATGCCACCACAACTGCAGCTGGTACTACAACAGCAGTTGCCACTACAACTTCCCCTGTAACCACAACTGCAGCCCACACTACAACAGAGGCTGCCACTAAAACTGCAGCTGCACCTACAACTTCCCCTGTCACCACAACTGCAGCCCACACTACAACAGCCAATGCCACCACAACTGCAGCTGGTACTACAACAGCAGTTGCCACTACAACTTCCCCTATAACCACAACTGCAGCCCATACTACAACAGAGGCTGCCACTACAACAGCAGCTGCAACTACAACGTCCCCTGTCACCACAACTGCAGCTGCAACTACAACAGCCAATGCCACCACAACTGCAGCTGGTACCTCAACAGCAGTTGCCACTACAACATCCCCTGTAACCACAACTGCAGACCACACTACAACAGCCAATGCCACCACAACTGCAGCTGGTACCTCAACATCAGTTGCCACTACAACTTCCCCTCTAACCACAACTGCAGCCCACACTACAACAGCTAATGCCACAACAACTGCAGCTGGTACTACAACTTCCCCTGTCACCACAACTGCAGCCCACACTACAACAGCCAATGCCACCACAACTGCAGCCGGTACTACAAAAGCTGCTGCCACTACAACTTCCCCTGTAACCACAACTGCAGCCCACACTACAACAGCTAATGCCACAACAACTGCAGCTGGTACTACAACTTCCCCTGTCACCACAACAGCAAACCACACTACAACAGCCACTGCTTCCACAACTGCAGCTGACACCACAACTGCAGCCGCCAATACAACAGCCACTGCCACCACAACTGCAATCACCAATACAACAGCCACTGCCACCACAACTGCTACCACCACTACTGCAGCCCCTCTCACAATAACTATAGCCGCAACAACGACATCCCCAACCACCGCTACCACAACAGCATCTGCCAACACATCAACTCCATTTACCACTTCGAGAACTCCCGCTGGCACCACAACTGCAGCCGCCACCACAAATGCTCTCACCACTAGTAAAATCCCTCACACAACAACTTTAGCCGCAACTACGTCAGCCACTGTCACCACAACTGCAGCTGACAGCACAACTACAGCCGCCATCACAAAAGGTCCAATAACCACAACTGCAATAAGCACTACAAAAGTCACTGCAACCACAAATGCTCCCACCACAACTACAGCCCCTCTCACCACAACTGTAGCAGCAACCACGACATCCCTAGCCACCACAACTGCAACTGCTACTACAAAAGCAGCCGACACCACCACGTCCCCTGTAACCACAACTGCAGCCAACACTACAAAAGCCAATGCCACCACAACTGCAGCTGGTACTACAACAGCAGTTGCCACTACAACTTACCCTGTCACCACAACTTCAGCCCACACTACAACAGCCAATGCGACCACAACTGCAGCTGGTACTACAACATCAGTTGCCACTACAACTTCCCCTCTAACCACAACATCAGCCCATACTACAACAGCCAATGCCACCACAACTGCAGCTGGTACTACAACAGCAGTTGCCACTACAACTTCCCCTGTAACCACAACTGCAGCCCACACTACAACAGAGGCTGCCACTACAACTGCAGCTGCACCTACAACTTCCCCTGTCACCACAACTGCAGCCCACACTACAACAGCCAATGCCACCACAACTGCAGCTGGTACTACAACAGCAGTTGCCACTACAACTTCCCCTATAACCACAACTGCAGCCCATACTACAACAGAGGCTGCCACTACAACAGCAGCTGCAACTACAACGTCCCCTGTCACCACAACTGCAGCTGCAACTACAACAGCCAATGCCACCACAACTGCAGCTGGTACCTCAACAGCAGTTGCCACTACAACATCCCCTGTAACCACAACTGCAGCCCACACTACAACAGCCAATGCCACCACAACTGCAGCTGGTACCTCAACATCAGTTGCCACTACAACTTCCCCTCTAACCACAACTGCAGCCCACACTACAACAGCTAATGCCACAACAACTGCAGCTGGTACTACAACTTCCCCTGTCACCACAACTGCAGCCCACACTACAACAGCCAATGCCACCACAACTGCAGCCGGTACTACAAAAGCTGCTGCCACTACAACTTCCCCTGTAACCACAACTGCAGCCCACACTACAACAGCTAATGCCACAACAACTGCAGCTGGTACTACAACTTCCCCTGTCACCACAACAGCAAACCACACTACAACAGCCACTGCTTCCACAACTGCAGCTGACACCACAACTGCAGCCGCCAATACAACAGCCACTGCCACCACAACTGCTACCACCACTACTGCAGCCCCTCTCACAATAACTATAGCCGCAACAACGACATCCCCAACCACCGCTACCACAACAGCATCTGCCAACACATCAACTCCATTTACCACTTCGAGAACTCCCGCTGGCACCACAACTGCAGCCGCCACCACAAATGCTCTCACCACTAGTAAAATCCCTCACACCACAACTTTAGCCGCAACTACGTCAGCCACTGTCACCACAACTGCAGCTGACAGCACAACTACAGCCGCTATCACAAAAGGTCCAATAACCACAACTGCAATAAGCACTACAAAAGTCACTGCAACCACAAATGCTCCCACCACAACTACAGCCCCTCTCACCACAACTGTAGCAGCAACCACGACATCCCTAGCCACCACAACTGCAACTGCTACTACAAAAGCAGCCGACACCACCACGTCCCCTGTAACCACAACTGCAGCCAACACTACAACAGCCAATGCCACCACAACTGCAGCTGGTACTACAACAGCAGTTGCCACTACAACTTACCCTGTCACCACAACTTCAGCCCACACTACAACAGCCAATGCGACCACAACTGCAGCTGGTACTACAACATCAGTTGCCACTACAACTTCCCCTCTAACCACAACATCAGCCCATACTACAACAGCCAATGCCACCACAACTGCAGCTGGTACTACAACAGCAGTTGCCACTACAACTTCCCCTGTAACCACAACTGCAGCCCACACTACAACAGAGGCTGCCACTACAACTGCAGCTGCAACTACAACGTCCCCTGTCACCACAACTGCAGCTGCAACTACAACAGCCAATGCCACCACAACTGCAGCTGGTACCTCAACAGCAGTTGCCACTACAACATCCCCTGTAACCACAACTGCAGACCACACTACAACAGCCAATGCCACCACAACTGCAGCTGGTACCTCAACATCAGTTGCCACTACAACTTCCCCTCTAACCACAACTGCAGCCCACACTACAACAGCTAATGCCACAACAACTGCAGCTGGTACTACAACTTCCCCTGTCACCACAACTGCAGCCCACACTACAACAGCCAATGCCACCACAACTGCAGCCGGTACTACAAAAGCTGCTGCCACTACAACTTCCCCTGTAACCACAACTGCAGCCCACACTACAACAGCTAATGCCACAACAACTGCAGCTGGTACTACAACTTCCCCTGTCACCACAACAGCAAACCACACTACAACAGCCACTGCTTCCACAACTGCAGCTGACACCACAACTGCAGCCGCCAATACAACAGCCACTGCCACCACAACTGCAATCACCAATACAACAGCCACTGCCACCACAACTGCTACCACCACTACTGCAGCCCCTCTCACAATAACTATAGCCGCAACAACGACATCCCCAACCACCGCTACCACAACAGCATCTGCCAACACATCAACTCCATTTACCACTTCGAGAACTCCCGCTGGCACCACAACTGCAGCCGCCACCACAAATGCTCTCACCACTAGTAAAATCCCTCACACAACAACTTTAGCCGCAACTACGTCAGCCACTGTCACCACAACTGCAGCTGACAGCACAACTACAGCCGCCATCACAAAAGGTCCAATAACCACAACTGCAATAAGCACTACAAAAGTCACTGCAACCACAAATGCTCCCACCACAACTACAGCCCCTCTCACCACAACTGTAGCAGCAACCACGACATCCCTAGCCACCACAACTGCAACTGCTACTACAAAAGCAGCCGACACCACCACGTCCCCTGTAACCACAACTGCAGCCAACACTACAAAAGCCAATGCCACCACAACTGCAGCTGGTACTACAACAGCAGTTGCCACTACAACTTCCCCTCTAACCACAACTGCAGCCCACACTACAACAGAGGCTGCCAATACAACTGCAGCTGCACCTACAACTTCCCCTCTAACCACAACATCAGCCCATACTACAACAGCCAATGCCACCACAACTGCAGCTGGTACTACAACAGCAGTTGCCACTACAACTTCCCCTGTAACCACAACTGCAGCCCACACTACAACAGAGGCTGCCACTACAACTGCAGCTGCACCTACAACTTCCCCTGTCACCACAACTGCAGCCCACACTACAACAGCCAATGCCACCACAACTGCAGCTGGTACTACAACAGCAGTTGCCACTACAACGTCCCCTGTCACCACAACTGCAGCTGCAACTACAACAGCCAATGCCACCACAACTGCAGCTGGTACCTCAACAGCAGTTGCCACTACAACATCCCCTGTAACCACAACTGCAGCCCACACTACAACAGCCAATGCCACCACAACTGCAGCTGGTACCTCAACATCAGTTGCCACTACAACTTCCCCTCTAACCACAACTGCAGCCCACACTACAACAGCTAATGCCACAACAACTGCAGCTGGTACTACAACTTCCCCTGTCACCACAACTGCAGCCCACACTACAACAGCCAATGCCACCACAACTGCAGCCGGTACTACAAAAGCTGCTGCCACTACAACTTCCCCTGTAACCACAACTGCAGCCCACGCTACAACAGCTAATGCCACAACAACTGCAGCTGGTACTACAACTTCCCCTGTCACCACAACAGCAAACCACACTACAACAGCCACTGCTTCCACAACTGCAGCTGACACCACAACTGCAGCCGCCAATACAACAGCCACTGCCACCACAACTGCTACCACCACTACTGCAGCCCCTCTCACAATAACTATAGCCGCAACAACGACATCCCCAACCACCGCTACCACAACAGCATCTGCCAACACATCAACTCCATTTACCACTTCGAGAACTCCCGCTGGCACCACAACTGCAGCCGCCACCACAAATGCTCTCACCACTAGTAAAATCCCTCACACCACAACTTTAGCCGCAACTACGTCAGCCACTGTCACCACAACTGCAGCTGACAGCACAACTACAGCCGCTATCACAAAAGGTCCAATAACCACAACTGCAATAAGCACTACAAAAGTCACTGCAACCACAAATGCTCCCACCACAACTACAGCCCCTCTCACCACAACTGTAGCAGCAACCACGACATCCCTAGCCACCACAACTGCAACTGCTACTACAAAAGCAGCCGACACCACCACGTCCCCTGTAACCACAACTGCAGCCAACACTACAACAGCCAATGCCACCACAACTGCAGCTGGTACTACAACAGCAGTTGCCACTACAACTTACCCTGTCACCACAACTTCAGCCCACACTACAACAGCCAATGCGACTGCAGCTGGTACTACAACAGCAGTTGCCACTACAACTTCCACCCTAACCACAACATCAGCCCATACTACAACAGCCAATGTCACCACAACTGCAGCTGGTACTACAACAGCAGTTGCCACTACAACTTCCCCTGTAACCACAACTGCAGCCCACACTACAACAGAGGCTGCCAATACAACTGCAGCTGCACCTACAACTTCCCCTGTCACCACAACTGCAGCCCACACTACAACAGCCAATGCCACCACAACTGCAGCTGGTACTACAACAGCAGTTGCCACTACAACTTCCCCTATAACCACAACTGCAGCCCACACTACAACAGAGGCTGCCACTACAACTGCAGCTGCAACTACAACGTCCCCTGTCACCACAACTGCAGCTGCAACTACAACAGCCAATGCCACCACAACTGCAGCTGGTACCTCAACAGCAGTTGCCACTACAAAATCCCCTGTAACCACAACTGCAGCCCACACTACAACAGCCAATGCCACCACAACTGCAGCTGGTACCTCAACATCAGTTGCCACTACAACTTCCCCTCTAACCACAACTGCAGCCCACACTACAACAGCTAATGCCACAACAACTGCAGCTGGTACTACAACTTCCCCTGTCACCACAACTGCAGCCCACACTACAACAGCCAATGCCACCACAACTGCAGCCGGTACTACAAAAGCTTCTCCCACTACAACTTCCCCTCTAACCACAACTGCAGCCCACACTACAACAGCTAATGCCACAACAACTGCAGCTGGTACTACAACTTCCCCTGTCACCACAACTGCAGCCCACACTACAACAGCCAATGCCACCACAACTGCAGCCGGTACTACAAAAGCTGCTGCCACTACAACTTCCCCTGTAACCACAACTGCAGCCCACACTACAACAGCTATTGCCACAACAACTGCAGCTGGTACTACAAAAGCTGCTGCCACTACAACTTCCCCTGTCACCACAACTGCAAACCACACTACAACAGCCACTGCTTCCACAACTGCAGCTGACACCACAACTGCAGCCGCCAATACAACAGCCACTGCCACCACAACTGCAATCACCAATACAACAGCCACTGCCACCACAACTGCTACCATCACTACTGCAGCCCCTCTCACAATAACTATAGCCGCAACAACGACATCCCCAACCACCGCTACCACAACAGCATCTGCCAACACATCAACTCCATTTACCACTTCGAGAACTCCCGCTGGCACCACAACTGCAGCCGCCACCACAAATGCTCTCACCACTAGTAAAATCCCTCACACAACAACTTTAGCCGCAACTACGTCAGCCACTGTCACCACAACTGCAGCTGACAGCACAACTACAGCCGCCATCACAAAAGGTCCAATAACCACAACTGCAATAAGCACTACAAAAGTCACTGCAACCACAAATGCTCCCACCACAACTACAGCCCCTCTCACCACAACTGTAGCAGCAACCACGACATCCCTAGCCACCACAACTGCAACTGCTACTACAAAAGCAGCCGACACCACCACGTCCCCTGTAACCACAACTGCAGCCAACACTACAAAAGCCAATGCCACCACAACTGCAGCTGGTACTACAACAGCAGTTGCCACTACAACTTCCCCTCTAACCACAACTGCAGCCCACACTACAACAGAGGCTGCCAATACAACTGCAGCTGCACCTACAACTTCCCCTCTAACCACAACATCAGCCCATACTACAACAGCCAATGCCACCACAACTGCAGCTGGTACTACAACAGCAGTTGCCACTACAACTTCCCCTGTAACCACAACTGCAGCCCACACTACAACAGAGGCTGCCACTACAACTGCAGCTGCACCTACAACTTCCCCTGTCACCACAACTGCAGCCCACACTACAACAGCCAATGCCACCACAACTGCAGCTGGTACTACAACAGCAGTTGCCACTACAACGTCCCCTGTCACCACAACTGCAGCTGCAACTACAACAGCCAATGCGACCACAACTGCAGCTGGTCCTACAACAGCAGTTGCCACTACAACTTCCCCTCTAACCACAACATCAGCCCACACTACAACAGAGGCTGCCACTACAACTGCAGCTGCACCTACAACTTCCCCTGTCACCACAACTGCAGCCCACACCACAACAGCCAATGCCACCACAACTGCAGCTGGTACTAAACCAGCAGTTGCCACTACAACTTCCCCTATAACCACAACTGCAGCCCACACTACAACTGCAGCTGCAACTACAACGTCCCCTGTCACCACAACTGCAGCCCACACTACAACAGCCAATGCCACCACAACTGCAGCTGGTACCTCAACAGCAGTTGCCACTACAACTTCCCCTGCAACCACAACTGCAGCCAACACTACAACAGCCAATGCCACCACAACTGCAGCTGGTACTACAACAGCAGTTGCCACTACAACTTACCCTGTCACCACAACTTCAGCCCACACTACAACAGCCAATGCGACCACAACTGCAGCTGGTACTACAACAGCAGTTGCCACTACAACTTCCCCTCTAACCACAACATCAGCCCATACTACAACAGCCAATGCCACCACAACTGCAGCTGGTACTACAACAGCAGTTGCCACTACAACTTCCCCTATAACCACAACTGCAGCCCACACTACAACAGCAGTTGCCACTACTACATCCCCTGTAACCACAACTGCAGCCCACACTACAACAGCCAATGCCACCACAACTGCAGCTGGTACCTCAACAGCAGTTGCCACTACAACTTCCCCTGCAACCACAACTGCAGCCAACACTACAACAGCCAATGCCACCACAACTGCAGCTGGTACTACAACAGCAGTTGCCACTACAACTTCCCCTATAACCACAACTGCAGCCCATACTACAACAGAGGCTGCCACTACAACAGCAGCTGCAACTACAACGTCCCCTGTCACCACAACTGCAGCTGCAACTACAACAGCCAATGCCACCACAACTGCAGCTGGTACCTCAACATCAGTTGCCACTACAGCTTCCCCTCTAACCACAACTGCAGCCCATACTACAACAGCCAATGCCACCTCAACTGCAGCTGGTACTACAACAGCAGTTGCAACGACAACTTCCCCTGCAACCTCAACTGCAGCTGGTACTACAACAGCAGTTGCAACGACAACTTCCCCTGCAACCACAACTGCACCCCACACTTCAACAGCTTCTGCCAACACATCAACTCCATTTACCACTTCAAGAACTCCTGCTGGCACTACAACTGCAGCCGCCACCACCACCACAAATGCTCCCACCACTAGTAAAATCCCTCACACCACAACTGTAGCCGCAACTCCGTCAGCCACTGCCACAACAACTGCAGCTGACAGCACAACTACAGCCGCTACCACAACAGTCCCAATCACCATAACTGCAATAACCACTACAAAAGCCACTGCCACCACAAATGCTCCCACCACAACTACAGCCCCTCTCACCACAACTGTAGCAGCAACTACGACATCCCTAGCCACCAAAACTACAACTGCTACTACAAAAGCAGCCGACACCACCACGTCCCCTGTAACCACAACTGCAGCCCACACTACAGCCACTGCTTCCACAATTGCAGCTGACACGACAACTGCAGCCGCCACCACAACAGTCCCAGCCACCACAACTGTAATCACCAAATCAACAGCCACTGCCACCACAACTGCTACCACCACTACTACAGCCCCTCTCACAACAACTGTAGCCGCAACAACAACATCCCCAGCCACCACAATTACAGCCGCTACCACAACAGCATCTGCCAACACATCAACACCATTTACCACTTCGAGAACTCCCGCTGGCACCACAACTGCAGCCACCACCACAAATGCGCTCACCACTAGTAAAATCCCTCACACCACAACTGTAGCCGCAACTACATCAGCCACTGCAACAACTGCAGCTGGTACTACAACAGCCAATGCCACCACAACTGCAGCTGCAACTACAACAGCCAATGCCACCACAACTGCAGCTGCAACTACAACAGCCAATGCCGCCACAACTGCAGCTGGTACTACAACAGCAGTTGCAACGACACCTTCCCCTGCAACCACAACTGCAGCCCACACTTCAACAGCTTCTGCCATCACAACTGCAGCCACTCTTACAACAGAGGCTGCCACTACAACTGCAGCTGCTACTACAACTTCACCTGTCACCACAACTGCAGCCCACACTACAACTGCAGCTGCTACTACAACTTCACCTGTCACCACAACTGCAGCCCACACTACAACTGCAGCTGGTACTACAACAGCAGTTGCCACTACAGCATCCCCTGTAACCACAACTGCAGCCCACACTACAACAGCTTCTGCAGTCTCAACTGCAGTGGCTCCTACGACAGAGGCTGCCACTACAACTGCAGCTGCTACTAGAACTTCACCTGTCAGCACAACTGCAGCCCACACTACAACTGCAGCTGGTACTACAAGAGCAGTTGCCACTACAGCATCCGCTGCAACCACAACTGCAGCCCACACTTCAACAGCTTCTGCAACCACAACTGCAGCCACTCTTACAAAAGCTTCTGCCATCTCAACTGCAGTGGCTCCTAAGACAGAGGCTGCCACTACAACTGCAGCTGATACTACAACTTCACCTGTCACCACAACTGCAGCCCACACTACAACTGCAGCTGGAACTACAACAGCAGTTGCCACTACAGCATCCCCTGTAACCACAACTGCAGCCCACACTACAACTGCAGCTGGTACTACAACTGCAGTTGCCACTACAACATCCCCTGTAACCACAACTGCAGCCCACACTACAACTGCAGCTGGTACTACAACAGCAGTTGCCACTACAGCATCCCCTGCAACCACAACTGCAGCTCACACTACAACAGCTTCTGCCATCTCAACTGCAGTGGCTCCTACGACAGAGGCTGCCACTACAACTGCAGCTGCTACTACAACTTCACCTGTCACCACAACAGCAAACCACACTACAACAGCCACTACTTCCACAACTGCAGCTGACACCACAACTGCAGCCGCCAATACAACAGCCACTGCCACCACAACTGCAATCACCAATACAACAGCCACTGCCACCACAACTGGAGCCACTCTTACAACAGAGGCTGCCACTAAAACTGCAGTTGCCACTACAGCATCCTCTGTAACCACAACTGCAGCCCACACTTCAACTGCTTCTGCCACCACAACTGCAGCCACTCTTACAACAGCTTCTGCCATCTCAACTGCAGTGGCTCCTACGACAGAGGCTGCCACTACAACTGCAGCTGCTACTAGAACTTCACCTGTCACCACAACTGCAGCCCACACTACAACTGCAGCTGGTACTACTACAGCATCCGCTGCAACCACAACTGCAGCCCACACTTCAACAGCTTCTGCAACCACAACTGCAGCCCACACTTCAACAGCTTCTGCCACCACAACTGGAGCCACTCTTACAACAGAGGCTGCCACTAAAACTGCAGTTGCCACTAAAGCATCCCCTGTAACCACAACTGCAGCCCACACTACAACAGCCAATGCCACCACAACTGCAGTTGCCACTACAACTTCCCCTATAACCACAACTGTAGCCCACACTACAACATCCAATGCCACCACAACTGCAGCTGGTACCTCAACATCAGTTGCCAGTACAACTTCCCCTCTAACCACAACTGCAGCCCATACTACAACAGCTTCTGCCACCACAACTGCAGCTGGTACTACGACAGCAGTTGCCACTACAACTTCCCCTATAACCACAAATGCAGCCCCCACTACAACAGCTTCTGCCATCTCAACTGCAGCGGCTCCTACGACAGAGGCTGCCACTACAACAGCAGTTGCAACTACAACTTCCCCTGCAACCACAACTGTAGCCCACACTTCAATAGCTTCTGACACCACAACTGCAGACACTCTTACGACAGAGGCTGCCACTAAAACTTCTACTACAACTTCACCTGTCACCACAACTGCAGCCCACAGTACAACAGCTTCTGCCATCTCATCTGCAGCTGGTACCTCAACATCAGTTGCCACTACAACTTCCCCTCTAACCACAACTGCAGCCCACACTACAACAGCTTCTGCCATCTCAACTGCAGCTGCTACTACAACTTCCCCTGTCACCACAACTGCAGCCCACACTACAACTGCAGCTGGTACTACAACGGCAGTTGCCACTACAGCATACCCTGTAGCCACAACTGCAGCCCAGACTTCAACAGCTTCTGCCATCTCAACTGCAGCTGCTACTACAACTTCCCCTGTCACCACAACTGCACCCCACACTACAACAGCCAATGCCACCACAACTGCAGCTGGTACCTCAACAGCAGTTGCCACTACAGCATCCCCTGTAACAACAACTACAGCATCCCCTGTAACCACAACTGTAGCCCACACTACAACAGCTTCTGCCACCACAACTGCAGCTGGTACTACGACAGCAGTTGCCACTACAACTTCCCCTATAACCACAAATGCAGCCCCCACTACAACAGCTTCTGCCATCTCAACTGCAGCGGCTCCTACGACAGAGGCTGCCACTACAACAGCAGTTGCAATTACAACTTCCCCTGTCACCACAACAGCCAATGCCACCACAACTGCAGCTGGTACCTCAACAGCAGTTGCCACTACAGCATCCCCTGTAACCACAACTGCAGCCAACACTACAACAGCCAATGCCACCACAACTGCAGCTGGTACTACAACAGCAGTTGCCACTACAACTTCCACTATAACCACAACTGCAGCCACTCTTAAGACAGAGGCTGCCACTACAACTGCTACTACAACTTCACCTGTCACCACAACTGCAGCCCACACTACAACAGCCAATGCCACCACAACTGCAACTGATACCTCAACATCAGTTGCCACTACAACTTCCCCTATAACCACAACTGCAGCCCACACTACAACAGCTTCTGCCATCTCAACTGCAGTGGCTCCTACGACAGAGTCTGCCACTACAACAGCAGCTGCTACTACAACTTCCCCTGTCACCACAACAGCCAATGCCACCACAACTGCAGCTGGTACCTCAACAGCAGTTGCCACTACAGCATCCCCTGTAACCACAACTGCAGCCAACACTACAACAGCCAATGCCACCACAACTGCAGCTGGTACTACAACAGCAGTTGCCACTACAACTTCCCCTATAACCACAACTGCAGCCACTCTTACGACAGAGGCTGCCACTACAACTGCTACTACAACTTCACCTGTCACCACAACTGCAGCCCACACTACAACATCTTCTGCCATCTCAACTGCAGCGGCTCCTATGACAGAGGCTGCCACTACAACTGCAGCTGCTACTACAACTTCCCCTGCAACCACAACTGCAGCCCACACTACAACAGCCAATGCCACCTCAACTGCAGATGGTACTACACCAGCAGTTGCCACTACAACGTCCCCTATAACCACAACTGCAGCCCACACTACAACAGCTTCTGCCATCTCAACTGCAGTGGCTCCTACGACAGAGGCTGCCACTAAAACGGCAGCTGCTACTACAACTTCACCTGTCACCACAACTGCAGCCCACACTACAACTGCAGCTGGTACTACAACAGCAGTTGCCACTACAGCATCCCCTGTAACCACAACTGCAGCCCACAAAACAACATCTTCTGCCATCTCAACTGCAGCTGGTACATCAACATCAGTTGCCACTACAACTTCCCCTATAACCACAACTGCAGCCACTCTTACGACAGAGGCTAACACTACAACTGCTACGACAACTTCACCTGTCACCACAACTGCAGCCCACACTACAACATCTTCTGTCATCTCAACTGCAGCTGGTACATCAACATCAGTTGCCACTACAACTTCCCCTATAACCACAACTGCAGCCACTCTTACGACAGAGGCTAACACTACAACTGCAGCTGCTTCTACAACTTCACCTGTCACCACAGCTGCAGCCCACACTACAACAGCCAATGCCACCACAACTGCAGCTGGTACCTCAACAGCAGTTGCCAGTAAAACATCCCCTATAACCACAACTGCAGCCCACACCACAACAGCCAATGCCACCACAACTGCAGCTGGTACCTCAACGTCAGTTGCCACTACAACTTCCCCTATAACCACAACTGCAGCCCATAATACAACAGCTTCTGCAGTCTCAACTGCAGTGGTTCCTACGACAGAGGCTGCCACTACAACTGCTACTACAACTTCACCTGTCACCACAACTGCAGCCCACACTACAACAGCCAATGCCACCACAACTGCAACTGATACCTCAACATCAGTTGCCACTACAACTTCCCCTATAACCACAACTGCAGCCCACACTACAACAGCTTCTGCCATCTCAACTGCAGTGGCTCCTACGACAGAGTCTGCCACTACAACAGCAGTTGCCACTACAGCATCCCCTGTAACCACAACTGCAGCCAACACTACAACAGCCAATGCCACCACAACTGCAGCTGGTACTACAACAGCAGTTGCCACTACAACTTCCCCTATAACCACAACTGCAGCCACTCTTACGACAGAGGCTGCCACTACAACTGCTACTACAACTTCACCTGTCACCACAACTGCAGCCCACACTACAACATCTTCTGCCATCTCAACTGCAGCGGCTCCTATGACAGAGGCTGCCACTACAACTGCAGCTGCTACTACAACTTCCCCTGCAACCACAACTGCAGCCCACACTACAACAGCCAATGCCACCTCAACTGCAGATGGTACTACAACAGCAGTTGCCACTACAACTTCCCCTATAACCACAACTGCAGCCACTCTTACGACAGAGGCTGCCACTACAACTGCTACTACAACTTCACCTGTCACCACAACTGCAGCCCACACTACAACATCTTCTGCCATCTTAACTGCAGCTGGTACATCAACATCAGTTGCCACTACAACTTCCCCTATAACCACAACTGCAGCCACTCTTACGACAGAGGCTAACACTACAACTGCAGCTGCTACTACAACTTCACCTGTCACCACAACTGCAGCCCACACCACAACAGCCAATGCCACCACAACTGCAGCTGGTACCTCAACGTCAGTTGCCACTACAACTTCCCCTATAACCACAACTGCAGCCCATAATACAACAGCTTCTGCAGTCTCAACTGCAGTGGTTCCTACGACAGAGGCTGCTACTACAACTGCAGTTGCCACTACAACATCCCCTGTAACCACAACTGCAGCCCACACTACAACTGCAGCTGGTACTTCAACAGCAGTTGCCACTACAGCATACCCTGTAAACACAACTGCAGCCCACACTACAACAGCCAATGCCACTGCAGCTGGTACCTCAACAGCAGTTGACACTACAACATCCCCTGTAACCACAACTGCAGCCCACACTACAACAGCTTCTGCCATCTCAACTGCAGTGGCTCCTACGACAGAGGCTGCCACAACAACTGCAGCTGCTACTACAACTTCACCTGTCACAACAACTGCAGCCCAAACTACAACTGCAGCTGGTACCTCAACAGCAGTTGTCACTACAACATCCCCTGTAACCACAACTGCAGCCCACACTACAACAGCCAATGTCACCACAACTGCAGCTGGTACCTCAACAGCAGTTGCCATTACAACATCGCCTGTAACCACAACTGCAGCCCTCACTACAACAGCTTCTGCCACCACAACTGCAGCTGGTACTACAACAGCAGTTGCCCCTACAGCATACCCTGTAACCACAACTGCAGCACACACTACAACTGCAGCTGGTACTACAACAGCAGTTGCCACTACAGCATACCCTGTAACCACAACTGCAGCCCACACTACAACAGCCAATGCCACCACAACTGCAGCTGGTACCTCAACAGCAGTTGCCACTACAACATCCCCTGTAACCACAACTGCAGCCCACACTACAACAGCCAATGCCACCTCAACTGCAGCTGGTACTACAACAGCAGTTGCAACGACAACTTCCCCTGCAACCACAACTGCAGCCCACACTTCAACTGCTTCTGCCACCACAACTGCAGCCACTCTTACAACAGCTTCTGCCATCTCAACTGCAGTGGCTCCAACGACAGAGGCTGCCACTACAACTGCAGCTGCTACTACAACTTCACCTGTCACCACAACTGCAGCCCACACTACAACTGCAGCTGCTACTACAACTGCAGCTGCTACTACAACTTTCCCTGCAACCACAACTGCAGCCCACACTACAACAGCCAATGCCACCTCAACTGCAGATGGTACTACAACAGCAGTTGCCACTACAACTTCCCCTATAACCACAACTGCAGCCACTCTTACGACAGAGGCTGCCACTACAACTGCTACTACAACTTCACCTGTCACCACAACTGCAGCCCACACTACAACATCTTATGTCATCTCAACTGCAGTTGGGACATCAACATCAGTTGGCACTACAACTTCCCCTATAACCACAACTGCAGCCACTCTTACGACAGAGGCTAACACTACAACTGCAGCTGCTTCTACAACTTCACCTGTCACCACAACTGCAGCCCACACTACAACAGCCAATGCCACCACAACTGCAGCTGGTACCTCAACAGCAGTTGCCAGTAAAACATCCCCTATAACCACAACTGCAGCCCACACCACAACAGCCAATGCCACCACAACTGCAGCTGGTACCTCAACGTCAGTTGCCACTACAACTTCCCCTATAACCACAACTGCAGCCCATAATACAACAGCTTCTGCAGTCTCAACTGCAGTGGTTCCTACGACAGAGGCTGCTACTACAACTGCAGTTGCCACTACAACATCCCCTGTAACCACAACTGCAGCCCACACTACAACTGCAGCTGGTACTACAACAGCAGTTGCCACTACAGCATACCCTGTAAACACAACTGCAGCCCACACTACAACAGCCAATGCCACTGCAGCTGGTACCTCAACAGCAGTTGACACTACAACATCCCCTGTAACCACAACTGCAGCCCACACTACAACAGCTTCTGCCATCTCAACTGCAGTGGCTCCTACGACAGAGGCTGCCACTAAAACGGCAGCTGCTACTACAACTTCACCTGTCACCACAACTGCAGCCCACACTACAACTGCAGCTGGTACTACAACAGCAGTTGCCACTACAGCATCCCCTGTAACCACAACTGCAGCCCACACTACAACAGCTTCTGCCATCTCAACTGCAGTGGCTCCTACGACAGAGGCTGCCACAACAACTGCAGCTGCTACTACAACTTCACCTGTCACCACAACTGCAGCCCACACTACAACTGCAGCTGGTACCTCAACAGCAGTTGTCACTACAACATCCCCTGTAACCACAACTGCAGCCCACACTACAACAGCCAATGTCACCACAACTGCAGCTGGTACCTCAACAGCAGTTGCCATTACAACATCGCCTGTAACCACAAATGCAGCCCTCACTACAACAGCTTCTGCCACCACAACTGCAGTCACTCTTACGACAGAGGCTGCTACTACAACTGCAGCTGGTACTACAACAGCAGTTGCCCCTACAGCATACCCTGTAACCACAACTGCAGCCCACACTACAACAGCCAATGCCACCACAACTGCAGCTGGTACCTCAACAGCAGTTGCCACTACAACACCCCCTGTAACCACAACTGCAGCCCACACTACAACAGCCAATGCCATCTCAACAGCAGCTGGTACTACAACAGCAGTTGCAACGACAACTTCCCCTGCAACCACAACTGCAGCCCACACTTCAACTGCTTCTGCCACCACAACTGCAGCCACTCTTACAACAGCTTCTGCCATCTCAACTGCAGTGGCTCCTACGACAGAGGCTGCCACTACAACTGCAGCTGCTACTACAACTTCACCTGTCACCACAACTGCAGCCCACACTACAACTGCAGCTGGTACTACAAGAGCAGTTGCCACTACAGCATCCGCTGCATCCACAACTGCAGCCCACACTTCAACAGCTTCTGCAACCACAACTGCAGCCCACACTACAACAGCTTCTGCCATCTCAACTGCAGCAGCTCCTACGACAGAGGCTGCCTCTACAACTGCAGCTGCTACTACAACTTCCCCTCTAACCACAACTGCAGCCCATACTACAACAGCTTCTGCCACCACAACTGCAGCTGGTACTACGACAGCAGTTGCCACAACAACTTCCCCTATAACCACAAATGCAGCCCCCACTACAACAGCTTCTGCCATCTCAACTGCAGCGGCTCCTACGACAGAGGCTGCAACTACAACTGCAGCTGCTACTACAACTTCACCTGTCACCACAACTGCAGCCCACACTAAAACTGCAGCTGGTACTACAACAGCAGTTGCCACTACAGCATACCCTGTAGCCACAAATGCAGCCCACACTACAACAGCTTCTGCCATCTCAACTGCAGCGGCTCCTACGACAGAGGCTGCCACTACAACTGCAGCTGCTACTACAACTTCACCTGTCACCACAACTGCAGCCCACACTACAACTGCAGCTGGTACTACAACAGCAGTTGCCACTACAGCATCCCCTGTAACCACAAATGCAGCCCCCACTACAACAGCTTCTGCCATCTCAACTGAAGCGGCTCCTACGACAGAGGCTGCCACTACAACTGCAGCTGCTACTACAACTTCACCTGTCACCACAACTGCAGCCCACACTACAACTGCAGCTGGTACTACAACAGCAGTTGCCACTACAGCATACCCTGTAGCCACAAATGCAGCCCCCACTACAACAGCTTCTGCCATCTCAACTGCAGCGGCTCCTACGACAGAGGCTGCCACTAAAACTGCAGCTGCAACTACAACGTCCCCTGTCACCACAACTGCAGCCCACACTACAACAGCCAGTGCCACCACAACTGCAGCTGGTACCTCAACAGCAGTTGCCACTACAACTTCCCCTCTAACCACAACTGCAGCCCATACTAAAACAGCCAATGCCACCACAACTGCAGCTGGTACTACAACAGCAGTTGCCACTACAACTTCCCCTGCAACCACAACTGTAGCCCACACTACAACAGCTTCTGCCACCACAACTGCAGCCACTCTCACGACAGAAGCTGCCACTACAACTGCAGCTGCTACTACAACTTCCCCTGTCACCACAACTGCAGCCCACACTACAACAGCCAGTGCCACCACAACTGCAGCTGGTACCTCAACAGCAGTTGCCAGTACAGCATCCCCTGTAACCACAACTGCAGCCCACACTACAACAGCCAATGCCACCACAACTGCAGTTGCCACTACAACTTCCCCTATTACCACAACTGCAGCCCACACTACAACAGCCAGTGCCACCACAACTGCAGCTGGTACTACAACAGCAGTTGCAACTACAACTTCCCCTGCAACCACAACTGCAGCCCACACTTCAACAGCTTCTGCCACCACAACTACACCTACTCTTACGACAGAGGCTGCCACTACAACTGCTACTACAACTTCCCCTGCAACCACAACTGCAGCCCACACTACAACAGCCAATGCCACCTCAACTGCAGATGGTACTACAACAGCAGTTGCCACTACAACTTCCCCTATAACCACAACTGCAGCCACTCTTACGACAGAGGCTGCTACTACAACTTCACCTGTCACCACAACTGCAGCCCACACTACAACATCCTCTGCCATCTCAACTGCAGCTGGTACATCAACATCAGTTGCCACTACAACTTCCCGTATAACCACAACTGCAGCCCACACTACAACAGCCAATGCCACCACAACTGCAGCTGGTACCTCAACAGCAGTTGCCAGTACAGCATCCCCTGTAACCACAACTGCAGCCCACACTACAACAGCCAATGCCACCACAACTGCAGTTGCCACTACAACTTCCCCTATAACCACAACTGCAGCCCACACTACAACAGCTTCTGCCTTCTCAACTGCAGCGGCTCCTACGACAGAGTCTGCCACTACAACTGCAGCTGCTACTACAACTTCCCCTGTCACCACAACTGCAGCCCAACCTACAACAGCTTCTGCCATCTCAACTGCAGCGGCTCCTACGACAGAGGCTGCCACTACAACTGCAGCTGTTACTACAACTTCCCCTGCAACCACAACTGCAGCCCACATTACAACAGCCAATGCCACCTCAACTGCAGCTGGTACATCCACATCAGTTGCCACTACAACTTCCCCTATAACCACAACTGCAGCCCATAATACAACATCAGTTGCCACTACAACTTCCCCTATAACCACAACTGCAGCCCACAGTACAACAGCTTCTGCCATCTCAACTGCAGGGGCTCCTACGACAGAGGCTGCCACTACAACTGCAGCTGCTACAACAACTTCCCCTGTCACCACAA
This sequence comes from Oncorhynchus mykiss, assembly GCF_013265735.2. Classification (NCBI taxonomy): domain Eukaryota; kingdom Metazoa; phylum Chordata; class Actinopteri; order Salmoniformes; family Salmonidae; genus Oncorhynchus; species Oncorhynchus mykiss. The sequence continues at coordinate 28,750,220 of NC_050572.1, read as the reverse complement.
CTGCAGCCCACACTACAACAGCCAATGCCACCACAACTGCAGCTGGTACATCCACATCAGTTGCCACTACAACTTCCCCTATAACCACAACTGCAGCCCATTCTACAACATCAGTTGCTACTTCAACTTCCCCTATAACCACAACTGCAGCCCACAGTACAACAGCCAATGCCACCTCAACTGCAGCTGATACTACAACAGCAGTTGCAACTACAACTTCCCCTATAACCACAACTGCAGCCCATACTACAACATCAGCTGCTACTACAACTTCCCCTGCAACCACAACTGTAGCCCACACTTCAACAGCTTCTGCCATCTCAACTGCAGCCACTCTTACGACCGAGGCTGCCACTACAACTGCAGCTGCTACTACAATTTCCCCTGTCACCACAACTGCAGCCCACACTACAACAGTCAATGCCACTACAACTGCAGCTGGTACTACAACAGCAGTTGCCACTACAACTTCCCCTATAACCACAACTGCAGCCCATACTACAACTGCCAATGCCACCTCAACGGCAGCTGGTACTACAACAGCAGTTGCCACTACAACTTCCCCTGCAACCACAACTGTAGGCCACACTTCAACAGCTTCTGCCATCTCAACTGCAGCCACTCTTACGACCGAGGCTGCCACTACAACTGCAGCTGCTACTACAACTTCCCCTGTCACCACAACTGCAGCCCACACTACAACAGCCAATGCCACTACAACTGCAGCTGGTACTACAACAGCAGTTGCCAATACAACTTCCCCTATAACCACAACTGCAGCCCATACTACAACAGCCAATGCCACCTCAACTGCAGCTGGTACTACAACAGCTCCTGCCACCACAACTACACCTACTCTTACGACAGAGGCTGCCACTACAACTGCTTCTACAACTTCACCTGTCACCACAAATGCAGCCCACACTACAGCAGCTTCTGCCATCTCAACTGAAGCGGCTCCTACGACAGAGGCTGCCACTACAACTGCAGCTGCTACTACAACTTCACCTGTCACCACAACTGCAGCCCACACTACAACTGCAGCTGGTACTACAACAGCAGTTGCCACTACAGCATACCCTGTAGCCACAAATGCAGCCCCCACTACAACAGCTTCTGCCATCTCAACTGCAGCGGCTCCTACGACAGAGGCTGCCACTAAAACTGCAGCTGCAACTACAACGTCCCCTGTCACCACAACTGCAGCCCACACTACAACAGCCAGTGCCACCACAACTGCAGCTGGTACCTCAACAGCAGTTGCCACTACAACTTCCCCTCTAACCACAACTGCAGCCCATACTAAAACAGCCAATGCCACCACAACTGCAGCTGGTACTACAACAGCAGTTGCCACTACAACTTCCCCTGCAACCACAACTGTAGCCCACACTACAACAGCTTCTGCCACCACAACTGCAGCCACTCTCACGACAGAAGCTGCCACTACAACTGCAGCTGCTACTACAACTTCCCCTGTCACCACAACTGCAGCCCACACTACAACAGCCAGTGCCACCACAACTGCAGCTGGTACCTCAACAGCAGTTGCCAGTACAGCATCCCCTGTAACCACAACTGCAGCCCACACTACAACAGCCAATGCCACCACAACTGCAGTTGCCACTACAACTTCCCCTATTACCACAACTGCAGCCCACACTACAACAGCCAGTGCCACCACAACTGCAGCTGGTACTACAACAGCAGTTGCAACTACAACTTCCCCTGCAACCACAACTGCAGCCCACACTTCAACAGCTTCTGCCACCACAACTACACCTACTCTTACGACAGAGGCTGCCACTACAACTGCTACTACAACTTCCCCTGCAACCACAACTGCAGCCCACACTACAACAGCCAATGCCACCTCAACTGCAGATGGTACTACAACAGCAGTTGCCACTACAACTTCCCCTATAACCACAACTGCAGCCACTCTTACGACAGAGGCTGCTACTACAACTTCACCTGTCACCACAACTGCAGCCCACACTACAACATCCTCTGCCATCTCAACTGCAGCTGGTACATCAACATCAGTTGCCACTACAACTTCCCGTATAACCACAACTGCAGCCCACACTACAACAGCCAATGCCACCACAACTGCAGCTGGTACCTCAACAGCAGTTGCCAGTACAGCATCCCCTGTAACCACAACTGCAGCCCACACTACAACAGCCAATGCCACCACAACTGCAGTTGCCACTACAACTTCCCCTATAACCACAACTGCAGCCCACACTACAACAGCTTCTGCCTTCTCAACTGCAGCGGCTCCTACGACAGAGTCTGCCACTACAACTGCAGCTGCTACTACAACTTCCCCTGTCACCACAACTGCAGCCCAACCTACAACAGCTTCTGCCATCTCAACTGCAGCGGCTCCTACGACAGAGGCTGCCACTACAACTGCAGCTGTTACTACAACTTCCCCTGCAACCACAACTGCAGCCCACATTACAACAGCCAATGCCACCTCAACTGCAGCTGGTACATCCACATCAGTTGCCACTACAACTTCCCCTATAACCACAACTGCAGCCCATAATACAACATCAGTTGCCACTACAACTTCCCCTATAACCACAACTGCAGCCCACAGTACAACAGCTTCTGCCATCTCAACTGCAGGGGCTCCTACGACAGAGGCTGCCACTACAACTGCAGCTGCTACAACAACTTCCCCTGTCACCACAACTGCAGCCCACACTACAACAGCCAATGCCACCACAACTGCAGCTGGTACATCCACATCAGTTGCCACTACAACTTCCCCTATAACCACAACTGCAGCCCATTCTACAACATCAGTTGCTACTTCAACTTCCCCTATAACCACAACTGCAGCCCACAGTACAACAGCCAATGCCACCTCAACTGCAGCTGATACTACAACAGCAGTTGCAACTACAACTTCCCCTATAACCACAACTGCAGCCCATACTACAACATCAGCTGCTACTACAACTTCCCCTGCAACCACAACTGTAGCCCACACTTCAACAGCTTCTGCCATCTCAACTGCAGCCACTCTTACGACCGAGGCTGCCACTACAACTGCAGCTGCTACTACAATTTCCCCTGTCACCACAACTGCAGCCCACACTACAACAGTCAATGCCACTACAACTGCAGCTGGTACTACAACAGCAGTTGCCACTACAACTTCCCCTATAACCACAACTGCAGCCCATACTACAACAGCCAATGCCACCTCAACGGCAGCTGGTACTACAACAGCAGTTGCCACTACAACTTCCCCTGCAACCACAACTGTAGGCCACACTTCAACAGCTTCTGCCATCTCAACTGCAGCCACTCTTACGACCGAGGCTGCCACTACAACTGCAGCTGCTACTACAACTTCCCCTGTCACCACAACTGCAGCCCACACTACAACAGCCAATGCCACTACAACTGCAGCTGGTACTACAACAGCAGTTGCCAATACAACTTCCCCTATAACCACAACTGCAGCCCATACTACAACAGCCAATGCCACCTCAACTGCAGCTGGGACTACAACAGCTCCTGCCACCACAACTACACCTACTCTTACGACAGAGGCTGCCACTACAACTGCTTCTACAACTTCACCTGTCACCACAAATGCAGCCCACACTACAGCAGCTTCTGCCATCTCAACTGCAGTGGCTCCTACGACAGAGGCTGCCACTACAACTGCAGCTGCTACTACAACTTCCCCTGCAACCACAACTGCAGCCCACACTACAACAGCTTCTGCCACCACAACTGCAGCCACTCTTACGACAGACACTGCCACTACAACTGCAGTTGCCACTACAACATCCCCTGCATCCACAACTGCAGCCCATACTAGAACAGCCAATGCCACCTCAACTGCAGCTGCAACTACAACTGCAGCTGCTACTACAACTTCCCCTGTCACCACAACTGCAGCCCACACTACAACAGCCAATGCCACTACAACTGCAGCTGGTACTACAACAGCAGTTGCCACTACAACTTCCCCTATAACCACAACTGCAGCCCATACTACAACAGCCAATGCCACCTCAACTGCAGCTGGTACTACAACAGCAGTTGCCACTACAACTTCCCCTGCAACCACAACTGTAGCCCACACTTCAACAGCTTCTGCCATCTCAACTGCAGCCACTCTTACGACCGAGGCTGACACTACAACTGCAGCTGCTACTACAATTTCCCCTGTCACCACAACTGCAGCCCACACTACAACAGTCAATGCCACTACAACTGCAGCTGGTACTACAACAGCAGTTGCCACTACAACTTCCCCTCTAACCACAACTGCAGCCCATACTAAAACAGCCAATGCCACCACAACTGCAGCTGGTACTACAACAGCAGTTGCCACTACAACTTCCCCTGCAACCACAACTGTAGCCCACACTACAACAGCTTCTGCCACCACAACTGCAGCCACTCTCACGACAGAAGCTGCCACTACAACTGCAGCTGCTACTACAACTTCCCCTGTCACCACAACTGCAGCCCACACTACAACAGCCAGTGCCACCACAACTGCAGCTGGTACCTCAACAGCAGTTGCCAGTACAGCATCCCCTGTAACCACAACTGCAGCCCACACTACAACAGCCAATGCCACCACAACTGCAGTTGCCACTACAACTTCCCCTATTACCACAACTGCAGCCCACACTACAACAGCCAGTGCCACCACAACTGCAGCTGGTACTACAACAGCAGTTGCAACTACAACTTCCCCTGCAACCACAACTGCAGCCCACACTTCAACAGCTTCTGCCACCACAACTACACCTACTCTTACGACAGAGGCTGCCACTACAACTGCTACTACAACTTCCCCTGCAACCACAACTGCAGCCCACACTACAACAGCCAATGCCACCTCAACTGCAGATGGTACTACAACAGCAGTTGCCACTACAACTTCCCCTATAACCACAACTGCAGCCACTCTTACGACAGAGGCTGCTACTACAACTTCACCTGTCACCACAACTGCAGCCCACACTACAACATCCTCTGCCATCTCAACTGCAGCTGGTACATCAACATCAGTTGCCACTACAACTTCCCGTATAACCACAACTGCAGCCCACACTACAACAGCCAATGCCACCACAACTGCAGCTGGTACCTCAACAGCAGTTGCCAGTACAGCATCCCCTGTAACCACAACTGCAGCCCACACTACAACAGCCAATGCCACCACAACTGCAGTTGCCACTACAACTTCCCCTATAACCACAACTGCAGCCCACACTACAACAGCTTCTGCCTTCTCAACTGCAGCGGCTCCTACGACAGAGTCTGCCACTACAACTGCAGCTGCTACTACAACTTCCCCTGTCACCACAACTGCAGCCCAACCTACAACAGCTTCTGCCATCTCAACTGCAGCGGCTCCTACGACAGAGGCTGCCACTACAACTGCAGCTGTTACTACAACTTCCCCTGCAACCACAACTGCAGCCCACATTACAACAGCCAATGCCACCACAACTGCAGCTGGTACATCCACATCAGTTGCCACTACAACTTCCCCTATAACCACAACTGCAGCCCATAATACAACATCAGTTGCCACTACAACTTCCCCTATAACCACAACTGCAGCCCACAGTACAACAGCTTCTGCCATCTCAACTGCAGGGGCTCCTACGACAGAGGCTGCCACTACAACTGCAGCTGCTACAACAACTTCCCCTGTCACCACAACTGCAGCCCACACTACAACAGCCAATGCCACCACAACTGCAGCTGGTACATCCACATCAGTTGCCACTACAACTTCCCCTATAACCACAACTGCAGCCCATTCTACAACATCAGTTGCTACTTCAACTTCCCCTATAACCACAACTGCAGCCCACAGTACAACAGCCAATGCCACCTCAACTGCAGCTGATACTACAACAGCAGTTGCAACTACAACTTCCCCTATAACCACAACTGCAGCCCATACTACAACATCAGCTGCTACTACAACTTCCCCTGCAACCACAACTGTAGCCCACACTTCAACAGCTTCTGCCATCTCAACTGCAGCCACTCTTACGACCGAGGCTGCCACTACAACTGCAGCTGCTACTACAATTTCCCCTGTCACCACAACTGCAGCCCACACTACAACAGTCAATGCCACTACAACTGCAGCTGGTACTACAACAGCAGTTGCCACTACAACTTCCCCTATAACCACAACTGCAGCCCATACTACAACAGCCAATGCCACCTCAACTGCAGCTGGTACTACAACAGCTCCTGCCACCACAACTACACCTACTCTTACGACAGAGGCTGCCACTACAACTGCTTCTACAACTTCACCTGTCACCACAAATGCAGCCCACACTACAGCAGCTTCTGCCATCTCAACTGCAGTGGCTCCTACGACAGAGGCCGCCACTACAACTGCAGCTGCTACTACAACTTCCCCTGCAACCACAACTGCAGCCCACACTACAACAGCTTCTGCCACCACAACTGCAGCCACTCTTACGACAGACACTGCCACTACAACTGCAGTTGCCACTACAACATCCCCTGCATCAACAACTGCAGCCCATACTAGAACAGCCAATGCCACCTCAACTGCAGCTGCAACTACAACTGCAGCTGCTACTACAACTTCCCCTGTCACCACAACTGCAGCCCACACTACAACAGCCAATGCCACTACAACTGCAGCTGGTACTACAACAGCAGTTGCCACTACAACTTCCCCTATAACCACAACTGCAGCCCATACTACAACAGCCAATGCCACCTCAACTGCAGCTGGTACTACAACAGCAGTTGCCACTACAACTTCCCCTGCAACCACAACTGTAGCCCACACTTCAACAGCTTCTGCCATCTCAACTGCAGCCACTCTTACGACCGAGGCTGCCACTACAACTGCAGCTGCTACTACAATTTCCCCTGTCACCACAACTGCAGCCCACACTACAACAGTCAATGCCACTACAACTGCAGCTGGTACTACAACAGCAGTTGCCACTACAACTTCCCCTATAACCACAACTGCAGCCCATACTACAACAGCCAATGCCACCTCAACTGCAGCTGGTACTACAACAGCAGTTGCCACTACAACTTCCCCTGCAACCACAACTGTAGGCCACACTTCAACAGCTTCTGCCATCTCAACTGCAGCCACTCTTACGACCGAGGCTGCCACTACAACTGCAGCTCCTACTACAACTTCCCCTGTCACCACAACTGCAGCCCACACTACAACAGCCAATGCCACTACAACTGCAGCTGGTACTACAACAGCAGTTGCCAATACAACTTCCCCTATAACCACAACTGCAGCCCATACTACAACAGCCAATGCCACCTCAACTGCAGCTGGTACTACAACAGCTCCTGCCACCACAACTACACCTACTCTTACGACAGAGGCTGCCACTACAACTGCTTCTACAACTTCACCTGTCACCACAACTGCAGCCCACACTACAGCAGCTTCTGCCATCTCAACTGCAGTGGCTCCTACGACAGAGGCTGCCACTACAACTGCAGCTGCTACTACAACTTCCCCTGCAACCACAACTGCAGCCCACACTACAACAGCCAATGCCACCACAACTGCAGCTGGTACCTCAACAGCAGTTGCCAGTACAACCTCCCCTGTAACCACAACTGCAGCCCACACTACAACAGCCAATGCCACCACAACTGCAGCTGGTACCTCAACAGCACTTCCCACTTCAGCATCCCCTGTAACCACAACTGTAGCCCACACTATAACAGCCAATGCCACCTCAACTGCAGCTGATACTACAACAGCAGTTGCAACTACAACTTCCCCAGCAACCACAACTGCAGCCCACACTACAACAGCCAATGCCACCACAACTGCAGATGGTACTACAACAGCATTTGCCACTACAACTTCCCCTATAACCACAACTGCAGCCCACACTACAACAGCTTCTGCCATCTCAACTGCAGTGGCTCCTACGACAGGGGCTGCCACTACAACTGCAGCTGCTACTACAACTTCCCCTGTCACCACAACTGCAGCCCACACTACAACAGCCAATGCCACTACAACTGCAGCTGGTACTACAACAGCAGTTGCCACTACAACTTCCCCTGCAACCACAACTGTAGCCCACACTTCAACAGCTTCTGCCATCTCAACTGCAGCCACTCTTACGACCGAGGCTGCCACTACAACTGCAGCTGGTACTACAACAGCAGTTGCCACTACAACTTCCCCTATAACCACAACTGCAGCCCATACTACAACAGCCAATGTCACCACAACTGCAGTTGCCACTACAACTTCCACTAGAACCAGAACTGCAGCCCACACTACAACAGCTTCTGCCACCTCAACTGCAGCAGCTCCTACGACAGAGGCTGCCTCTACAACTGCAGCTGCTACTACAACTTCCCCTGTTACCACAACTGCAGCCCACACTACAACAGCCAATGCCACTACAACTTCAGCTGCTACTACAACTTCACCTGTTACCACAACTGCAGCCCACACTACAACAGCCAATGCCACCACAACTGCAGCTGGTACCTCAACAGCACTTCCCACTTCAGCATCCCCTTTTAACACAACTGCAGCCCACACTACAACAGCCAATGCCACATCAACTGCAGCTGGTACTACAACAGCAGTTGCAACTACAACTTCCCCTATAACCACAACTGCAGCCCATTCTACAACATCAGTTGCTACTTCAACTTCCCCTATAACCACAACTGCAGCCCACAGTACAACAGCCAATGCCACCTCAACTGCAGCTGATACTACAACAGCAGTTGCAACTACAACTTCCCCTATAACCACAACTGCAGCCCATACTACAACATCAGCTGCTACTACAACTTCCCCTGCAACCACAACTGTAGCCCACACTTCAACAGCTTCTGCCATCTCAACTGCAGCCACTCTTACGACCGAGGCTGCCACTACAACTGCAGCTGCTACTACAATTTCCCCTGTCACCACAACTGCAGCCCACACTACAACAGTCAATGCCACTACAACTGCAGCTGGTACTACAACAGCAGTTGCCACTACAACTTCCCCTATAACCACAACTGCAGCCCATACTACAACAGCCAATGCCACCTCAACTGCAGCTGGTACTACAACAGCAGTTGCCACTACAACTTCCCCTGCAACCACAACTGTAGGCCACACTTCAACAGCTTCTGCCATCTCAACTGCAGCCACTCGTACGACCGAGGCTGCCACTACAACTGCAGCTGCTACTACAACTTCCCCTGTCACCACAACTGCAGCCCACACTACAACAGCCAATGCCACTACAACTGCAGCTGGTACTACAACAGCAGTTGCCAATACAACTTCCCCTATAACCACAACTGCAGCCCATACTACAACAGCCAATGCCACCTCAACTGCAGCTGGTACTACAACAGCTCCTGCCACCACAACTACACCTACTCTTACGACAGAGGCTGCCACTACAACTGCTTCTACAACTTCACCTGTCACCACAAATGCAGCCCACACTACAGCAGCTTCTGCCATCTCAACTGCAGTGGCTCCTACGACAGAGGCTGCCACTACAACTGCAGCTGCTACTACAACTTCCCCTGCAACCACAACTGCAGCCCACACTACAACAGCTTCTGCCACCACAACTGCAGCCACTCTTACGACAGACACTGCCACTACAACTGCAGTTGCCACTACAACATCCCCTGCATCCACAACTGCAGCCCATACTAGAACAGCCAATGCCACCTCAACTGCAGCTGCAACTACAACTGCAGCTGCTACTACAACTTCCCCTGTCACCACAACTGCAGCCCACACTACAACAGCCAATGCCACTACAACTGCAGCTGGTACTACAACAGCAGTTGCCACTACAACTTCCCCTATAACCACAACTGCAGCCCATACTACAACAGCCAATGCCACCTCAACTGCAGCTGGTACTACAACAGCAGTTGCCACTACAACTTCCCCTGCAACCACAACTGTAGCCCACACTTCAACAGCTTCTGCCATCTCAACTGCAGCAGCTCCTACGTCAGCCACTCTTACGACCGAGGCTGCCACTACAACTGCAGCTGCTACTACAACTTCTCCTATAACCACAACTGCAGCGACTCTTACGACAGAGGCTGCCACTACAACTGCTACTACAACTTCACCTGTCACCACAACTGCAGCCCACACCACAACAGCCAATGCCACCACAACTGCAGCTGGTACCTCAACGTCAGTTGCCACTACAACTTCCCCTATAACCACAACTGAAGCCCACACTACAACAGCTTCTGCCATCTCAACTGCAGCAGCTCCTACGTCAGAGGCTGCCACTACAACTGCAGCTGCTACTACAACATCAGTTGACACTACAACTTCCCCTATAACCACAACTGCAGCCCATACTACAACAGCCAATGCCACCACAACTGCAGCTGGTACCTCAACAGCACTTCCCACTTCAGCATCCCCTGTAACCACAACTGTAGCCCACACTATAACAGCCAATGCCACCTCAACTGCAGCTGATACTACAACAGCAGTTGCAACTACAACTTCCCCAGCAACCACAACTGCAGCCCACACTACAACAGCCAATGCCACCACAACTGCAGATGGTACTACAACAGCATTTGCCACTACAACTTCCCCTATAACCACAACTGCAGCCCACACTACAACAGCTTCTGCCATCTCAACTGCAGTGGCTCCTACGACAGGGGCTGCCACTACAACTGCAGCTGCTACTACAACTTCCCCTGTCACCACAACTGCAGCCCACACTACAACAGCCAATGCCACTACAACTGCAGCTGGTACTACAACAGCAGTTGCCACTACAACTTCCCCTATAACCACAACTGCAGCCCATACTACAACAGCCAATGCCACTTCAACTGCAGCTGGTACTACAACAGCAGTTGCCACTACAACTTCCCCTGCAACCACAACTGTAGCCCACACTTCAACAGCTTCTGCCATCTCAACTGCAGCCACTCTTACGACCGAGGCTGCCACTACAACTGCAGCTGCTACTACAACTTCCCCTGTCACCACAACTGCAGCCCACACTACAACAGCCAATGCCACTACAACTGCAGCTGGTACTACAACAGCAGTTGCCACTACAACTTCCCCTATAACCACAACTGCAGCCCACACTACAACAGCCAATGTCACCACAACTGCAGTTGCCACTACAACTTCCACTAGAACCAGAACTGCAGCCCACACTACAACAGCTTCTGCCACCTCAACTGCAGCAGCTCCTACGACAGAGGCTGCCTCTACAACTGCAGCTGCTACTACAACTTCCCCTGTTACCACAACTGCAGCCCACACTACAACAGCCAATGCCACTACAACTTCAGCTGCTACTACAACTTCACCTGTTACCACAACTGCAGCCCACACTACAACAGCTAATGCCACCACAACTGCAGCTGGTACCTCAACAGCAGTTGCCAGTACAACATCCCCTGTAACCACAACTGCAGCCCACACTACAACAGCCAATGCCACCACAACTGCAGCTGGTACCTCAACAGCACTTCCCACTTCAGCATCCCCTTTTAACACAACTGCAGCCCACACTACAACAGCCAATGCCACATCAACTGCAGCTGGTACTACAACAGCAGTTGCAACTACAACTTCCCCTATAACCACAACTGCAGCCCATTCTACAACATCAGTTGCTACTTCAACTTCCCCTATAACCACAACTGCAGCCCACAGTACAACAGCCAATGCCACCTCAACTGCAGCTGATACTACAACAGCAGTTGCAACTACAACTTCCCCTATAACCACAACTGCAGCCCATACTACAACATCAGCTGCTACTACAACTTCCCCTGCAACCACAACTGTAGCCCACACTTCAACAGCTTCTGCCATCTCAACTGCAGCCACTCTTACGACCGAGGCTGCCACTACAACTGCAGCTGCTACTACAATTTCCCCTGTCACCACAACTGCAGCCCACACTACAACAGTCAATGCCACTACAACTGCAGCTGGTACTACAACAGCAGTTGCCACTACAACTTCCCCTATAACCACAACTGCAGCCCATACTACAACAGCCAATGCCACCTCAACTGCAGCTGGTACTACAACAGCAGTTGCCACTACAACTTCCCCTGCAACCACAACTGTAGGCCACACTTCAACAGCTTCTGCCATCTCAACTGCAGCCACTCTTACGACCGAGGCTGCCACTACAACTGCAGCTGCTACTACAACTTCCCCTGTCACCACAACTGCAGCCCACACTACAACAGCCAATGCCACTACAACTGCAGCTGGTACTACAACAGCAGTTGCCAATACAACTTCCCCTATAACCACAACTGCAGCCCATACTACAACAGCCAATGCCACCTCAACTGCAGCTGGTACTACAACAGCTCCTGCCACCACAACTACACCTACTCTTACGACAGAGGCTGCCACTACAACTGCTTCTACAACTTCACCTGTCACCACAAATGCAGCCCACACTACAGCAGCTTCTGCCATCTCAACTGCAGTGGCTCCTACGACAGAGGCTGCCACTACAACTGCAGCTGCTACTACAACTTCCCCTGCAACCACAACTGCAGCCCACACTACAACAGCTTCTGCCACCACAACTGCAGCCACTCTTACGACAGACACTGCCACTACAACTGCAGTTGCCACTACAACATCCCCTGCATCCACAACTGCAGCCCATACTAGAACAGCCAATGCCACCTCAACTGCAGCTGCAACTACAACTGCAGCTGCTACTACAACTTCCCCTGTCACCACAACTGCAGCCCACACTACAACAGCCAATGCCACTACAACTGCAGCTGGTACTACAACAGCAGTTGCCACTACAACTTCCCCTATAACCACAACTGCAGCCCATACTACAACAGCCAATGCCACCTCAACTGCAGCTGGTACTACAACAGCAGTTGCCACTACAACTTCCCCTGCAACCACAACTGTAGCCCACACTTCAACAGCTTCTGCCATCTCAACTGCAGCAGCTCCTACGTCAGCCACTCTTACGACCGAGGCTGCCACTACAACTGCAGCTGCTACTACAACTTCTCCTATAACCACAACTGCAGCGACTCTCACGACAGAGGCTGCCACTACAACTGCTACTACAACTTCACCTGTCACCACAACTGCAGCCCACACCACAACAGCCAATGCCACCACAACTGCAGCTGGTACCTCAACGTCAGTTGCCACTACAACTTCCCCTATAACCACAACTGAAGCCCACACTACAACAGCTTCTGCCATCTCAACTGCAGCAGCTCCTACGTCAGAGGCTGCCACTACAACTGCAGCTGGTACTACAACATCAGTTGACACTACAACTACACCTACTCTTACGACAGAGGCTGCCACTACAACTGCTTCTACAACTTCACCTGTCACCACAAATGCAGCCCACACTACAGCAGCTTCTGCCATCTCAACTGCAGTGGCTCCTACGACAGAGGCTGCCACTACAACTGCAGCTGCTACTACAACTTCCCCTGCAACCACAACTGCAGCCCACACTACAACAGCTTCTGCCACCACAACTGCAGCCACTCTTACGACAGACACTGCCACTACAACTGCAGTTGCCACTACAACATCCCCTGCATCCACAACTGCAGCCCATACTAGAACAGCCAATGCCACCTCAACTGCAGCTGCAACTACAACTGCAGCTGCTACTACAACTTCCCCTGTCACCACAACTGCAGCCCACACTACAACAGCCAATGCCACTACAACTGCAGCTGGTACTACAACAGCAGTTGCCACTACAACTTCCCCTATAACCACAACTGCAGCCCATACTACAACAGCCAATGCCACCTCAACTGCAGCTGGTACTACAACAGCAGTTGCCACTACAACTTCCCCTGCAACCACAACTGTAGCCCACACTTCAACAGCTTCTGCCATCTCAACTGCAGCAGCTCCTACGTCAGCCACTCTTACGACCGAGGCTGCCACTACAACTGCAGCTGCTACTACAACTTCTCCTATAACCACAACTGCAGCGACTCTCACGACAGAGGCTGCCACTACAACTGCTACTACAACTTCACCTGTCACCACAACTGCAGCCCACACCACAACAGCCAATGCCACCACAACTGCAGCTGGTACCTCAACGTCAGTTGCCACTACAACTTCCCCTATAACCACAACTGAAGCCCACACTACAACAGCTTCTGCCATCTCAACTGCAGCAGCTCCTACGTCAGAGGCTGCCACTACAACTGCAGCTGCTACTACAACATCAGTTGACACTACAACTTCCCCTATAACCACAACTGCAGCCCATACTACAACATCAGTTGCCACTACAACTTCCCCTATAACCACAACTGCAGCCCACACTACAACAGCCAATGCCACCTCAACTGCAGCTGATACTACAACAGCAGTTGCAACTACAACTTCCCCTATAACCACAACTGCAGCCCATACTACAACATCAGCTGCTACTACAACTTCCCCTATAACCACAACTGCAGCCCACACTACAACAGCCAATGCCACTACAACTGCAGCTGCTACTACAACTTCACCTGTTACCACAACTGCAGCCCACACTACAACAGCCAATGCCACCACAACTGCAGCTGGTACCTCAACAGCACTTGCCACTTCATCATCCCCTGTAACCACAACTGCAGCCCACACTACAACAGCCAATGCCACCTCAACTGCAGATGGTACTACAACTTCCCCTATAACCACAACTGCAGCCACTCTTACGACAGAGGCTAACACTACAACTGCAGCTGCTACTACAACTTCACCTGTCACCACAACTGCAGCCCACACTACAACAGCCAATGCCACTACAACTGCAGCTGGTACCACAACAGCAGTTGCCACTACAACTTCCCCTGCAACCACAACTGTAGCCCACACTTCAACAGCTTCTGCCATCTCAACTGCAGCCACTCTTACGACCGGGGCTGCCACTACAACTGTAGCTGCTACTTCAACTTCACCTGTCACCACAACTGCAGCCCATACTACAACAGCCAATGCCACAACAACTGCAGCTGCTACTTCAACTTCCCCTGTCACCACAACTGCAGCCCACACTACAACAGCTAATGCCACCACAACAGCAGTTGCCACTACAGCATCCCCTGTAACCAAAACTGCAGCCCACACTACAACAGCCAATGCCACCACAACTGCAGTTGGTAGCTCAACAGCAGTTGCCACTACAGCATCCCCTGTAACCACAACTGCAGCCCACACTACAACAGCCAATGCCACCACAACTGCAGCTGTTACTACAACAGCAGTTGCCACTACAACTTCCCCTTTAACCACAACTGCACCCCACACTACAACAGCTTCTGCCATCACACCTGCAGCGGCTTCTACGACAGAGGCTGCCACTACAACTGCAGCTGCTACTACAACTTCCCTTGTCACCACAACTGCAACCCACACTACAACAGCCAATGCCACCACAACTGCAGTTGCCAATACAACTTCCCCTATAACCACAACTGCAGCCCACACTACAACAGCCAATGCCACCACAACTGCAGCGGCTTCTACGACAGAGGCTGCCACCACAACTGCAGTTGCCAATACAACTTCCCCTATAAACACAACTGCAGCCCACAGTACAACAGCTTCTGCCATCTCAACTGCAGCGGCTCCTACAACTTCCCTTGTCAACACAACTGCAGCCCACACTACAACAGCCAATGCCACCACAACTGCAGCTGTTACTACAACAGCAGTTGCCACTACAACTTCCCTTGTCACCACAACTGCAGCCCACACTACAACAGCTTCTGCCACCACAACTGCAGCCACTCTTACAACAGAGGCTGTCACTACAACAGCAGCTGTTACGACAACTTCAACTGTCACCACAACTGCAGCCCACACTACAACAGCCAATGCCACCACAACTGCAGCTGGTACTACGACAGCAGGTGCCACTACAACTTCCCCTATAACCACAAATGCAGCCCACACTACAACAGCTTCTGCTTTCTCAACTGCAGCGGCTCTTATGACAGAGGCTGCCACTACAACTGCAGCTGGTACCTCAATTGCAGTTGCCACTTCAGCATCCCCTGTAACTACAACTGCAGCCCATACTACAACAGCCAATGCCACCACAACTGCAGCTGGTACTACAACAGCAGTTGCCACTACAACTTCCCCTGCAACCACAACTGTAGCCCACACTACAACAGCTTATGCCACCACAACTGCAGACCACACTACAATAGTCAATGCCACCACAACTGCAGCTGGTACCACAACATCAGTTGCCACTGCAGCATCCCCTGTAACCACAACTGCAGCCCACACTACAACAGCTTCTGCCACCACAACTGCAGCCACTCTTACGACAGAAGCTGCCACTACAACTGCAGCTGCTACTACAACTTCCCCTGTCACCACAACTGCAGACCACACTACAATAGTCAATGCCACCACAACTGCAGCTGGTACCTCAACATCAGTTGCCACTGCAGCATCCCCTGTAACCACAACTGCAGCCCACACTACAACAGCCAATGCCACCACAACTGCAGTTGCCACTACAACTTCCCCTATAACCACAACTGCAGCCCACACTACAACAGCTTCTGCCATCTCAACTGCAGCGGCTCCTACGACAGAGGCTGCCACTACAACTGCAGCTGCTACTACAACTTCCCCTGTCACCACCACTGCAGCCCACACTACAACAGCCAATGCCACCTCAACTGCAGCTGGTAGTACAACAGCAGTTGCCACTACAACTTCCCCTGCAACCACAACTGTAGCCCACACTTCAACAGCTTCTGCCACAACAACTGCAGCCACTCTTACGACAGAGTCTGCCACTACAACTGCTTCTACAACTTCACCTGTCACCACAACTGCAGCCCATACTACAACAGCCAATGCCACCTCAACTGCAGCTGTTACTACAACAGCAGTTGCTTCTTCAACTTCCCCGATGACCACAACTGCAGCCCACACTACATCTTCTGCCATCTCAACTCCATCCACTCTTACGACAGAAGCTGGCACTACAACTGCAGCTGCTACTACAACTTCACCTGTCACCACAACTGCAGCCCATACTACAACAGCCAATGCCACAACAACTGCAGCTGTTACTACAACAGCAGTTGCTTCTTCAAATTCCCCTGCAACCACAACTTTAGCCCACACTACAACAGCTTCTGCCACCACAACTGCAGCCACTCTTATGACAGAACCTGCCACTACAACTGCAGCTGCTACTACAACTTCCCCTGTCACCACAACTGCAGCCCACACTCCAACAGCCAATGCCACCACAACTGCAGCTGGTACCTCAACATCAGTTGCCACTACAACTTCCCCTATAACCACAAATGCAGCCCATACTACAATGGCCAATGCCACCACAACTGCAGCTGTTACTACAACAACAGTTGCTTCTTCAACTTCCCCTATAACCACAACTGCAGCCCACACTACAACATCTTCTGCCATCTCAACTGCATCCACTCTTACGACGGAAGCTGCCACTACAACTGCAGCTGCTACTACAACTTCACCTGTCACCACAAATGCAGCCCATACTACAACAGCCAATGCCACCACAACTGCAGCTGTTACTACAACAGCAGTTGCTTCTTCAACTTCCCCTATAACCACAGCTGCAGCCCACACTACAACATCTTCTGCCATCTCAACTGCATCCACTCTTACGACAGAAGCTGCCACTACAACTGCAGCTGCTACTACAACTTCCCCTGTCAGCACATCTGCAGCCCACACTACAACAGCCAATGCCACCACAACTGCAGTTGCCACTACAACTTCCCCTATAACCACAACTGCAGCCCACACTACAACAGCCAATGCCACCACAACTGCAGTTGCCACTACAACTTCCCCTATAACCTCAAATGCAGCCCATACTACAACAGCCAATGCCACCACAACTGCAGCTGGTACCTCAACAGCAGTTTCAACTATAGCATCCCGTGTAACCACAACTGCAGCCCACACTACAACAGCCAATGCCACCACAACTGCAGTTGCCACTACAACTTTCCCTATAACCACAACTGCAGCCCACATTACAACAGCTTCTGCCATCTCAACTGCAGCGGCTCCTTCCACAGAGGCTGCCACTACAACTGCAGCTGCTACTACAACTTCCCCTATCACCACAACTGCAGCCCACACTACAACAGCCAATGCAACCACAACTGCAGCTGGTACATCAACATCAGTTGCCACTACAACTTCCCAGCTAACAACAACTGCAGCCCATACTACAACAGCCAATGCCACCTCAACTGCAGTTGCCACTACAACTTCCCCTATCACCACAACTGCAGCCCACACTACACCAGCCAATGCCACTACAACTGCAGCTGCTACTACAACTTCCCATGTAACCACAACTGCAGCCCACACTACAACAGCCAATGCCACCAAAACTGCATCTGGTACTACAACAGCAGTTGCCACTCCAACTTCCCCTCTAACCACATCTACAACCCACACTACAACAGCCAATGCCACCACAACTGCAGTTGCCACTACAACTTCCCCTATAACCACAACTGCAGCCCACATTACAACAGCTTCTGACATCTCAGTTGCCACTACAACTTCCACTATAACCACAACTGCAGCCCATACTACAACTGCCAATGCCACCTCAACTGCAGCTGGTACCTCAACAGAAGTTGCAACTACAGCATCCCTTGTAACTACAACTGCAGCCCACACTTCAACAGCCAATGCCACCACATCTGCAGTTGCCACTACAACTTCCCCTATAACCACAACTGCAGCCCACATTACAACAGCTTCTGCCATCTCAACTGCAGCCACTCTTACGACAGAAGCTGCCACTACAACTGCAGCTGCTACTACAACTTCACCTGTCACCACAACTGCAGCCCACACTACAACAGCCAATGCCACCACAACTGCAGCTGTTACTACAACTGCAGCTGCTACTACAACTTCCCCTGTCACCACATCTGCAGGCCACACTACAACAGCCAATGCCACCACAACTGCAGCTGGTACCTCAACAGCAGTTACCACTACACCATCCCCTGTAACCACAACTGCAGCCCACACTACAACAGCCAATGCCACCACAACTGCAGTTGCCACTACAACTTCCCCTATAACCACAACTGCAGCCCACATTACAACAGCTTCTGCCATCTCGACTGCAGCCACTCTTACGACAGAGGCTGCCACTACAACTGCAGCTGCTACTCCAACTTCCCCTGTCACCACAACTGCAGCCCACATTACAACAGCTTCTGCCATCTCAACTGCAGCCACTCTTACGACAGAAGCTGCCACTACAACTGCAGCTGCTACTACAACTTCACCTGTCACCACAACTGCAGCCCACACTACAACAGCCAATGCCACCACAACTGCAGCTGTTACTACAACTGCAGCTGCTACTACAACTTCCCCTGTCACCACATCTGCAGGCCACACTACAACAGCCAATGCCACCACAACTGCAGCTGGTACCTCAACAGCAGTTACCACTACACCATCCCCTGTAACCACAACTGCAGCCCACACTACAACAGCCAATGCCACCACAACTGCAGTTGCCACTACAACTTCCCCTATAACCACAACTGCAGCCCACATTACAACAGCTTCTGCCATCTCGACTGCAGCCACTCTTACGACAGAGGCTGCCACTACAACTGCAGCTGCTACTACAACTTCCCCTGTCACCACAACTGCAGCCCATACTACAACAGCCAATGCCACCTCAACTGCAGCTGTTACAACAACAGCAGTTGCAACTACAACTTCCCCTCTAACCACAACTACAACCCACACTACAACAGCCAATGCCACCACAACTGCAGTTGCCACTACAACTTCCCCTATAACCACAACTGCAGCCCACATTACAACAGCTTCTGCCATCTCGACTGCAGCCACTCTTACGACAGAGGCTGCCACTACAACTGCAGCTGCTACTACAACTTCCCCTGTCACCACATCTGCAGCCCACACTACAACAGCCAATGCCACCACAACTGCAGCTGGTACCTCAACAGAAGTTGCAACTACAGCATCCCTTGTAACTACAACTGCAGCCCACACTTCAACAGCCAATGCCACCACATCTGCAGTTGCCACTACAACTTCCCCTATAACCACAACTGCAGCCCACATTACAACAGCTTCTGCCATCTCAACTGCAGCCACTCTTACGACAGAAGCTGCCACTACAACTGCAGCTGCTACTACAACTTCACCTGTCACCACAACTGCAGCCCACACTACAACAGCCAATGCCACCACAACTGCAGCTGTTACTACAACTGCAGCTGCTACTACAACTTCCCCTGTCACCACATCTGCAGGCCACACTACAACAGCCAATGCCACTACAACTGCAGCTGCTACTACAACTTCCCCTGTCACCACAACTGCAGCCCATACTACAACAGCCAATGCCACCTCAACTGCAGCTGTTACAACAACAGCAGTTGCAACTACAACTTCCCCTCTAACCACAACTACAACCCACACTACAACAGCCAATGCCACCACAACTGCAGTTGCCACTACAACTTCCCCTATAACCACAACTGCAGCCCACATTACAACAGCTTCTGCCATCTCGACTGCAGCCACTCTTACGACAGAGGCTGCCACTACAACTGCAGCTGCTACTACAACTTCCCCTGTCACCACATCTGCAGCCCACACTACAACAGCCAATGCCACCACAACTGCAGCTGGTACCTCAACAGAAGTTGCAACTACAGCATCCCTTGTAACTACAACTGCAGCCCACACTTCAACAGCCAATGCCACCACATCTGCAGTTGCCACTACAACTTCCCCTATAACCACAACTGCAGCCCACAATACAACAGCTTCTGCCATCTCAACTGCAGCCACTCTTACGACAGAAGCTGCCACTACAACTGCAGCTGCTACTACAACTTCACCTGTCACCACAACTGCAGCCCACACTACAACAGCCAATGCCACCACAACTGCAGCTGTTACTACAACTGCAGCTGCTACTACAACTTCCCCTGTCACCACATCTGCAGGCCACACTACAACAGCCAATGCCACCACAACTGCAGCTGGTACCTCAACAGCAGTTACCACTACACCATCCCCTGTAACCACAACTGCAGCCCACACTACAACAGCCAATGCCACCACAACTGCAGTTGCCACTACAACTTCCCCTATAACCACAACTGCAGCCCACACTACAACAGCCAAAGCCACCACAACTGCAGCTGTTACTACAACAGCAGTTGCTTCTTCAACTTCCCCTATAACCACAACTGCAGCCCACACTACAACATCTTCTGCCATCTCAACTGCATCCACTCTTAAGACAGAAGCTGCCACTACAACTGCAGCTGCTACTACAACTTCCCCTGTCAGCACATCTGCAGCCCACACTACAACAGCCAATGCCACCACAACTGCAGCTGGTACCTCAACAGCAGTTTCAACTATAGCATCCCGTGTAACCACAACTGCAGCCCACACTACAACAGCCAATGCCACCACAACTGCAGTTGCCACTACAACTTTCCCTATAACCACAACTGCAGCCCACATTACAACAGCTTCTGCCATCTCAACTGCAGCGGCTCCTTCCACAGAGGCTGCCACTACAACTGCAGCTGCTACTACAACTTCCCCTATCACCACAACTGCAGCCCACACTACAACAGCCAATGCAACCACAACTGCAGCTGGTACATCAACATCAGTTGCCACTACAACTTCCCAGCTAACAACAACTGCAGCCCATACTACAACAGCCAATGCCACCTCAACTGCAGTTGCCACTACAACTTCCCCTATCACCACAACTGCAGCCCACACTACACCAGCCAATGCCACTACAACTGCAGTTGCTACTACAACTTCCCATGTAACCACAACTGCAGCCCACACTACAACAGCCAATGCCACCACAACTGCAGCTGGTACCTCAACAGCAGTTTCAACTATAGCATCCCGTGTAACCACAACTGCAGCCCACACTACAACAGCCAATGCCACCACAACTGCAGTTGCCACTACAACTTTCCCTATAACCACAACTGCAGCCCACATTACAACAGCTTCTGCCATCTCAACTGCAGCGGCTCCTTCCACAGAGGCTGCCACTACAACTGCAGCTGCTACTACAACTTCCCCTATCACCACAACTGCAGCCCACACTACAACAGCCAATGCAACCACAACTGCAGCTGGTACATCAACATCAGTTGCCACTACAACTTCCCAGCTAACAACAACTGCAGCCCATACTACAACAGCCAATGCCACCTCAACTGCAGTTGCCACTACAACTTCCCCTATCACCACAACTGCAGCCCACACTACACCAGCCAATGCCACTACAACTGCAGTTGCTACTACAACTTCCCATGTAACCACAACTGCAGCCCACACTACAACAGCCAATGCCACCAAAACTGCATCTGGTACTACAACAGCAGTTGCCACTCCAACTTCCCCTCTAACCACATCTACAACCCACACTACAACAGCCAATGCCACCACAACTGCAGTTGCCACTACAACTTCCCCTATAACCACAACTGCAGCCCACATTACAACAGCTTCTGACATCTCAGCTGCCACTACAACTTCCACTATAACCACAACTGCAGCCCATACTACAACTGCCAATGCCACCTCAACTGCAGCTGGTACCTCAACAGAAGTTGCAACTACAGCATCCCTTGTAACTACAACTGCAGCCCACACTTCAACAGCCAATGCCACCACATCTGCAGTTGCCACTACAACTTCCCCTATAACCACAACTGCAGCCCACATTACAACAGCTTCTGCCATCTCGACTGCAGCCACTCTTACGACAGAGGCTGCCACTACAACTGCAGCTGCTACTACAACTTCCCCTGTCACCACATCTGCAGCCCACACTACAACAGCCAATGCCACCACAACTGCAGCTGGTACCTCAACAGAAGTTGCAACTACAGCATCCCTTGTAACTACAACTGCAGCCCACACTTCAACAGCCAATGCCACCACATCTGCAGTTGCCACTACAACTTCCCCTATAACCACAACTGCAGCCCACATTACAACAGCTTCTGCCATCTCAACTGCAGCCACTCTTACGACAGAAGCTGCCACTACAACTGCAGCTGCTACTACAACTTCACCTGTCACCACAACTGCAGCCCACACTACAACAGCCAATGCCACCACAACTGCAGCTGTTACTACAACTGCAGCTGCTACTACAACTTCCCCTGTCACCACATCTGCAGGCCACACTACAACAGCCAATGCCACCACAACTGCAGCTGGTACCTCAACAGCAGTTACCACTACACCATCCCCTGTAACCACAACTGCAGCCCACACTACAACAGCCAATGCCACCACAACTGCAGTTGCCACTACAACTTCCCCTATAACCACAACTGCAGCCCACATTACAACAGCTTCTGCCATCTCGACTGCAGCCACTCTTACGACAGAGGCTGCCACTACAACTGCAGCTGCTACTGCAACTTCCCCTGTCACCACAACTGCAGCCCACATTACAACAGCTTCTGCCATCTCAACTGCAGCCACTCTTACGACAGAAGCTGCCACTACAACTGCAGCTGCTACTACAACTTCACCTGTCACCACAACTGCAGCCCACACTACAACAGCCAATGCCACCACAACTGCAGCTGTTACTACAACTGCAGCTGCTACTACAACTTCCCCTGTCACCACATCTGCAGGCCACACTACAACAGCCAATGCCACCACAACTGCAGCTGGTACCTCAACAGCAGTTACCACTACACCATCCCCTGTAACCACAACTGCAGCCCACACTACAACAGCCAATGCCACCACAACTGCAGTTGCCACTACAACTTCCCCTATAACCACAACTGCAGCCCACATTACAACAGCTTCTGCCATCTCGACTGCAGCCACTCTTACGACAGAGGCTGCCACTACAACTGCAGCTGCTACTACAACTTCCCCTGTCACCACAACTGCAGCCCATACTACAACAGCCAATGCCACCTCAACTGCAGCTGTTACAACAACAGCAGTTGCAACTACAACTTCCCCTCTAACCACAACTACAACCCACACTACAACAGCCAATGCCACCACAACTGCAGTTGCCACTACAACTTCCCCTATAACCACAACTGCAGCCCACATTACAACAGCTTCTGCCATCTCGACTGCAGCCACTCTTACGACAGAGGCTGCCACTACAACTGCAGCTGCTACTACAACTTCCCCTGTCACCACATCTGCAGCCCACACTACAACAGCCAATGCCACCACAACTGCAGCTGGTACCTTAACAGAAGTTGCAACTACAGCATCCCTTGTAACTACAACTGCAGCCCACACTTCAACAGCCAATGCCACCACATCTGCAGTTGCCACTACAACTTCCCCTATAACCACAACTGCAGCCCACATTACAACAGCTTCTGCCATCTCAACTGCAGCCACTCTTACGACAGAAGCTGCCACTACAACTGCAGCTGCTACTACAACTTCACCTGTCACCACAACTGCAGCCCACACTACAACAGCCAATGCCACCACAACTGCAGCTGTTACTACAACTGCAGCTGCTACTACAACTTCCCCTGTCACCACATCTGCAGGCCACACTACAACAGCCAATGCCACCACAACTGCAGCTGGTACCTCAACAGCAGTTACCACTACACCATCCCCTGTAACCACAACTGCAGCCCACACTACAACAGCCAATGCCACCACAACTGCAGTTGCCACTACAACTTCCCCTATAACCACAACTGCAGCCCACATTACAACAGCTTCTGCCATCTCGACTGCAGCCACTCTTACGACAGAGGCTGCCACTACAACTGCAGCTGCTACTACAACTTCCCCTGTCACCACAACTGCAGCCCACATTACAACAGCTTCTGCCATCTCGACTGCAGCCACTCTTACGACAGAGGCTGCCACTACAACTGCAGCTGCTACTACAACTTCCCCTATAACCACAACTGCAGCCCACACTACAACAGCCAAAGCCACCACAACTGCAGCTGTTACTACAACAGCAGTTGCTTCTTCAACTTCCCCTATAACCACAACTGCAGCCCACACTACAACATCTTCTGCCATCTCAACTGCATCCACTCTTAAGACAGAAGCTGCCACTACAACTGCAGCTGCTACTACAACTTCCCCTGTCAGCACATCTGCAGCCCACACTACAACAGCCAATGCCACCACAACTGCAGTTGCCACTACAACTTCCCCTATAACCACAACTGCAGCCCACACTACAACAGCCAATGCCACCACAACTGCAGTTGCCACTACAACTTCCCCTATAACCTCAAATGCAGCCCATACTACAACAGCCAATGCCACCACAACTGCAGCTGTTACTACAACAGCAGTTGCTTCTTCAACTTCCCCTATAACCACAAATGCAGCCCACACTACAACAGCCAATGCCACCACAACTGCAGCTGGTACCTCAACAACAGTTACCACTACAACATCCCATGTAACCACAACTGCAGCCCACACTACAACAGCCAATGCCACCAAAACTGCATCTGGTACTACAACAGCAGTTGCCACTCCAACTTCCCCTATAACCACAACTGCAGCCAACACTACAACAGCTTCTGACATCTCAGTTGCCACTACAACTTCCACTATAACCACAACTGCAGCCCATACTACAACAGCCAATGCCACCTCAACTGCAGCTGTTACTACAACAGCAGTTGCAACTACAACTTCCCCTGCAACCACAACTGTAGCCCACACTTCAACAGCTTCTGCCACCACAACTTCAGCCACTCTTACGACAGAGGCTGCCACTACAACTGCAGCTGCTACAACAACTTCACCTGTCACCACAACTGCAGCCCACACTACAACAGCCAATGCCACCACAACTGCAGCTGGTACCTCAACATCAGTTGCCACTACAACTTCCCCTCTAACCACAACTACAACCCACACTACAACAGCCAATGCCACCACAACTGCAGTTGCCACTACAACTTCCCCTATAACCACAACTGCAGCCCACATTACAACAGCTTCTGCCATCTCGACTGCAGCCACTCTTACGACAGAGGCTGCCACTACAACTGCAGCTGCTACTACAACTTCCCCTGTCACCACATCTGCAGCCCACACTACAACAGCCAATGCCACCACAACTGCAGCTGGTACCTCAACAGCAGTTGCAACTACAGCATCCCTTGTAACTACAACTGCAGCCCACACTTCAACAGCCAATGCCACCACATCTGCAGTTGCCACTACAACTTCCCCTATAACCACAACTGCAGCCCACATTACAACAGCTTCTGCCATCTCAACTGCAGCCACTCTTACGACAGAAGCTGCCACTACAACTGCAGCTGCTACTACAACTTCCCCTGTCACCAAAACTGCAGCCCACACTACAACAGCCAATGCCACTACAACAGCAGTTGCCACTACAACTTCCCCTGTCACCACAACTGCACCCCACACTACAACAGCCAATGCCACCACAACTGCAGCTGGTACCTCAACAGCAGTTTTCACTACAGCATCCCCTGTAACCACAACTGTAGCCCACACTTCAACAGCTTCTGCCCCCACAACTGCAGCCACTCTTACGACAGAGGCTGCCACTACAACTGCAGCTGCTACTACAACTTCCCCTGTCACCACAACTGCAGCCCACACTACAACAGCCAATGCCACCACAACTGCAGCTGGTACCTCAACAGCAGTTGCCACTACAGCATCCCCTGTAACCACAACTGCAGCCCACACTACAACAGCCAATGCCACCACAACTGCAGCTGGTACCTCAACATCAGTTGCCACTACAACTTCCCATATAACCACAACTGCAGGACACACTACAACAGCTTCTGCCATCTCAACTGCAGCGGCTCCTTCCACAGACGCTGCCACAGCAACTGCAGCTGCTACTACAACTTCCCCTGTCACCACAACTGCAGCCCACACTACAACAGCCAATGCAACCACAACTGCAGTTGCCACTACAACTTCCCCTTTAACCACAACTGCAGCCCACACTACAACAGCTTCTGCCATCTCAACTGCAGCGGTTGCCACTGCAACTGCAGCTGCTACTACAACAGCAGTTGCAACTACAACTTCCCCTGCAACAACAACTGTAGCCCACACATCAACAGCTTCTGCCACCACAACTGTAGCCACTCTTACGACAGAGGCTGGCACCACAACTGCAGCTGGTACTACAACAGCAGATGCCACTTCAACTTCCCCTATAACCACAACTGCTGCCCACACTACAATATCTTCTGCCATCTCAACTGCAGCGGCTACTACAACTTCACCTGTCACGACAACTACAGCCCACACTACAACAGCCAATGCCACCACAACTGCAGCTGCTACTACAACTTCCCCTGTCACCACAACTGTAGCCCACACTACAACAGACAATGCCACTACAACTGCAGCTGCTACTACAACTTCCCCTGTCACCACAACTGTAGCCCACACTTCAACATTTTCTGCCACCAAAACTGCAGCCACTCTTACGACAGAGGCTGCAACTACAACTGCAGCTGCTACTACAACTTCCCCTGTCACCACAACTGCAGACCACACTACAACAGCCAATGCCACCACAACTGCAGCTGGTACTACAACAGCAGTTGCAACTACAACTTCCCCTGCAACCACAACTGTAGCCCACACTTCAACAGCTTCTGCCACCACAACTGTAGCCACTCTTACGACAGAGGCTGGCACTACAACTGCAGCTGTTACTACAACAGCAGTTGCCACTACAACTTCCCCTCTAACCACAACTGCTGCCCACACTACAACATCTTCTGCCATCTCAACTGCAGCGGCTACTACAACTTCACCTGTCACGACAACTACAGCCCACACTACAACAGCCAATGCCACCACAACTGCAGCTGGTACTACAACAGCAGTTGCCACTACAACTCCCCCTATAACCACAACTGCTGCCCACACTACAACATCTTCTGCCATCTCAACTGCAGCGACTACTACAACTTCACCTGTCACCACAACTGCAGACCACACTTCAACATTTTCTGCCACCACAACTGCAGCCACTCTTACGACAGAGGCTGCCACTACAACTGCAGCTGCTACTACAACTTCCCCTGTCACCACAACTGCAGACCACACTACAACAGCCAATGCCACCACAACTGCAGTTGGTACTACAACAGCAGTTGCTACTACAACTTCCCCTGCAACCATAACTGTAGCCCACACTTCAACAGCTTCTGCCACCACAACTGCAGCCACTCTTACGACAGAGGCTGCCACTACAACTGCAGCTACAACTCTACCTGTCACCACAACTGCTGCCCACACTACGACAGCCAATGCCACCACAACTGCCGCTGGTACTACAACAGCAGTAACCACTACAACTTCCCCTGTCACCACAACTGCAGACCACACTACAACAGCCAATGCCAGCACAACTGCAGCTGGTACCTCAACATCAGTTGGCACTACAACTTCCCCTCTAACCACAACTGCAGCCCATACTACAACATCCATTGCCACCTCAACTGCAGCTGGTACTACAACAGCAGTTGGCACTACAACTTTCCCTATAACCACAACTGCAGCCCACACTACAAAAGCCAATGCAAAAGCCAATGCCACCACAACTGCAGCCACTCTTTCGACAGAGGCTGCCACTACAACTGCAGCTGCAACTACAACTCTACCTGTCACCACAACTGCAGCCCACACTACAACAGCTTCTGCCATCTCAACTGCAGCCACTCTTACGACAGAAGCTGCCACTACAACTGCAGCTGCTACTACAACTTCCCCTGTCACCAAAACTGCAGCCCACACTACAACAGCCAATGCCACTACAACAGCAGTTGCCACTACAACTTCCCCTGTCACCACAACTGCACCCCACACTACAACAGCCAATGCCACCACAACTGCAGCTGGTACCTCAACAGCAGTTTTCACTACAGCATCCCCTGTAACCACAACTGTAGCCCACACTTCAACAGCTTCTGCCCCCACAACTGCAGCCACTCTTACGACAGAGGCTGCCACTACAACTGCAGCTGCTACTACAACTTCCCCTGTCACCACAACTGCAGCCCACACTACAACAGCCAATGCCACCACAACTGCAGCTGGTACCTCAACAGCAGTTGCCACTACAGCATCCCCTGTAACCACAACTGCAGCCCACACTACAACAGCCAATGCCACCACAACTGCAGCTGGTACCTCAACATCAGTTGCCACTACAACTTCCCATATAACCACAACTGCAGGACACACTACAACAGCTTCTGCCATCTCAACTGCAGCGGCTCCTTCCACAGACGCTGCCACAGCAACTGCAGCTGCTACTACAACTTCCCCTGTCACCACAACTGCAGCCCACACTACAACAGCCAATGCAACCACAACTGCAGTTGCCACTACAACTTCCCCTGTCACCACAACTGCAGCCCACACTACAACAGCTTCTGCCATCTCAACTGCAGCGGTTGCCACTGCAACTGCAGCTGCTACTACAACAGCAGTTGCAACTACAACTTCCCCTGCAACAACAACTGTAGCCCACACATCAACAGCTTCTGCCACCACAACTGTAGCCACTCTTACGACAGAGGCTGGCACCACAACTGCAGCTGGTACTACAACAGCAGATGCCACTTCAACTTCCCCTATAACCACAACTGCTGCCCACACTACAATATCTTCTGCCATCTCAACTGCAGCGGCTACTACAACTTCACCTGTCACGACAACTACAGCCCACACTACAACAGCCAATGCCACCACAACTGCAGCTGCTACTACAACTTCCCCTGTCACCACAACTGTAGCCCACACTACAACAGACAATGCCACTACAACTGCAGCTGCTACTACAACTTCCCCTGTCACCACAACTGTAGCCCACACTTCAACATTTTCTGCCACCAAAACTGCAGCCACTCTTACGACAGAGGCTGCAACTACAACTGCAGCTGCTACTACAACTTCCCCTGTCACCACAACTGCAGACCACACTACAACAGCCAATGCCACCACAACTGCAGCTGGTACTACAACAGCAGTTGCAACTACAACTTCCCCTGCAACCACAACTGTAGCCCACACTTCAACAGCTTCTGCCACCACAACTGTAGCCACTCTTACGACAGAGGCTGGCACTACAACTGCAGCTGTTACTACAACAGCAGTTGCCACTACAACTTCCCCTCTAACCACAACTGCTGCCCACACTACAACATCTTCTGCCATCTCAACTGCAGCGGCTACTACAACTTCACCTGTCACGACAACTACAGCCCACACTACAACAGCCAATGCCACCACAACTGCAGCTGGTACTACAACAGCAGTTGCCACTACAACTCCCCCTATAACCACAACTGCTGCCCACACTACAACATCTTCTGCCATCTCAACTGCAGCGACTACTACAACTTCACCTGTCACCACAACTGCAGACCACACTTCAACATTTTCTGCCACCACAACTGCAGCCACTCTTACGACAGAGGCTGCCACTACAACTGCAGCTGCTACTACAACTTCCCCTGTCACCACAACTGCAGACCACACTACAACAGCCAATGCCACCACAACTGCAGTTGGTACTACAACAGCAGTTGCTACTACAACTTCCCCTGCAACCATAACTGTAGCCCACACTTCAACAGCTTCTGCCACCACAACTGCAGCCACTCTTACGACAGAGGCTGCCACTACAACTGCAGCTACAACTCTACCTGTCACCACAACTGCTGCCCACACTACGACAGCCAATGCCACCACAACTGCCGCTGGTACTACAACAGCAGTAACCACTACAACTTCCCCTGTCACCACAACTGCAGACCACACTACAACAGCCAATGCCAGCACAACTGCAGCTGGTACCTCAACATCAGTTGGCACTACAACTTCCCCTCTAACCACAACTGCAGCCCATACTACAACAGCCATTGCCACCTCAACTGCAGCTGGTACTACAACAGCAGTTGGCACTACAACTTTCCCTATAACCACAACTGCAGCCCACACTACAAAAGCCAATGCAAAAGCCAATGCCACCACAACTGCAGCCACTCTTTCGACAGAGGCTGCCACTACAACTGCAGCTGCAACTACAACTCTACCTGTCACCACAACTGCAGCCCACACTACAACAGCTTCTGCCATCTCAACTGCAGCCGCTCCTACGACAGAGGCTGCCACTACAACTGCAGTTGCCACTACAACTTCCCCTATAACCACAACTGCAGCCCACACTACAACAGCCAATGCCAGCACAACTGCAGCTGGTACCTCAACATCAGTTGGCACTACAACTTCCCCTCTAACCACAACTGCAGCCCATACTACAACAGCCAATGCCACCTCAACTGCAGCTGTTACTACAACAGCAGTTGCTTCTTCAACTTACCCTATAACCACAACTGCAGCCCACACTACATCTTCTGCCATCTCAACTGCATCCACTCTTACGACAGAAGCTGCCACTACAACTGCAGCTGCTACTACAACTTCACCTGTCACCACAACTGCAGCCCACACTACAACATCTTCTGCCATCTCAACTGCAGCTGGTACTGCAAAATCAGTTGACACTACAACTTCCCCTCTAACCAAAACTGCAGCCCACCCTACAGCAGCTTCTGTCATCTCAAATGCCACTGCTACTATGACAGAGGCTGCCACTACAACTGCAGCTGTTACTAAGACAGAGGCTGCCACCACAACTGCAGCTGGTACTACAACAGCAGTTGCCACTACAACTTCCCCGGTCACCACAACGGTAGCCCATACTACAACAGCCAATGCCACCACAACTGCAGCTGGTACTACACCAGCAGTTGCCACTACAACCTCCCCTGCAACCACAACTGCAGCCTACACTACAAAAGCCAATGCAAAAGCCAATGCCAACACAACTGCAGCTGGTAATACAACAGCAGTTGCCACTACAACTTCCCCGGTCACCACAACGGTAGCCCATACTACAACAGCCAATGCCACCACAACAGCAGTTGCCACTACAACTTCCCCTTTAACCACAACTTCCCCTGTCACCACAACTGCAGCCCAGACTACAACAGCCAATGCCACCACAACTGCAGCTGGTACTACAACAGCAGTTGCCACTACAACTTCCCCGGTCACCACAACGGTAGCCCATACTACAACAGCCAATGCCACCACAACAGCAGTTGCCACTACAACTTCCCCTTTAACCACAACTTCCCCTGTCACCACAACTGCAGCCCAGACTACAACAGCCAATGCCACCACAACTGCAGCTGGTACTACAACAGCAGTTGCCACTACAACTTCCCCTGTCACCACAACTGCAGCCACTCTTACGACAGAGGCTGCCACTACAACTGCAGCTGCTACTACAACTTCCCCTGTCACCACAACTGCAGCCCACACTACAACAGCCAATGCCACCACAACTGCAGCTGGTACCTCAACAGCAGTTGCCACTACAGCATCCCCTGTAACCACAACTGCAGCCCACACTACAACAGCCAATGCCACCACAACTGCAGCTGGTACCTCAACATCAGTTGCCACTACAACTTCCCATATAACCACAACTGCAGGACACACTACAACAGCTTCTGCCATCTCAACTGCAGCGGCTCCTTCCACAGACGCTGCCACAGCAACTGCAGCTGCTACTACAACTTCCCCTGTCACCACAACTGCAGCCCACACTACAAAAGCCAATGCAACCACAACTGCAGTTGCCACTACAACTTCCCCTTTAACCACAACTGCAGCCCACACTACAACAGCTTCTGCCATCTCAACTGCAGCGGTTGCCACTGCAACTGCAGCTGCTACTACAACAGCAGTTGCAACTACAACTTCCCCTGCAACCACAACTGTAGCCCACACTTCAACAGCTTCTGCCACCACAACTGTAGCCACTCTTACGACAGAGGCTGGCACCACAACTGCAGCTGGTACTACAACAGCAGATGCCACTTCAACTTCCCCTATAACCACAACTGCTGCCCACACTACAATATCTTCTGCCATCTCAACTGCAGCGGCTACTACAACTTCACCTGTCACGACAACTACAGCCCACACTACAACAGCCAATGCCACCACAACTGCAGCTGCTACTACAACTTCCCCTGTCACCACAACTGTAGCCCACACTACAACAGACAATGCCACTACAACTGCAGCTGCTACTACAACTTCCCCTGTCACCACAACTGTAGCCCACACTTCAACATTTTCTGCCACCAAAACTGCAGCCACTCTTACGACAGAGGCTGCAACTACAACTGCAGCTGCTACTACAACTTCCCCTGTCACCACAACTGCAGACCACACTACAACAGCCAATGCCACCACAACTGCAGCTGGTACTACAACAGCAGTTGCCACTACAACTTCCCCTCTAACCACAACTGCTGCCCACACTACAACATCTTCTGCCATCTCAACTGCAGCGGCTACTACAACTTCACCTGTCACGACAACTACAGCCCACACTACAACAGCCAATGCCACCACAACTGCAGCTGGTACTACAACAGCAGTTGCCACTACAACTCCCCCTATAACCACAACTGCTGCCCACACTACAACATCTTCTGCCATCTCAACTGCAGCTGCTACTACAACTTCCCCTGTCACCACAACTGTAGCCCACACTTCAACATTTTCTGCCACCAAAACTGCAGCCACTCTTACGACAGAGGCTGCAACTACAACTGCAGCTGCTACTACAACTTCCCCTGTCACCACAACTGCAGACCACACTACAACAGCCAATGCCACCACAACTGCAGCTGGTACTACAACAGCAGTTGCCACTACAACTTCCCCTCTAACCACAACTGCTGCCCACACTACAACATCTTCTGCCATCTCAACTGCAGCGGCTACTACAACTTCACCTGTCACGACAACTACAGCCCACACTACAACAGCCAATGCCACCACAACTGCAGCTGGTACTACAACAGCAGTTGCCACTACAACTCCCCCTATAACCACAACTGCTGCCCACACTACAACATCTTCTGCCATCTCAACTGCAGCGACTACTACAACTTCACCTGTCACCACAACTGCAGACCACACTTCAACATTTTCTGCCACCACAACTGCAGCCACTCTTACGACAGAGGCTGCCACTACAACTGCAGCTGCTACTACAACTTCCCCTGTCACCACAACTGCAGACCACACTACAACAGCCAATGCCACCACAACTGCAGTTGGTACTACAACAGCAGTTGCTACTACAACTTCCCCTGCAACCATAACTGTAGCCCACACTTCAACAGCTTCTGCCACCACAACTGCAGCCACTCTTACGACAGAGGCTGCCACTACAACTGCAGCTACAACTCTACCTGTCACCACAACTGCTGCCCACACTACGACAGCCAATGCCACCACAACTGCCGCTGGTACTACAACAGCAGTAACCACTACAACTTCCCCTGTCACCACAACTGCAGACCAAACTACAACAGCCAATGCCAGCACAACTGCAGCTGGTACCTCAACATCAGTTGGCACTACAACTTCCCCTCTAACCACAACTGCAGCCCACACTACAACAGCCATTGCCACCTCAACTGCAGCTGCTACTACAACTTCACCTGTCACCACAACTGCAGCCTACACTACAAAAGCCAATGCAAAAGCCAATGCCAACACAACTGCAGCTGGTAATACAACAGCAGTTGCCACTACAACTTCCCCGGTCACCACAACGGTAGCCCATACTACAACAGCCAATGCCACCACAACAGCAGTTGCCACTACAACTTCCCCTTTAACCACAACTTCCCCTGTCACCACAACTGCAGCCCAGACTACAACAGCCAATGCCACCACAACTGCAGCTGGTACTACAACAGCAGTTGCCACTACAACTTCCCCTGTCACCACAACTGCAGCCCACACTACCACAGCCAATGCCACCACAACTGCAGCTGCTACTACAACTTCACCTGTCACCACAACTGCAGCACACACTACAACAGGCAATGCCACCACAACTGCAGCTGGTACCTCAACATCAGTTGCCACTACAGCATCCCCTGTAACCACAACTGCAGCCCACACTACAACAGCCAATGCCACCACAACTGCAGCTGCTACTACAACTTCCACTATAACCACAACTGCAGCCCACACTACAACAGCCAATGCCACCAAAACTGCAGCTGGTACTACAACAGCCGTTGCAACTACAACTTCCCCTGCAAACACAACTGTAGCCCACACTACAACAGCCAATGCCTCCACAACTACAGCTGGTACCTCAACAGCAGTTGCCACTACAGCATCCCCTGTAACCACAACTGCAGCCCACACTACAACAGCCAATGCCTCCACAACTGCAGCTGGTACCTCAACAGCAGTTGCCACTACAGCATCCCCTGTAACCACAACTGTAGCCCACACTACAACAGCCAATGCCTCCACAACTGCAGCTGGTACCTCAACAGCAGTTGCCACTACAACTTCCCCTATAACCACAACTGCAGCCCACACTACAACAGCTTCTGCCATCTCAACTACACCGACAGAGGCTGCCACTACAACTGCAGCTGCTACTACAACTTCCCCTGTCACCACAACTTCAGCCCACACTACAACAGCCAATGCCACCACAACTGCAGCTGCTACTACAACTACCCCTGTCACCACAACTGCAGCCCACACTACAACAGCTTCTGCCATCTCAACTGCAGCGGCTCCCACGACAGAGGCTGCAACTGCAGCTGCTACTACAACTTCCCCTATAACCACAACTGCAGCCCACACAACAACAGCCAATGCCACCAAAAGTGCAGCTGTTACTACAACAGCAGTTGCCACTACAGCATCCCCTGTAACCACAACTGCAGCCCACACTACAACAGCCAATGCCACCACAACTGCAGCTGGTACCTCAACATCAGTTGCCACTACAACTTCCCATATAACCACAACTGCAGGACACACTACAACAGCTTCTGCCATCTCAACTGCAGCGGCTCCTTCCACAGAGGCTGCCACAGCAACTGCAGCTGCTACTACAACTCTACCTGTCACCACAACTGCAGACCACACTACAACAGCCAATGCCACCACAACTGCAGCTGGTACCTCAACAGCAGTTACCACTACAGCATCCCCTGTAACCACAACTGCAGCCCACACTACAACAGCCAATGCAACCACAACTGCAGTTGCCACTACAACTTCCCCTTTAACCACAACTGCAGCCCACACTACAACAGCTTCTGCCATCTCAACTGCAGCGGATCCTTCCACAGAGGCTGCCACAGCAACTGCAGCTGCTACTACAACTCTACCTGTCACCACAACTGCAGACCACACTACAACAGCCAATGCCAGCACAACTGCAGCTGGTACCTCAACATCAGCTGCCACTACAACTTCCCCTCTAACCACAGCTGCAACCCATACTACAACAGTCAATGCCACCTCAACTGCAGCTGGTACTACAACAGCAGTTGCAACTACAACTTCCCCTATAACCACAACTGCAGCCCACACTACAACAGCTTCTGCCATCTCAACTGCAGCCGCTCCTACGACAGAGGCTGCAACTACAACTGCATCTGATACTACAACTTCCCCTGTCACCACAACGGTAGCCCATACTTCAACAGCCAATGCCACCACAACTGCAGCACATACTACAACAGCCAATACCACCACAACTGCAGCTGGGACTACAACAGCAGTTTCCACTACAACTTCCACTGTCAGCACAAATGCAGCCCACACTACAACAGCCAATGCCACCACAACTGCAGCTGGTACTACACCAGCAGTTGCCACTACAACCTCCCCTGCAACCACAACTGCAGCCTACACTACAAAAGCCAATGCCACCACAACTGCAGCTGGTAATACAACAGCAGTTGCCACTACAACTTCCTCTGTAACCACAACTTCCCCTGTCACCACAACTGCAGCCCAGACTACAACAGCCAATGCCACCACAACTGCAGCTGGTACTACAACAGCAGTTGCCACTACAACTTCCTCTGTAACCACAACTTCCCCTGTCACCACAACTGCAGCCCACACTACAACAGCCAATGCCACCACAACTGCAGCCGCTCCTAAGACAGAGGCTGCCACCACAACTGCAGCTGGTACTACAACTACAGCTACAACTTCCCCTGTCACCACAACTGCAGCCCACACTACAACAGCTTCTGCCATCTCAACTGCAGCCGCTCCTACTACAGAGGCTGCCACTACAACTGCAGCTGCTACTACAACTTCCACCGTCACCACAACTGCAGCCCATACTACAACAGCCAATGCCACCACAACTGCAGCTGTTACTACAACTTCCCCTGTCACAACAACTGCAGCACATACTACAACAGCCAATGCCACCACAACTGCAGCTGTTACTACAACAGCAGTTGCCACTACAACTTCCCCTGCAACCACAACTGCTGCCCAAACTACAACAGCCAATGCCACCACAACTGCAGCTGGTACTACAACAGCAGTTGCCACTACAAATTCCCCTGTCACCACAACTGCAGCCCACACTACAACAGCCTATGCCACCACAACTGCAGCCGCTCCTACGACAGAGGCTGCAACTACAACTGCAGCTGCTACTACAACTTCCCCTGTCACCACAACTGCAGCCCAGACTACAACAGCTTCTGCCATCTCAACTGCAGTCGCTCCTACGACAGAGGCTGCAACTACAACTGCAGCTGATACTACAACTTCCCCTGTCACCACAACTTCCCCTGTCACCACAACTGCAGCACATACTACAACAGCCAATGCCACCACAACTGCAGCTGTTACTACAACAGGAGATGACACTACATCTTCCCCTGCAACCACAACTGCTGCTCACACTACAACAGCCAATGCCACCACAACTGCAGCTGGTAATACAACAGCAGTTGCCACTACAACTTCCCCTTTAACCACAACTGCATCCCACACTACAACATCTTCTGACATCTCAACTGCAGCCGCTCCTACGACAGAGGCTGCCACTACAACTGCAGCTGCTACTACAACTTCCCCTGTCACCACAAATGCAGCCCACACTACAACACCCAATGCCACCACAACTGCAGCTGGTACTACAACAGCAGTTGCCACTACATCTTCCCCTCTAACCACAACTGCAGCCCACACTACAACAGCTTCTGCCACCACAACTGCAGCCACTCTTACGACAGAGGCTGACACTACAACTGCAGCTGCTACTACAACTTCCCCTGTCACCACAACTGCAGCACACACTACAACAGCCAATGCCACCACAACTGCAGCTGGTACTACAACAGCATTTGCCACTACAACTTCCCCTGTCACCACAACTGCAGCCTACAGTTCAACAGCCAATGCCACCACAACTGCAGCCAATCTTACGACAGATTCTGCAACTACAACTGCAGTTGATACTACAACTTCCCCTGTCACCACAACTGCAGCCTACAGTTCAACAGCCAATGCCACCACAACTGCAGCCTCTCCTACGATAGAGGCTGCCACTACAACTTCCCCTGTCACCACAACTGCAGCCCATACTACAACAGCCTATGCCACCACAACTGCAGCCGCTCCTACGATAGAGGCTGCCACTACAACTGCAGCTGCCACTACAACTTCCCCTGCCACCATAACTGCAGCCGCTCCTACGATAGAGGCTGCCACTACACCAGCAGTTGCCACTACAACCTCCCCTGCAACCACAACTGCAGCCTACACTACAAAAGCCAATGCCACCACAACTGCAGCTGTTACTACAACAGCAGTTGCCACTACAACTTCCCCTGCAACCAAAACTGCTGCCCAAACTACAACAGCCAATGCCACCACAACTGCAGCTGGTAATACAACAGCAGTTGTCACTACAACTTCCCCTCTAACCACAACTGCAGCCCATTCTACAAAAGCTTCTGCCACCACAACTGCAGCTGGTACTACAACAGTAGTTGTCACTACAACTTCCCCTCTAACCACAACTGCAGCCCACACTATAACAGCCAATGCCACCACAACTGCAGCTGGTACTACAACAGCAGTTGCCACTACAAATTCCCCTGTCACCACAACTGCAGCCCACACTACAACAGCCTATGCCACCACAACTGCAGCCGCTCCTACGACAGAGGCTGCAACTACAACTGCAGCTGCTACTACAACTTCCCCTGTCACCACAACTTCCCCTGTCACCACAACTGCAGCCCAGACTACAACAGCTTCTGCCATCTCAACTGCAGTCGCTCCTACGACAGAGGCTGCAACTACAACTGCAGCTGATACTACAACTTCCCCTGTCACCACAACTTCCCCTGTCACCACAACTGCAGCACATACTACAATAGCCAATGCCACCACAACTGCAGCTGTTACTACAACAGCAGATGCCACTACAACTTCCCCTGCAACCACAACTGCTGCCCACACTACAACATCTTCTGACATCTCAACTGCAGCCACTCCTACGACAGAGGCTGCCACTACAACTGCAGCTGCTACTACAACTTCCCCTGTCACCACAAATGCAGCCCACACTACAACACCCAATGCCACCACAACTAAAGCTGGTACTACAACAGCTTCTGCCACCACAACTGCAGCCACTCTTACGACAGAGGCTGACACTACAACTGCAGCTGCTACTACAACTTCCCCTGTCACCACAACTGCAGCACACACTACAACAGCCAATGCCACCACAACTGCAGCTGGTACTACAACAGCATTTGCCACTACAACTTCCCCTGTCACCACAACTGCAGCCTACAGTTCAACAGCCAATGCCACCACAACTGCAGCCACTCTTACGACAGATTCTGCAACTACAACTGCAGTTGATACTACAACTTCCCCTGTCACCACAACTGCAGCCTACAGTTCAACAGCCAATGCCACCACAACTGCAGCCTCTCCTACGATAGAGGCTGCCACTACAACTTCCCCTGTCACCACAACTGCAGCCCATACTACAACAGCCTATGCCACCACAACTGCAGCCGCTCCTACGACAGAGGCTGCCACTACAACTGCAGCTGCTACTACAACTTCACCTGTCACCACAACTGCAGACCACACTACAACAGCCAATGCCTCCACAACTGCAGCTGGTACATCAACAGCAGTTGACACTACAACATCCCCTGTAACCACAACTGCAGCCCACACTACAACTGCCAATGCCACCACAACTGCAGCTGCTACTACAACTTCCCCTGTTACCACAACTGCAGACCACACTACAACAGCCAATGCCTCCAAAACTGCAGCTGGTACCTCAACAGCAGTTGCCACTACAACATCCCCTGTAACCACAACTGCAGCCCACACTACAACAGCCAATGCCACCACAACTGCAGCCACTCTTACGACAGAGGCTGCCACTACAACTGCAGCTGCTACTACAACTTCCCCTGTGACCACAACTGCAGGCCACACAACAACAGCTTCTGCCACCACAACTGCAGCCACTCTTACGACAGAGGCTGCCACTACAACTGCAGCTGCTACTACAACTTCCCCTGTGACCACAACTGCAGCCCACAATACAACAGCCAATGCCACTACAACTGCAGCTGGTACTACAACATCAGTTGCCACTACAACTTCCCCTGTAACCACAACTGCAGCCTCTCCTACGACAGAGGCTGCCACTACAACTGCAGCTGCTACTACAACTTCCCCTGTGACCACAACTGCAGCCCACACTACAACAGCCAATGCCACTACAACTGCAGCTGGTACCTCAACAGCAGTTGCCACTACAACAACCACTGTAACCACAACTGCAGCCCACACTACAACATCTTCTGCCACCACAACTGCAGCCCACACTACAACAGCCAATGCCACCACAACTGCAGCTGGTACCTCAACAGCAGTTGCCACTACAACATCCCCTGCAACCACAACTGCAGCCCACACTACAACAGATTCTGCCACCACGACTGCAGCCACTCTTACGACAGAGGCTGCCACTACAACTGCAGCTGCTACTACAACTTCACCTGTCACCACAACTGCAGCCCACACTACAAAAGCTTCTGCCATCACAACTGCAGCCACTCTTACGACAGAGGCTGCCACTACAGCTGCAACTACAACTTCACCTGTCATCACAACTGCAGCCCACATTACAACAGCCAATGCCACCACAACTGCAGCTGGTACTACAAAAGCAGTTGCCACTACAACTTTCCCTATAACCACAAATGCAGCCCACAATACAACAGCTTCTGCCACCACAACTGCATCCACTCTTACGACAGAGGCTGCCACTACAACTGCAGCTGCTACTACAACTGCAGCTGCTACTACGACTTCCCCTGTAACCACAACTGCAGCCCATACTAGAACAGCCAATGCCACCACAACTGCAGCCGCTCCTACGACAGAGGCTGTCACTACAACTGCATCTGCCACTACAACTTCCCCTGCAACCACAACTGCAGCCCACACTTCAACAATTTCTGCCACCACAACTGCAGTCACTCTTACGACAGAGGCTGCCACTACAACTGCAGCTGCTACTACAACTCTACCTGTCACCACAACTGCAGCCCACACTACAACAGCCAATGCCACCACAACTGCAGCTGGTACCTCAACAGCAGTTGCTACTACAACCCCTGCAACCACAACTGCAGCCCACACTACAAAGGCTTCTGCCATCACAACTGCAGCCACTCTTACGACAGAGGCTGACACTACAGCTGCAACTACAACTTTCCCTATAACCACAACTGCAGCCCACAATACAACAGCTTCTGCCACCACAACAGCAGCCACTCTTACGACAGAGGCTGCCACTACAACTGCAGCTGCTACTACAACTTCCCCTGTAACCACAACTGCAGCCCATACTAGAACAGCCAATGCCACCACAACTGCAGTCACTCTTACGACAGAGGCTGTCACTACAACTGCATCTGCCACTACAACTTCCCCTGCAACCACAACTGCAGCCCACACTTCAACAATTTCTGCCACCACAACTGCAGTCATTCTTACGACAGAGGCTGCCACTACAACTGCAGCTGCTACTACAACTCTACTTGTCACCACAACTGCAGCTCACACTACAACAGCCAATGCCACCACAACTGCAGCTGGTACAACTCCAGCAGTTGCCACTACAACTTCCCTTATAACCACAACTGCAGCCCACACTACAACAGCCAATACCACCACAACTGCAGCCGTTCCTATGACAGAGGCTGCTACTACAACTTCCCCTGTCACCACAACTGCAG
Organism: Oncorhynchus mykiss; assembly: GCF_013265735.2. Taxonomy (NCBI): domain Eukaryota; kingdom Metazoa; phylum Chordata; class Actinopteri; order Salmoniformes; family Salmonidae; genus Oncorhynchus; species Oncorhynchus mykiss. The sequence continues at coordinate 28,707,842 of NC_050572.1, read as the reverse complement.
CCCACACTACAACAGCTTCTGCCACCACAACAGCAGCCACTCTTACGACAGAGGCTGATTCTACAACTGCAGCTGCTACTACAACTTCCCATGTCACCACAACTGCAGCTGATACTACAAATGAAGTTGCCACTACAACAATCCCTCTAACGACAACTGCAACCCACACTACAACAGCCAATGCCACCACAACTGCAGCTGATACTACAACAGCAGTTGCCACTACAACTTCCCCTATAACCACAACTGCAGCCCACACTAAAAAAAACAATGCCACCACAACTGCAGCCGCTCCTACGACAGAGGCTGCCACTACAACTGCAGCTGCTACTACAACTTCCCCTGTCACAACAACTGCAGCCCACACTACAACAGCCAATGCCACCACAACTGCAGCTGGTACTACAACTTCCCCTGTTACCACATCTGCAGCCCACACTACAACAGCCAATGCCACCACAACTGCAGCTGGTACTACTCCAGCAGTTGCCACTACAACTTCCCCTATAACCACAACTGCAGCCCACACTACAACAGCCAATACCACCACAACTGCAGCCGCTCCTACGACAGAGGCTGTCACTACAACTGCATCTGCCACTACAACTTCCCCTGTCACCACAACTGCAGCCCACACTACAACAGCTTCTGCCATCTCAACTGCAGCCACTCCAACGACAGAAGCTGCAACTACAACTGCAGCTGCTACTACAACTTCCCCTGCAACCGCAACTGCAGCCCACACTACAACAGCCAATGCCTCCACAACTGCAGCTGGTACCTCAACAGCAGTTGCCACTACAACATCCCCTGTAACCACAACTGCAGCCCACACTACAACAGCCAATGCCACCACAACTGCAGCTGCTACTACAACTTCCCCTGTTACCACAACTGCAGACATCACTACAACAGCCAATGCCTCCACAACTGCAGCTGGTACCTCAACAGCAGTTGCCACTACATCCCCTGCAACCACAACTGCAGCCCACACTACAAAGGCTTCTGCCATCACAACTGCAGCAACTCTTACGACAGAGGCTGCCACTACAGCTGCAACTACAACTTCACCTGTCACCACAACTGCAGCCCACACTACAACAGCCAATGCCACCACAACTGCAGCTGGTACTACAACAGCAGTTGCCACTACAACTTTCCCTATAACCACAACTGCACCCCACAATACAACAGCTTCTGCCACCACAACTGCAGCCACTCTTAAGACAGAGGCTGCCACTACAACTTCAGCTGCTACTACAACTTCCCCTGTAACCACAACTGCAGCCCATACTACAATAGCCAATACCACCACAACTGCAGCCGCTCCTACGACAGAGGCTGTCTCTACAACTGCATCTGCCACTACAACTTCCCCTGCAACCACAACTGCAGCCCACACTTCAACAATTTCTGCCACCACAACTGCAGTCACTCTTACGACAGAGGCTGCCACTACAACTTCCCCTATAACCACAACTGCAGCCCACACTACAACAGCCAATAACACCACAACTGCAGCCGTTCCTATGATAGAGGCTGCTACTACAACTGCAGCTGCTATTACTACTTCCCCTGTCACCACAACTGCAGCCCACACTACAACAGCCAATGCCACAACAACTGCAGCTGATACTACAACTTCCCCTGTCACCACAACTGCAGCTGGTACTACAACAACCAATGCCACCACAACTGCAGCTGGTACTACTCCAGCAGTTGCCACTACAACTTCCCCTATAACCACAACTGCAGCCCACACTAAAACAGCCAATGCCACCACAACTGCAGCCGCTCCTACAACTTCCCCTGTCACAACAACTGCAGCCCACACTACAACAGCCAATGCCACCACAACTGCAGCTGGTACTACTCCAGCAGTTGCCACTACAACATCCCCTGTCACCACAACTACAGCCCACACTACAACAGCCAATGCCACCACAACTGCAGCTGGTACCTCAACTACAGTTGCCACTACAACATCCCCTGTAACCACATCTGCAGCCCACACGACAACAGCTTCTGCCATCTCAACTGCAGCCGCTCCAACGACAGAAGCTGCAACTACAACTGCAGCTGCTACTACAACTTCCCCTGCAACCACAACTGCAGCCCACACTTCAACAATTTCTGCCACCACAACTGCAGTCACTCTTACGACAGAGGCTGCCACTACAACTGCAGGTGCTACTACAACTTCCCCTGTAACCACAAATGCAGCCCACACTACAACAGCCAATGCCACCACAACTGCAGCCACTCTTACGACAGAGGCTGCCACTACAACTGCAGCTGCTACTACAACTCTACCTGTCACCACAACTGCAGCCCACACTACAACAGCTTCTGCCACCACAACTGCAGCCACTCTTACGACAGAGGCTGCCACTACAACTGCAGCTGCTACTACAACTCTTCCTGTCACCACAACTGCAGCCCACACTACAACAGCCAATGCCAGCACAACTGCAGCTGGTACTACAACTGCGTCTGCCACTACAACTTCCCCTACAACCACAACTGCAGTCCACACTACAACAGCCAATGCCACCACAACTGCAGCTGGTACCTCAACAGCAGCTGCCACTACAACATCCCCTTCAACCACAACTGCAGCCCACACTACAAAGGCTTCTGTCGTAACATTGGCTGCAGTTGTGATGGCAGAGGCTGCCACTACAACTGCAGGTGCTACTACAACATCCCCTGTCACCACAACTACAGCCCACACTACAACAGCCAATGCCACCACAACTGCAGCTGGTACCTCAACTACAGTTGCCACTACAACATCCCCTGTAACCACAACTGCAGCCCACACGACAACAGCTTCTGCCATCTCAACTGCAGCCGCTCCAACGACAGAAGCTGCAACTACAACTGCAGCTGCTACTACAACTTCCCCTGCAACCACAACTGCAGCCCACACTTCAACAATTTCTGCCACCACAACTGCAGTCACTCTTACGACAGAGGCTGCCACTACAACTGCAGCTGCTACTACAACTTCCCCTGTAACCACAACTGCAGACCACACTACAACAGCCAATGCCACCACAACTGCAGCTGGTACCTCAACAGCAGTTGCTACTACATCCCCTGCCACCACAACTGCAGCCACTCTTACGACAGAGGCTGCCACTACAACTGCAGGTGCTACTACAACTTCCCCTGTAACCACAAATGCAGCCCACACTACAACAGCCAATGCCACCACAACTGCAGCCACTCTTACGACAGAGGCTGCCACTACAACTGCAGCTGCTACTACAACTCTACCTGTCACCACAACTGCAGCCCACACTACAACAGCTTCTGCCACCACAACTGCAGCCACTCTTACGACAGAGGCTGCCACTACAACTGCAGCTGCTACTACAACTCTTCCTGTCACCACAACTGCAGCCCACACTACAACAGCCAATGCCAGCACAACTGCAGCTGGTACTACAACTGCGTCTGCCACTACAACTTCCCCTACAACCACAACTGCAGTCCACACTACAACAGCCAATGCCACCACAACTGCAGCTGGTACCTCAACAGCAGCTGCCACTACAACATCCCCTTCAACCACAACTGCAGCCCACACTACAAAGGCTTCTGTCGTAAGATTGGCTGCAGTTGTGATGGCAGAGGCTGCCACTACAACTGCAGGTGCTACTACAACTTCACCTGTCAACACAACTGCAGCCCACACTACAACAGCTTCTGCCACCACAACTGCAGCCGCTCCTACGACAGAGGCTGCCACTACAACTGCAGCTGCTACTACAACTTCCCCTGTCACCACAACTGCAGCCCACACTACAACAGCCAATGCCACCACAACTGCAACTGTTACCTCAACAGCAGTTACCACTACAACATCCCCTGTAACCACAACTGCAGCCCACACTTCAACAGCCAATGCCACCACAACTGAAGCTGGTACTACCACAGCAGTTGCCGCTACAACTTTCCCTATAACACCAACTGCAGCCCACACTACAAAGGCGTCTGTCGTAAGATTGGCTGCAGTTGTGATGGCAGAGGCTGCCACTACAACAGCATCTGCTACTACAACTCTACCTGTCACCACAACTGCAGCCCACACTACAACAGCCAATGCCACTACAACTGCAGCTGGTACTACAACTGCAGCTGCTACTACAACTTCCCCTGCAACCACAACTGCAGTCCACACTACAACAGCTTCTGCCACCACAACTGCAGCCACTCTTACGACAGAGGCTGCCACTACAACTGCAGGTGCTACTACAACTTCAACTGTCACCACAACTTCACCTGTCACCACAACTGCAACCCACACTACAACAGCCAATGCCACCACAACTGCAGCTGGTACCTCAACAGCAGTTACCACTACAACATCTCCTGTAACCACAACTGCAGCCCACACTACAACAGCTTCTGCCACCACAACTGCAGCCACTCTTACGACAGAGGCTGCCACTACAACTGCAGGTGCTACTACAACTTCACCTGTCACCACAACTGCAGCCCACACTACAACAGCCAATGCCACCACAACTGCAGCTGGTACTACAACTGCAGCTGCTACTACAACTTCCCCTGCAACCACAACTGCAGTCCACACTTCAACAGCTTGTGCCACCACAACTGCAGCCACTCTTACGACAGAGGCTGCCACTACAACTGCAGCTGCTACTACAACTTCACCTGTCACCACAACTGCAGCCCACACTACAACTGCTTCTGCCACCACAACTGCAGCCACTCTTACGACAGAGGCTGCCATTACAACTGCAGCTGCTACTACAACTTCCCCTGTAACCACAACTGCAGCCCATACTAGAACAGCCAATGCCACCACAACTGCAGCCGCTCCTACGACAGAGGCTGTCACTACAACTGCATCTGCCACTACAACTTCCCCTGCAACCACAACTGCAGCCCATACTAGAACAGCCAATGCCACCACAACTGCAGCCACTCTTACGACAGAGGCTGCCACTACAACTGCAGCTGCTACTACAACTTCACCTGTCACCACAACTGCAGCCCACACTACAACAACCAATGCCACCACAACTGCAGCTAGTACCTCAACAGCAGTTACCACTACAACATCCCCTGTAACCACAACTGCAGCCCACACTACAACAGCTTCTGCCACCACAACTGCAGCCACTCGTACGACAGAGGCTGCCACTACAACTGCAGCTGTTACTACAACTTCACCTGTCACCACAATTGCAGCCCACACTACAACAGCCAATGCCACCACAACTGCAGCTGGTACTACAACAGCAGTTGCCACTACATCTTTCCGTTTAACCACAACTGCAGCCCACACTACAACAGCTTCTGCCACCACAACTGCAGCTGGTACCTCAACAGCAGTTACCACTACAACATCCCCTGTAACCACAACTGCAGCCCACACTACAACAGCCAGTGCCGCCACAACTCCAGTCACTCTTACGACAGAGGCTGCTACTGCAACTGCAGCTGCTACTACAACTACCCCTGTCACCACAACTGCAGCCCACACTACAACAGCCAATGCCACCACAACTGCAGCTGGTACCTCAACAGCAGTTGCCACTACAACATCCACTGTAACCACAACTGCAGCCCACACTAGAACAGCCAATGACACCACAACTGCAGCTGGTACCTCAACAGCAGTTGCCACTACAACATCCACTGTAACCACAACTGCAGCCCACACTACAACAGCTTCTGACACCACAACTGCAGCCACTCTTACGACGGAGGCTGCCACTACAACTGCAGCTGCTACTACAACTTCACCTGTCAACACAACTGCAGCCCACACTACAACAGCCAATGCCACCACAACTGCAGCTGGTACTACAACAGCAGTTGCCACTACAACTTCCCCTGTAACCACAACTGCAGCCCATACTAAAACAGCCAATGCCACCACAACTGCAGCCACTGTTACGACAGAGGCTGCCACTACAACTGCAGCTGCTACTACAACTCTACCTGTCACCACAACTGCAGACCACACTACAACAGCCAATGCCACCACAACTGCAGCTGGTACCTCAACAGCAGCTGCCACTACAACATCCCCTTCAACCACAACTGCACCCCACACTACAAAAGCTTCTGCCACCACAACTGCAGAAACTCTTACGACAGAGGCGGCCACTACAACTGCAGCTGCTACTACAACTCTACCTGTCAACACAACTGCAGCCCACACTACAACAGCTGCTGCCACAACCGCAGCCGCTCCTACGACAGAGGCTGCCACTACAACTGCAGCCCACACTACAACAGCCGATGCCACCACAACTGAAGCTGGTACTACCACAGCAGTTGCCGCTACAACTTTCCCTATAACCACAACTGCAGCCCACACTAAAAAGGCTTCTGTCGTAAGAGTGGCTGCAGTTGTGATGGCAGAGGCTGCCACTACAACTGCATCTGCTACTACAACTTCCCCTGCAACCACAACTGCAGCCGCTCCTACGACAGAGGCTGCCACTACAACTGCAGCCCACACTACAACACCCAATGCCACTACAACTGCAGCTGGTGCTGCAACAGCAGTTGCCACTACAACTTCCCCTGTCAACACAACTGCAGCCCACAGTACAACAGCCAATGCCACCACAACTGCAGCCGTTCCTACGACAGAGGCTGCCACTACAACTGCAGCTGATACTACAACTTCCCCTGTCACCACAACTGCAGCCCACACTACAACAGCCAATGCCACCACAACTGCAGCTGGTACTACAACTGCAGCTGCTACTACAACTTCCCCTGCAACCACAACTGCAGCCCACACTACTACAGCTTCTGCCACCACAACTGCAGCCACTCTTACGACAGAGGCTGCAACTACAACTGCAGCTGCTACTACAACTTCACCTGTCACCACAACTGCAACGCACACTACAACAGCCAATGCCACCACAACTGCAGCTGGTACCTCAACAGCAGTTGCCAATTCAACATCCCCTGCAACCACAACTGCAGCCCACACTACAACTGCTTCTGCCACCACAACTGCAGCCCACACTACAACAGCCAATGCCACCACAACTGAAGCTGGTACTACAACAGCAGTTGCCACTACAACATCCCCTGTAACCACAACTGCAGCCCACACTACAACAGCCAATGCCACCACAACTGCAGTCACTCTTACGACAGAGGCTGCTAGTACAACTGCAGCTGCTACTACAACTTCACCTGTCACCACAATTGCAGCTGGTACCTCAACATCAGTTGACACTACAACATCCCCTGTAAACACAACTGCAGCCCACACTGCAACAGCCAATGCCACCACAACTGCAGCTGGTACTACTCCAGCAGCTGCCAATAAAACTTCCCCTATAATCACAACTGCAGCCCACACTAAAACAGCCAATGCCACCACAACTGCAGCCGCTCCTACAACTTCCCCTGTAACCACAACTGCAGCCGCTCCTACGACAGAGGCTGCCACTACAACTGCAGCTGCTACTACAACTTCCCCTGTAACCACAACTGCAGCCCACACTACAACAGCCAATGCCACTACAACTGCAGCTGCTACTACAACTTCCCCTGCAACCACAACTGCAGCCCACACTACAACAGCCAATGCCACCACAACTGCAGCCACTGATACAACAGAGGCTGTCACTACAACCTCAGCTGCTACTACAACTTCCCCTGTCACCACAACTGCAGCCAACACTACAACAGCCAATGCCACCACAACTGCAGCCCACACTACAACAGCTTCTGCCATCTCAACTGCAGCGGCTCCTACGACAGAGGCTGCAACTGCAGCTGCTACTACAACTTCCCCTGCAACCACAACTGCAGCCGCTCCAACAACAGAAGCTGCAACTACAACTGCAGCTGCTACTACAACTTCCCCTGCAACCACAACTGCAGCCCACACTTCAACAATTTCTGCCACCACAACTGCAGCCGCTCCTACGACAGAGGCTGCCACTACAATTGCAGCTGCTACTACTACTTCCCCTACAACCACAACTGCAGCCCACACTACAACAGCCAATGTCACCACAACTGCAGCTGGTACCTCAACATTAGTTGCCACTACAACATCCCCTATAAGAACAACTGCAGCACACACTACAACAGCCAGTGCCACCACAACTGCAGCTGGTACCTCAACAGCAGTTGACACTACAACATCCCCTGTAACCACAACTGCAGCCCACACTAAAACAGCCAATGCCATCTCAACTGCAGCTGATACTACAACTTCCCCTATAACCACAACTGCAGCACACACTACAACAGCCAATGCCACCACAACTGCAGCTGGTACTAAAAAAGCAGTTGCAACTACAACTTCCCCTGTCACCACAGCTGCATCCCACATTACAAAAGCTTCTGCAAACACAACTGCAGCCACTCTTTCGACAGAAGCTGCCACTACAACTGCAGCTGCAACTACAACTTCACCTGGCACCACAACTGCAGCCCACACTACAACAGCCAATGCCACCACAACTGCAGCTGGTACCTCAACAGCAGTTGCCACTACAACTTCCCCTGTCACCACAACTGCAGCCCACACTACAACAGCCAATGCCACCACAACTGCAGCCGCTCCTACGACAGAGGCTGCCACTACAACTGCAGCCCACACTACAACACCCAATGCCACTACAACTGCAGCTGGTGCTGCAACAGCAGTTGCCACTACAACTTCCCCTCTAACAACAACTGCAGCCCACACTACAACAGCTTCTGCCATCTCACAGCTTCTGCCTGCTCTTACGACAGAGGCTGCCACTACAACTGCAGCCCACACTACAACATCCAATGCCACCACAACTGCAGCTGGTACTACAACAGCAGTTGCCATTACAACTTCCCCTGTAACCACAAATTCCCCTGTCACCACAACTGCAACCCACACAACAACTGCCAATGCCACTACAACTGCAGCCGTTCCTATGACAGAGGCTGCCAATACAACTGCAGCTGCTACTACAACTTCCCCTGCAACCACAACTGCAGCCCACACTACAACAGCCAATGCCACCACAACTGCAGCTGGTACCTCAACAGCAGTTGCTACTACAACATCCCCTGTCACCACAACTGCAGCCCACACTACAACAGCCAATGCCACCACAACTGCAGCCGCTCCTACGACAGAGGCTGCCACTACAACTGCAGCTGGTACTACAACAGCAGTTGCCACTACAACTTCCCCTGTCACCACAACTGCAGCCCACACTACAACAGCCAATGCCACCACAACTGCAGCCGCTCCTACGACAGAGGCTGCCACTACAACTGCAGCTGCCACTACAACTGCAGCTGCTACTACAACTTCCCCTGTCACCACAACTGCAGCCCACACTACAACAGCCAGTGCCACCACAACTGCAGCTGGTACCTCAACAGCAGTTGACACTGCAACATCCCCTGTAACCACAACTGCAGCCCACACTACAACAGCTTCTGCCATCTCACAGCTTCTGCCTGCTCTTACGACAGAGGCTGCCACTACAACTGCAGCCCACACTACAACATCCAATGCCACCACAACTGCAGCTGGTACTACAACAGCAGTTGCCATTACAACTTCCCCTGTAACCACAAATTCCCCTGTCACCACAACTGCAACCCACACAACAACTGCCAATGCCACGGCAACTGCAGCTGGTACTACAATAGCAGTTGCCACTACAACTTCCCCTATAACCACAACTGCAGCCCACACTACAACAGCTTCTGCCACCACAACTGCAGCCACTCTTACGACAGAGAATGCCACTACAACTGCAGCTGCTACTACAACTTCCCCTGTCACCACAACTGCAGCTAACACCACAACTGCAGCTGCTACAACAACTTCCCCTATCACCACAACTGCAGCTAACACCACAACTGCAGCTAACACCACACCTGCATCTAACACCACACCTGCAGCTAACACCACACCTGCAGCTAACACCACACCTGCAGCTAACACCACAACTGCAGCTAACACCACAACTGCAGCTAACACCACAACTGCAGCTAACACCACAACTGCAGCTAACACCACAACTGCAGCTAACACCACAACTGCAGCTAACACCACAACTGCAGCTAACACCACAACTGCAGCTAACACCACAACTGCAGCTAAAACCACAACTGCAGCCACCTCCAAAACAGCCGCTGCCACCACAACTAAAGAAAATACTTCAACAGCAGTCGCCCCTACAACTTCCCCTGTCACCACAACTGCAGCCGCCACTACAACAGTCCCAGCTACCACAACTGTAGCCGCCACTACCAATTCCCCTGTCACCACAACTGCAGCTGGTTCTACAACTGCCGCTGCCACCACAACTGCAGCAGCTCCTCATACAGCTGCTGCTACTACAACTGCAGCTGCTACTACAACTTCCCCTGTCACCACAACTGCAGCCGCCACTACAACAGTCCCAGCTACCACAACTGTAGCCGCCACTACCAATTCCCCTGTCACCACAACTGCAGGTGGTTCTACACCTGCTGCTGCCACCACAACTGCAGCAGCTCCTCATACAGCTGCTGCTACTACAACTGCAGCTGCTACTACAACTTCCCCTGTCACCACAACTGCAGCCGCCACTACAACAGTCCCAGCTACCACAACTGTAGCCGCCACTACCAATTCCCCTGTCATCACAACTTCAGCCGCCAATACAACAGTCCCAGCTACCACAACTGCAGCCGCCACTACTACTGCCACCACAACTACAGTCTTTCCTACGACAACTCCTGCCACTACTGCAGCCATTACAATCACCAGAACAGCATCCACCACAACAAAAGCTCCTGTCAGCAAAACTGCAGCCCACACTTCAGAAGCCACTGCCACCACAACTGCAGCTGCTACCACAACTGCATCTGCCAATATGACAGTAGTCACAACAACCACAAGTACTTCCACAACAACATCACCTACCACAACTGTATCCAGCACTACCACAGCCCCTGTCACCACAACTGCAGCCTCTACAACAACATCCCCAGCCAACACAACAGCCGCTGCCACCACAAATGCAGCCACTCCTACGACAGCCCCTGCCAACAGAACTGCAGCTGCTACCACAACTGCAGCTGCCACTACAACAGCAGCCCCTGCCACCTCAACTGCCACCACCACAACTGCATTTGCGACTTCGACAACTCCCAATGCCACACCAACAGTATCAGCCACCACAGCCGCCACTACAACAGCCCTTGCCACCACAACTGCAGCCACAACTGCTAAAGCCCCTCTCACCACAACTGTAGCTGCAACTACGTCAGCCCCTGCCACCACAACTTCAGCCGCTACAAGAACAGCATCTGCCATCACATCAACTGCATTTACCACTTCGATAACTCCCGCTGCCACCACCACAACTGCAGCCGCCACCACAACTGCAATCGACACAACAGCCAATGCCCCCACAACTGCTCCCACTACTACTACAGCCCTTCTCACCACAACTGTAGCCGCAACAACGTCAGCCCCTGCCACACCAACTTCAGCTGCTACCACAACAGCAGCTGCCGCAACCACAACTGCATCTGATACTACGACAACATCCGATGTCACCAAAACAGCAGTCGAAACTGCAATAGCCCCTGTCACCAAAACTGCAGCTTCTACGACGACAGCCCCTGCCACCACAAATATAGTCGAACTACTACGACAGCTCCTCCCACTACAATTACAGATGTTAACGACAACAAAATCTGCCACTATGACAATAGCCTCTGCCACCACAACTGCTAACACCACAATTTCAGCCGCTACCAGAACAGCATCTGCAACCACATCAACTGCATTTATTACTTTGACAACTCCCGCTACCACAACCGCCAGCACAACAGTACCAGCCACTACAACTGCAATCACCACTACAACAGCCACTGCCACCACAAGTGCTCCCACCACTACTACAGCCCCTCTCACCACAACTGGAGCCACAACTACTTCAGCCCCTGCCACCAAAATGTCAGCTGTTACCACAACAGCAGCTGCCGCAACCACAACTGCATCTGATACTACGACAACATCCGCTGTCACCACAACAGCAGCCGCCACTACAAAAGCACCTGACACCACTACTGCAGCTGCTACTACAACAGCAGCCGCCACAATAGCTTCCCCTGTAACCACAACTGCAGCTAACACCACAACTGCAGCCGCCACCAAAACAGCCGCTGCCACCACAACTAAAGAAGGTACTACAACAGCAGTCTCCACCACAACTTCCCCTGTCATCACAACTGCAGCCCACCGTACAACACCCACTGCCACCCCAACTGCAGCTATCATCACAACTGCAGCCGCCACTACAGCAGTCCCAGCTACCACAACTGTAGCCGTCACTACGAATGCCCCTGTCACCACAACTGCAGCTGGTTCTACAACTGCCATTGCCACCACAACTGCAAACGTTCCTCATACAGCTGCTGCCATTACAACTGCAGCTGCTACTACAACTTCCCCTGTCATCACAACTGCAGCCCACACGACAAAAGACGCAGCCACTACAATTACAGATGCTAACACAACAGCAGCCACCACTAAAACTTACCATGTCGCCACAACTACAGCCAACACGACAACAGCCGCTGCTACCACAACTGCTCCCACCACCACCACAGCCGCTCCTATGATAGGTGCGACCAGTTCAACTGCAGATGCTACCACAGCTTCCCCTGTCACAACAACTGCAGCCCACACTACAACAGCCAATGCCACCACAACTGCAGCTGGTACTACAACAGCAGTTGCCACTACATCTTTCCGTTTAACCACAACTGCAGCCCACACTACAACAGCTTCTGCCACCACAACTGCAGCTGGTACCTCAACAGCAGTTACCACTACAACATCCCCTGTAACCACAACTACAGCCCACACTACAACAGCCAGTGCCGCCACAACTCCAGTCACTCTTACGACAGAGGCTGCTACTGCAACTGCAGCTGCTACTACAACTACCCCTGTCACCACAACTGCAGCCCACACTACAACAGCCAATGCCACCACAACTGCAGCTGGTACCTCAACAGCAGTTGCCACTACAACATCCACTGTAACCACAACTGCAGCCCACACTACAACAGCCAATGACACCACAACTGCAGCTGGTACCTCAACAGCAGTTGCCACTACAACATCCACTGTAACCACAACTGCAGCCCACACTACAACAGCTTCTGACACCACAACTGCAGCCACTCTTACGACGGAGGCTGCCACTACAACTGCAGCTGCTACTACAACTTCACCTGTCAACACAACTGCAGCCCACACTACAACAGCCAATGCCACCACAACTGCAGCTGGTACTACAACAGCAGTTGCCACTACAACTTCCCCTGTAACCACAACTGCAGCCCATACTAAAACAGCCAATGCCACCACAACTGCAGCCACTGTTACGACAGAGGCTGCCACTACAACTGCAGCTGCTACTACAACTCTACCTGTCACCACAACTGCAGACCACACTACAACAGCCAATGCCACCACAACTGCAGCTGGTACCTCAACAGCAGCTGCCACTACAACATCCCCTTCAACCACAACTGCACCCCACACTACAAAAGCTTCTGCCACCACAACTGCAGAAACTCTTACGACAGAGGCGGCCACTACAACTGCAGCTGCTACTACAACTCTACCTGTCAACACAACTGCAGCCCACACTACAACAGCTTCTGCCACCACAACCGCAGCCGCTCCTACGACAGAGGCTGCCACTACAACTGCAGCTGCTACTACAACTTCCCCTGTCACCACAACTGCAGCCCACACTACAACAGCCGATGCCACCACAACTGAAGCTGGTACTACCACAGCAGTTGCCGCTACAACTTTCCCTATAACCACAACTGCAGCCCACACTAAAAAGGCTTCTGTCGTAAGAGTGGCTGCAGTTGTGATGGCAGAGGCTGCCACTACAACTGCATCTGCTACTACAACTTCCCCTGCAACCACAACTGCAGCCGCTCCTACGACAGAGGCTGCCACTACAACTGCAGCCCACACTACAACACCCAATGCCACTACAACTGCAGCTGGTGCTGCAACAGCAGTTGCCACTACAACTTCCCCTGTCAACACAACTGCAGCCCACAGTACAACAGCCAATGCCACCACAACTGCAGCCGTTCCTACGACAGAGGCTGCCACTACAACTGCAGCTGATACTACAACTTCCCCTGTCACCACAACTGCAGCCCACACTACAACAGCCAATGCCACCACAACTGCAGCTGGTACTACAACTGCAGCTGCTACTACAACTTCCCCTGCAACCACAACTGCAGCCCACACTACTACAGCTTCTGCCACCACAACTGCAGCCACTCTTACGACAGAGGCAGCAACTACAACTGCAGCTGCTACTACAACTTCACCTGTCACCACAACTGCAACGCACACTACAACAGCCAATGCCACCACAACTGCAGCTGGTACCTCAACAGCAGTTGCCACTTCAACATCCCCTGCAACCACAACTGCAGCCCACACTACAACTGCTTCTGCCACCACAACTGCAGCCCACACTACAACAGCCAATGCCACCACAACTGAAGCTGGTACTACAACAGCAGTTGCCACTACAACATTCCCTATAACCACAACTGCAGCCCACACTACAACAGCTTCTTCCACCACAACTGCAGCCACTCTTACGACAGAGGCTGCTACTACAACTGCTGCTGCTACTACAACTTCCCCTGTCACTACAACTGCAGCCCATACTACAACAGCCAATGCCACCACAACTGAAGCTGGTACTACAACAGCAGTTGCCACTACAACTTCCCCTGCAACCACAACTGCAGCCCATACTAAAACAGCCAATGCCACCACAACTGCAATCACTCTTACGACAGAGGCTGCTACTACAACTGCAGCTGCTACTACAACTGCAGCTGCTACTACAACTTCACCTGTCACCACAACTGCAGCCCAGACTACAACAGCCAATGCCACAACAACTGCAGCCACTCCTACAACTGCAGCTGCTACTACAACTGCAGCTGCTACTACAACTTCCCCTGTCTCCACAACTGCAGCCCACACTACCACATCCAATGCCACCAGAACTGCAGCCGCTCCTACGACAGAGGCTGCCACTACAACTGCAGCTGCTACTACAACTTCCCCTGTAACCACAACTGCAGCCCACACTACAACAGCCAATGCCACTACAACTGCAGCTGCTACTAACACTTCCCCTGTCACTACAACTGCAGCCCATACTACAACAGCCAATGCCACCACAACTGCAGCTGGTACTACAACAGCAATTGCCACTACAACTTCCCCTGTTAACACAACTGCAGCCCACACTACAACAGCCAATGCCACCACAACTGCAGCAGCTCCTACGACAGAGGCTGCCACTACAACTGCAGCTGCTACTACAACTTCACCTGCAACCGCAACTGCAGCCCACACTACAACGGCCAATGCCACCACAACTGCAGCTGCTATTACAACTTCCCCTGCAACCGCAACTGCAGCCCACACTACAACACCCAATGCCACCACAACTGCAGTCACTCTTACGACAGAGGCTGCTACTACAACTGCAGCTGCTACTAAAACTTCCCCTGTCACTACAACTGCAGCGCATACTACAACAGCCAATGCCACCACAACTGCAGTCACCCTTACGACAGAGAATGCTACTACAACTGCAGCGCATACTACAACAGCCAATGCCACCACAACTGCTGTCACCCTTACGACAGAGGATGCTACTACAACTGCAGCTGCTACTAAAACTTCCCCTGTCACTACAACTGCAGCCAACACTTCAACAACAAATGCCACCACAACTGCAGCCACTCTAACGACAGAGGCTGCCACTACAACTGCAGCTGCTACTACAACTTCCCCTGCAACCACAACTGCAGCCCACACTACAACAGCCAATGCCACCACAACTGCAGCCACTCTTACGAAAGGGGCTGCTACTACAACTGCAGCTGCTACTATAACTCTACCTGTCACCACAACTGCTGCCCACACTACAACGGCCAATGCCACCACAACTGCAGCTGGTACATCAACAGCAGTTGCCACTACAACATCCCCTGTAACCACAACTGCAGCCCACACTACAACAGCCAATGCCACCACAACTGCAGTCACTCTTACGACAGAGGCTGCTAGTACAACTGCAGCTGCTACTACAACTTCACCTGTCACCACAATTGCAGCTGGTACCTCAACATCAGTTGACACTACAACATCCCCTGTAAACACAACTGCAGCCCACACTGCAACAGCCAATGCCACCACAACTGCAGCTGGTACTACTCCAGCAGCTGCCAATAAAACTTCCCCTATAATCACAACTGCAGCCCACACTAAAACAGCCAATGCCACCACAACTGCAGCCGCTCCTACAACTTCCCCTGTAACCACAACTGCAGCCGCTCCTACGACAGAGGCTGCCACTACAACTGCAGCTGCTACTACAACTTCCCCTGTAACCACAACTGCAGCCCACACTACAACAGCCAATGCCACTACAACTGCAGCTGCTACTACAACTTCCCCTGCAACCACAACTGCAGCCCACACTACAACAGCCAATGCCACCACAACTGCAGCCACTGATACAACAGAGGCTGTCACTACAACCTCAGCTGCTACTACAACTTCCCCTGTCACCACAACTGCAGCCAACACTACAACAGCCAATGCCACCACAACTGCAGCCCACACTACAACATCTTCTGCCATCTCAACTGCAGCGGCTCCTACGACAGAGGCTGCAACTGCAGCTGCTACTACAACTTCCCCTGCAACCACAACTGCAGCCGCTCCAACAACAGAAGCTGCAACTACAACTGCAGCTGCTACTACAACTTCCCCTGCAACCACAACTGCAGCCCACACTTCAACAATTTCTGCCACCACAACTGCAGCCGCTCCTACGACAGAGGCTGCCACTACAATTGCAGCTGCTACTACTACTTCCCCTACAACCACAACTGCAGCCCACACTACAACAGCCAATGTCACCACAACTGCAGCTGGTACCTCAACATTAGTTGCCACTACAACATCCCCTATAAGAACAACTGCAGCACACACTACAACAGCCAGTGCCACCACAACTGCAGCTGGTACCTCAACAGCAGTTGACACTACAACATCCCCTGTAACCACAACTGCAGCCCACACTAAAACAGCCAATGCCATCTCAACTGCAGCTGATACTACAACTTCCCCTATAACCACAACTGCAGCACACACTACAACAGCCAATGTCACCACTACTGCAGCTGGTACCTCAACATCAGTTGCCATTACAACTTCCCCTACAACCACAACTGCAGCCCACACTACAACAGCCAATGCCACCACAACTGCAGCTGGTACTAAAACAGCAGTTGCAACTACAACTTCCCCTGTCACCACAGCTGCATCCCACATTACAAAAGCTTCTGCAAACACAACTGCAGCCACTCTTTCGACAGAAGCTGCCACTACAACTGCAGCTGCAACTACAACTTCACCTGGCACCACAACTGCAGCCCACACTACAACAGCCAATGCCACCACAACTGCAGCTGGTACCTCAACAGCAGTTGCCACTACAACTTCCCCTGTCACCACAACTGCAGCCCACACTACAACAGCCAATGCCACCACAACTGCAGCCGCTCCTACGACAGAGGCTGCCACTACAACTGCAGCCCACACTACAACACCCAATGCCACTACAACTGCAGCTGGTGCTGCAACAGCAGTTGCCACTACAACTTCCCCTCTAACAACAACTGCAGCCCACACTACAACAGCAAATGCCACTACAACTGCAGCCGTTCCTATGACAGAGGCTGCCAATACAACTGCAGCTGCTACTACAACTTCCCCTGTCACCACAGCTGCATCCCACATTACAAAAGCTTCTGCAAACACAACTGCAGCCACTCTTTCGACAGAAGCTGCCACTACAACTGCAGCTGCAACTACAACTTCACCTGGCACCACAACTGCAGCCCACACTACAACAGCCAATGCCACCACAACTGCAGCTGGTACCTCAACAGCAGTTGCTACTACAACATCCCCTGTCACCACAACTGCAGCCCACACTACAACAGCCAATGCCACCACAACTGCAGCCGCTCCTACGACAGAGGCTGCCACTACAACTGCAGCTGGTACTACAACAGCAGTTGCCACTACAACTTCCCCTGTCACCACAACTGCAGCCCACACTACAACAGCCAATGCCACCACAACTGCAGCCGCTCCTACGACAGAGGCTGCCACTACAACTGCAGCTGCCACTACAACTGCAGCTGCTACTACAACTTCCCCTGTCACCACAACTGCAGCCCACACTACAACAGCCAGTGCCACCACAACTGCAGCTGGTACCTCAACAGCAGTTGACACTGCAACATCCCCTGTAACCACAACTGCAGCCCACACTACAACAGCTTCTGCCATCTCACAGCTTCTGCCTGCTCTTACGACAGAGGCTGCCACTACAACTGCAGCCCACACTACAACATCCAATGCCACCACAACTGCAGCTGGTACTACAACAGCAGTTGCCATTACAACTTCCCCTGTAACCACAAATTCCCCTGTCACCACAACTGCAACCCACACAACAACTGCCAATGCCACGGCAACTGCAGCTGGTACTACAATAGCAGTTGCCACTACAACTTCCCCTATAACCACAACTGCAGCCCACACTACAACAGCTTCTGCCACCACAACTGCAGCCACTCTTACGACAGAGAATGCCACTACAACTGCAGCTGCTACTACAACTTCCCCTGTCACCACAACTGCAGCTAACACCACAACTGCAGCTGCTACAACAACTTCCCCTATCACCACAACTGCAGCTAACACCACAACTGCAGCTAACACCACACCTGCATCTAACACCACACCTGCAGCTAACACCACACCTGCAGCTAACACCACACCTGCAGCTAACACCACAACTGCAGCTAACACCACAACTGCAGCTAACACCACAACTGCAGCTAACACCACAACTGCAGCTAACACCACAACTGCAGCTAACACCACAACTGCAGCTAACACCACAACTGCAGCTAACACCACAACTGCAGCTAACACCACAACTGCAGCTAACACCACAACTGCAGCCACCTCCAAAACAGCCGCTGCCACCACAACTAAAGAAAATACTTCAACAGCAGTCGCCCCTACAACTTCCCCTGTCACCACAACTGCAGCCGCCACTACAACAGTCCCAGCTACCACAACTGTAGCCGCCACTACCAATTCCCCTGTCACCACAACTGCAGCTGGTTCTACAACTGCCGCTGCCACCACAACTGCAGCAGCTCCTCATACAGCTGCTGCTACTACAACTGCAGCTGCTACTACAACTTCCCCTGTCACCACAACTGCAGCCGCAACTACAACAGTCCCAGCTACCACAACTGTAGCCGCCACTACCAATTCCCCTGTCACCACAACTGCAGCTGGTTCTACAACTGCCGCTGCCACCACAACTGCAGCAGCTCCTCATACAGCTGCTGCTACTACAACTGCAGCTGCTACTACAACTTCCCCTGTCACCACAACTGCAGCCGCCACTACAACAGTCCCAGCTACCACAACTGTAGCCGCCACTACCAATTCCCCTGTCACCACAACTGCAGCTGGTTCTACAACTGCCGCTGCCACCACAACTGCAGCAGCTCCTCATACAGCTGCTGCTACTACAACTGCAGCTGCTACTACAACTTCCCCTGTCACCACAACTGCAGCCGCCACTACAACAGTCCCAGCTACCACAACTGTAGCCGCCACTACCAATTCCCCTGTCATCACAACTTCAGCCGCCAATACAACAGTCCCAGCTACCACAACTGCAGCCGCCACTACTACTGCCACCACAACTACAGTCTTTCCTACGACAACTCCTGCCACTACTGCAGCCATTACAATCACCAGAACAGCATCCACCACAACAAAAGCTCCTGTCAGCAAAACTGCAGCCCACACTTCAGAAGCCACTGCCACCACAACTGCAGCTGCTACCACAACTGCATCTGCCAATATGACAGTAGTCACAACAACCACAAGTACTTCCACAACAACATCACCTACCACAACTGTAGCCAGCACTACCACAGCCCCTGTCACCACAACTGCAGCCTCTACAACAACATCCCCAGCCAACACAACAGCCGCTGCCACCACAAATGCAGCCACTCCTACGACAGCCCCTGCCAACAGAACTGCAGCTGCTACCACAACTGCAGCTGCCACTACAACAGCAGCCCCTGCCACCTCAACTGCCACCACCACAACTGCATTTGCGACTTCGACAACTCCCAATGCCACACCAACAGTATCAGCCACCACAGCCGCCACTACAACAGCCCTTGCCACCACAACTGCAGCCACAACTGCTAAAGCCCCTCTCACCACAACTGTAGCTGCAACTACGTCAGCCCCTGCCACCACAACTTCAGCCGCTACAAGAACAGCATCTGCCATCACATCAACTGCATTTACCACTTCGATAACTCCCGCTGCCACCACCACAACTGCAGCCGCCACCACAACTGCAATCGACACAACAGCCAATGCCCCCACAACTGCTCCCACTACTACTACAGCCCTTCTCACCACAACTGTAGCCGCAACAACGTCAGCCCCTGCCACACCAACTTCAGCTGCTACCACAACAGCAGCTGCCGCAACCACAACTGCATCTGATACTACGACAACATCCGATGTCACCAAAACAGCAGTCGAAACTGCAATAGCCCCTGTCACCAAAACTGCAGCTTCTACGACGACAGCCCCTGCCACCACAAATATAGTCGAACTACTACGACAGCTCCTCCCACTACAATTACAGATGTTAACGACAACAAAATCTGCCACTATGACAATAGCCTCTGCCACCACAACTGCTAACACCACAATTTCAGCCGCTACCAGAACAGCATCTGCAACCACATCAACTGCATTTATTACTTTGACAACTCCCGCTACCACAACCGCCAGCACAACAGTACCAGCCACTACAACTGCAATCACCACTACAACAGCCACTGCCACCACAAGTGCTCCCACCACTACTACAGCCCCTCTCACCACAACTGGAGCCACAACTACTTCAGCCCCTGCCACCAAAATGTCAGCTGTTACCACAACAGCAGCTGCCGCAACCACAACTGCATCTGATACTACGACAACATCCGCTGTCACCACAACAGCAGCCGCCACTACAAAAGCACCTGACACCACTACTGCAGCTGCTACTACAACAGCAGCCGCCACAATAGCTTCCCCTGTAACCACAACTGCAGCTAACACCACAACTGCAGCCGCCACCAAAACAGCCGCTGCCACCACAACTAAAGAAGGTACTACAACAGCAGTCTCCACCACAACTTCCCCTGTCATCACAACTGCAGCCCACCGTACAACACCCACTGCCACCCCAACTGCAGCTATCATCACAACTGCAGCCGCCACTACAGCAGTCCCAGCTACCACAACTGTAGCCGTCACTACGAATGCCCCTGTCACCACAACTGCAGCTGGTTCTACAACTGCCATTGCCACCACAACTGCAAACGTTCCTCATACAGCTGCTGCCATTACAACTGCAGCTGCTACTACAACTTCCCCTGTCATCACAACTGCAGCCCACACGACAAAAGACGCAGCCACTACAATTACAGATGCTAACACAACAGCAGCCACCACTAAAACTTACCATGTCGCCACAACTACAGCCAACACGACAACAGCCGCTGCTACCACAACTGCTCCCACCACCACCACAGCCGCTCCTATGATAGGTGCGACCACTTCAACTGCAGATGCTACCACAGCTTCCCCTGTCACAACAACTGCAGCCCACAATACCACAGCTGCTGCAACCATGACTGCAGCTACCACCACAACAGTCCCATCTACCACAACTGTAGCCGCCACTACGACTGCCACTGTCACCACAACTGCATCCGCCACTACAACAATAGCCTCTACCACCACAAGTGCTGCCACAACTACTACATCATCTCCCAAAATTGTAGCCGCCACTTTGACAGCCCCTTTCATCACAACTGCAGCCTCTACTAGGAAAGCACCTGACACCACAACAACAGTCGATACTATGACAGTTCCATTCACTAAAATTGCAGATGCTACCACAACTTCATCTGCCACTAAGACAGCCCCTAACACCACAAGTGCATCTGCTATCACAACTGTAGCCACCACTACTACGACAACAGCAGCTAAAACCACAACAGCAGATGTGATGACAGGGGCTTTTGTAGTGACAACTGCAGCCCACACTACGAAAGCCGCTGCCACCACAACTGCTGTCACCACAACTGCAGCTGCTACCACTACAACTGCAGCACCTACTACAACTTCCCCTGTAACCACAATTGCAGTCGCTACATCTAGAGCTCATGCCACTACAATTGCAGATGCTACCACAACTCCATCTGCCACTACAACAGCAGCCGCTGCCACCACAACTGCAGCCACCACAAGTGTAGCCGCTGCCAAAACAGCATCTGCCACCACAACTGCAGCCGTCCCAGCCAACACAATTGCATCTGCCACTACAACAGTAGCCCCTGCTTCCACAGATGCTGCCACCACAACTTCAGCCGATACAAATGCATTTACCATTTCGACAACTCCCGCTGCCACCTCAACTTCCAAAACCACAACTGCATTTTCGGCTTCGACAACTCCCAAAGCCACCACAACTGCAGCCGCCAACCAAACAGTACCAGCCACCACAACCGCCACAAAAACACTCGCTGCCATCACAACAGCAGCTGTCACAAAGACAACTGCATCTGCTGCTAAGACAACTTCCACTGTCACCAAAACAGCAGCCGCCACTACAAAAGCCACTGTCACCACAACTGCAGCCCACACTAGGACAGCCGGTGCCTCCACAACTTCAGCTGCCATTACAACAGCAGACACTGCCACCACAACTGTGGCCGCTACCACAACTGCATCTGCCACCACATCAACTGAATTTACCACTAAAACAACTCCCACTGCCATCACAACTGCAGCTGCTGACACCACAACTGCAGCCGCTCAAACGACAGCTGCTGCCACTACAACTGCAGCTTCTACCACAACAGTCAGTGACACTTCAAGACCAATTGCCACTACGACAGCTGGTGCCACCATAATTGCAGCCACTACTACATTCCCAGCCACCACAACTGCAACTGCTACCACAACTGCATCTGCCACTACGATAGCAGCCGCTACCAAAACTACTTCTGCCACCACAACTGCATCCACTACCACAACAGCATCTGCCACCACCACAACTGCATTGACCACTTCGACAACTCCCGCTGCTACCACAACTTTAGCTGCAACCACAACAGTCCCAGCCACCTCAACTGCATTTGCTGCTATGACAACATCTGCTGTCACCACAACAGCAGCCACCACTACAAAAGGCCTTGTAGTGCCGTCTGCAGTTGTTGTGACGACAGTCCATGCCACCACAACTGCAGCTGCCACTACAACTGCAGTCACTGTCACGTCAACTGCCACTGCAAAAGCAACCCGAACAATTACACCCCCTGCCACCACAACTGCAGCCCCTACTACAGCATCCCCAGCTACCACAACTGCAGGAGCTACCTCAACTGCATCTGTCACTATGACAGAAGCCGATACCACCACAAGTGCTGCCACAACTACTACATCAGCTATCACAACTGTAGCTGCAACTACGACAGCCCCTGTCACCAAAACTGCAGCCTCCACTATGGCATCCACTGCCACCACAAATATAGTCGAACTACTACGACAGCTCCTCCCACTGCAATTGCAGATGTTAACGACAAGAAAATCTGACACTATGAAAATAGCCACTACTGCCACCACAATTTCAGCCGCTACCAGAACAGCATCTGCAACCACATCAACTGCATTTACTACTTTGACAACTCCCGCTGCCACAACCACAACCGCCAGCACAACAGTACCAGCCACCACAACTGCAATCACCACTACAACAGCCACTGCCACCACAAGTGCTCCCACCACTACTACAGCCCCTCTCACCACAATTGTAGCAAGAACTACATCAGCCCCTGCCACCAAAATTTCAGCCGTTTCCACAACTACTTATGGTACTATGACAACATCCGCTCTCACCACAACAGCAGCCGCCACTTCAAAAGCCACCACAACTGCAGCTGCCACTGCGACAGCAGCCGCCACCACGACTAGTGCCACCACAACTGCAGCCAATACCACAACAGTCCCAGCCACCACATCTGCCCCTAAAACCGTAGCCCCTGCCACCACAAATGCTTCCACCACAACTCCAGCAACAACTACATCAGCCCCTGCCACCAAAATGTCAGCTGTTTCCACAACAGCAGCTGCCGCACCCACAACTGCTTATGCTCCTATGACAACATCCGCTGTCAACACAACAGCAGCCGCCACCCCAAAAGCCCCTGTCACCACAACTGCAGCCGCCACTTCAAAAGCCCTTGTCACCACAACTGTAGCCGTCACGGCAACAGTCCATTCCACTACAATTGCAGATGCTACCACAACTGCATCTGCCACTATAACAGCAGCCCCTGCCAACACAACTGCCATCACCACAACTGCATTTGCGACTTCGACAACTCCCAATGCCACAGCAACTGCAGCCTCCACCCCAACAGAACCAGCCACCACAACCGCCACAACAACAGCAGCTGCAAACACAACTGCAGTTACCACTACGACAACAACCGCAGCCACCACAACTGCAGCTGGTACAACAACTGCAACATCTCCTACGACAGCAGCTGCCGCAACTGCAGCTGCCACTACCTTAATAGCCACTGCAACTACAACTGCTACGACGACAACAGCAGCTTTCACCACAAAAGCAGCCACCACTACAAAAGTCCTTGCCAACACAATTGCTGTAAATATAACTACAGCCGCACCTACGAAAGCAGATGCCGTAACTACAACTGCAACTGCCACTAAGATAATAGCCACTGCCACCAAAACTGCAGCCCACACTACAACAGCCGCTGTCACCACAACTGCAGGGGCTGCTGTTATAATGGAAGATGCAGTTGTGGTACCTGTATCTATGTCAGGCCCTGCCACCACAACTATAGCTGGTACTGCAACTGCAACCACCACTACGACAGCCCCTGCCACCACAAGTGCATCCCTTATGACAACTGAAGCCACCACTACTGCAAGAACAGTCGCTGACACCACAACTGCAGTTGCCACTACGACAGTAGCCGCTGACACCAAAAGTGCAGCCACAACAGCATCTGCCACCACCACAACTGCATCCGCCACCACAACAGTCCCCACCACCACAACTGCACTTGCTACTACAATAGCCCTAGCCACCACAACTGAAGTTGCTACTACGACAGTCCATGCCACTACAATTGCAGATGCTACCACAACTGCATCTGCCATTATAACAGCGGCCCCTGCCAACACAACTGCCATCACCACAACTGCATTTGTGACTTCGACAACTCCCGATGCCACAGCAACTGCAGTCGCCACCCCAACAGCAGCTGCCAACACAACTGCAGTGGCCACTACGACAACAACCGCAGCCACCACAACTGCAGGGGCTGCTGTTACAATGGAAGATGCAGTTGTGGAAGCTGCATCTATGTCAGCCCCTGCCACCACAAGTGGAGCTGGTACATCAACTGCAACCTCTCCTACGATAGCAGCTGCCGCAACTGCAGCTGCCACTACCATAATATCCACTGCAACTACAACTGCTACGACGACAACAGCAGCTTTCACCACAAAAGCAGCCACTACTACAAAAGTCCTTGCCAACGCAACTGCTGCCAATATAACTGCAGCCGCTCCTACGAAAGCAGATGTCGTAACCACAACTGCAGCTGCCCCTAAGATAATAGCCACTGCCACCAAAACTGTAGCCCACACTACAACAGCCGCTGTCACCACAACTGTAGGGGCTGCTGTTATAATGGAAGACGCAGTTGTGGTACCTGTATCTATGTCAGGCCCTGCCACCACAACTGTAGCTGGTACTGCAACTGCATCCACCACTAAGACAGCCCCTAACACCACAAGTGCATCTGCTATCACAACTGTAGCCACCACTACTACGACAACAGCAGCTAAAACCACAACAGCAGATGTGATGACAGGGGCTTTTGTAGTGACAACTGCAGCCCACACTACGAAAGCCGCTGCCACCACAACTGCTGTCACCACAACTGCAGCTGCTACCACTACAACTGCAGCACCTACTACAACTTCCCCTGTAACCACAATTGCAGTCGCTACATCTAGAGCTCATGCCACTACAATTGCAGATGCTACCACAACTCCATCTGCCACTACAACAGCATCCGCTGCCACCACAACTGCAGCCACCACAAGTGTAGCCGCTGCCAAAACAGCATCTGCCACCACAACTGCAGCCGATACCACAACAGTCCCAGCCAACACAATTGCATCTGCCACTACAACAGTAGCCCCTGCTTCCACAGATGCTGCCACAAAAACTTCAGCCGATACCACAACCGTCCCAGCCACCACAAATGCATTTACCATTTCGACAACTCCCGCTGCCACCTCAACTTCCAAAACCACAACTGCATTTTCGGCTTCGACAACTCCCAAAGCCACCACAACTGCAGCCGCCAACCCAACAGTACCAGCCACCACAACCGCCACAAAAACACTCGCTGCCATCACAACAGCAGCTGGCACAAAGACAACTGCATCTGCTGCTAAGACAACTTCCACTGTCACCAAAACAGCAGCCGCCACTACAAAAGCCACTGTCACCACAACTGCAGCCCACACTAGGACAGCCGGTGCCTCCACAACTTCAGCTGCAATTACAACAGCAGACACTGCCACCACAACTGTGGCCGCCACTATGACAGCAGCTGCTGACACCACAACTGCAGCCGCTCATACGACAGCTGCTGCCACTACAACTGCAGCTTCTACCACAACAGTCAGTGACACTTCAAGATCAATTGCCACTACGACAGCCGGTGCCACCATAATTGCAGCCCGACCTACTACATTCCCAGCCAGCACAACTGCAGCTGCTACCACAACTGCATCTGCCACTACGATAGCAGCCGCTGCCAAAACTACTTCTGCCACCACAACTGCATCCACTACCACAACAGCATCTGCCACCACCACAACTGCATTGACCACTTCGACAACTCCCGCTGCTACCACAACTTTAGCTGCAACCACAACAGTCCCAGCCACCTCAACTGCATTTGCTGCTATGACAACATCTGCTGTCACCACAACAGCAGCCACCACTACAAAAGGCCCTGTCACAACAACTGCAGACGGCACTACGACAGTCCATGCCACTACAACTGCAGTCACTGTCACCTCAACTGCCACTGCAAAAGCAACCCGAACAATTACAGCCCCTGCCACCACAACTGCAGCAACCACTACGACATCCCCAGCCACCACAACTGCTGCCACCACAACCGCCACTACAACAGCCGCTGCCACCACACCTACAGCCCCCAATACAACATCCCCAGCTGCCACAACTGCAGCTGCTACTATGACAGTCCCTGCCACCAGAACTGCAGCCGATACCACAACAGTCCCAGCCACCACTACTGCAGACGCAACAACAGCCCATGCCATTACAATTGCAAATGCGACAACAACAACTGCAGCAGCCACAACAACAGTTCCAGCCACCACAATAAAAACAGCCACCGCCACAACAACAACTGCTGCTGCTGCTACAACAAATGCAACCACCACTATGACAACTCCTGCAACCACAAGTGCATCCGCTATCACAACTGTAGTCACCACTACAACATCCCCCACCACTATAATAGCAGCTGCTACTACAATAGCCCCTGCAACCACAAATGCAGTCACTACTACGACAGCTCTTGCCACTACAAGTGCATATGCCACTACGACAGCAGCTGCAGACACCACAACTTCTGCCACCACAATTACAGCCGCTGCCACAACAGCATCTGCCACCACCTCAACTGCATTTACCACTTCGACAACTCCCGCTGCCACCACAACTGCAGCTGCCACCACAACAGTCCCATTCACCATAACTGCAATCACCACTACGACAGCCACTGCCACCACAACTGCAGTTGCCACTACCAAAGTCCCTCTCACCACAACTGTAGCCGCAACTACGTCAGCACCTGCCACCACAACTGCAGCTGCTACCACAACAGCAGCTAACGCAACCACAACAGCATTTGGTATTACGACAACAGCCGCTGTCACCACAACAGCATCCGCCACAACAAAATCCGCTGTAACCACAACTGCAGCCCACAATACTACAGCAGCTACCACAACCAAAACTGCAGCTGCCACTACAATAATAGCCACTCCCACTACGACAGCCGCTGTCACAACAACTGTAGCAGCCACTATGAAAGCCCCCAAAACCACAACTGTAGCTTCTTCTACGATAGCCCATGCCACCACAATTGCAGTCGCTACTATGACAGCCCCTGCCAATACAAATGCAGCTGCTTCCACAACTGCAACCGCCATTATGACAGCCCCTCTCACCTCAACTATAGCCACAACTACATCAGCCCCTGTCACCACAACTGCAGCAAAAACTATGATAACAGACACTGACACCACAACTGAAGCCCCCACTACGCCGGCCCGCGTAGTGGTTGCTCCAGTTGTTGTGGCAGTGGCTGGAACTATAAAAGCCCTTGTCTCCACAACTGCAGCTGCTTATACGACAGCTACTGAAACCACAACTGCTGCTTCTACCACAAGAACAGCTGCCGCAACCAGAACTGCGGCTGTCAATACGACAGCTGCCACTGAAGCTGCAACTACTACAGATGATATCACCAGAACTGAAGCCACCACTACTACACACCCTGCCACAACAAATGCAACCACCACTATGACAGCTCCTGCCACCAAAAGTGCATCCGCTATCACAACTGTAGCCACAACTACAACAGCCCCCACCACTACAACAGCCACTGCCAATACAACTGCAGCCACCACTAGTACAGCGCCTGCCACCACAACTGCAGCAGCCACTACGATAACAGCCACGGTCACCACAACTGGAGCCATCACTACGCCGGCCCGCTGCTACCACAACAGCAGGTTCAACAACCACAACTGCAGATGCCACTACATCTGCAACTACGACAGTCCCCGCTACCACAACTGCTGCCACCAAAACTGCAGCCGCAAGTACGACAGCCCCTGCCACCAAAACTGCAGCTGCTACTCCTACAGCCCCTGCCACCAAAACTGCAGCCACAACTCCTACAGCTCCAGCCACCACAACTGCAGCCGCCACCACATCTCCATCTGCCACCACAACTCAGGCCGCAACCACAACTGTGGCCGTTACTCCTACAGCCCCCGCCACCACAATTGCAGCCGCTACCACAACTGCTGCCACCAGAACTGCAGCCGCAACTATGACAGTCCCCACCACCGCAATTGCATCCGCCACCACAACTGCAGAGGCCACCACAACTGCAGCAGCCACAACTGCAGCCGCAACCCCAACTGTAGCCGCCACTATGACAGCCCCCGCCAAAACAACTGCAGCCGCCACCACAACTGTAGCCGCTACTCCTACAGCCCCCGCCAACACAACTGCAGCCGCCACCACAACTGCTGCCATCAGAACTGCAGCCACAACTACAACAGACCCCGCCAAAACAACTGCAGCCGCCACCACAACTGTAGCCGCCACCACAACTGTAGCCGCTACTCCTACAGCCCCCGCCACCACAACTGCAGCCGCCACCACAACTGCTGCCATCAGAACTGCAGCCACAACTACAACAGTCCCTGCCACCACAACTGCTGCCTCCACCACAACTGCATCAGCTACCACAACTGTAGCCGCCACCACAACTGCAGCCGCAACCATAATTGTAGCTGCCACTATGACAGCCCCCGCCACCACAACTGCAGCTTCCACCACAACTGCAGCTTCCACCACAACTGCAGACGCCACCACAACTGTAGCCGACACTATGACAGCCCCCGCCAAAACAACTGCAGCCGCCACCACAACTGTAGCCGCTACTCCTACAGCCGCCGCCACCACAACTGCTGCCATCAGAACTGCAGCCACAACTACAACAGACCCCGCCAATACAACTGCAGCCGCCACCACAACTGCAGCCGCCACCACAACTGTAGCCGCCACCACAACTGTAGCCGCTACTCCTACAGCCCCTGCCACCACAACTGCAGCCGCCACCACAACTGCTGCCATCAGAACTGCAGCCACAAGTACAACAGTCCCTGCCACCACAACTGCTGCCTCCACCACAACTGCATCAGCTACCACAACTGTAGCCGCCACCACAAATGCAGCCGCAACCATAATTGTAGCTGCCACTATGACAGCCCCCGCCACCACAACTGCAGCTTCCACCACAACTGCAGCTTCCACCACAACTGCAGCCGCCACCACAACTGTAGCCGCCACTATGACAGCCCCCGCCAAAACAACTGCAGCCGCCACCACAACTGCTGCCATCAGAACTGCAGCCACAACTACAACAGACCCCGCCAATACAACTGCAGCCGCCACCACAACTGTAGCCGCCACCACAACTGTAGCCGCCACCACAACTGTAGCCGCTACTCCTACAGCCCCCGCCACCACAACTGCAGCCGCCACCACAACTGCTGCCATCAGAACTGCAGCCACAAGTACAACAGTCCCTGCCACCACAACTGCTGCCTCCACCACAACTGCATCAGCTACCACAACTGTAGCCGCCACAACTGCAGCCGCAACCATAATTGTAGCTGCCACTATGACAGCCCCCGCCACAACAACTGCAGCTTCCACCACAACTGCAGCTTCCACCACAACTGCAGCCGCCACCACAACTGCAGCCGCCGCCACCACAACTGCAGCCGCCGCCACCACAACTGCAGCCGCCGCCACCACAACTGCAGCCGCCACCACCACAACTGCAGCCGCCACCACCACAACTGCAGCCGCCACCACCACAACTGTAGCCGCCACCACCACAACTGTAGCCGCCACCACCACAACTGTAGCCGCCACCACCACAACTGCACCAGCTATCACATCGGTAGCCGCCACTATGACAGACAACAACAGCATCTGCTACCACAACTTTAGTCTTTGGCACCACAACTTTAGCCACCATTACAACAGCCCCTGCCACCAGAACTGCATTTGCCATTGCGACAGCCGCTCCCACCACAACTGAAGCTGAGTTACAGTGTTACCACAGCCCTTGCCACCACAACTGCAGCTGCCACTACAACAGCCCCTACCACCACAACTGTAGCTGCCACTACAACAGCAGCCGCTGCCACCACAACTGCAGCTTCTACCACAAAAGCAGCTGCTGCAACCACAACTGCAGTCACCACTAAGACAGCTGCTGCCACCACTGCTGCATCAACAGCATCTGCCTCCACCACAACTGCATCTGCCACAATGGCAACAGCAACTGCCATCACAACTGCATTTTTACATTACGTCAGCCCCTGCCACCACAACTGCAGCTGCTACCACAACACCCAAGTGAAAAAAGTATATTAATCTATACTTAAATATATGAAATTAAAATAAGATAATAATATACTGAAAATACAATATGTATTTTTCGGAAATAAGTATATACTACACATAACAATTTCACTTCAACACACTTATTAAAAGTGTACTTTAAATTCATTTTTTTTTTCAGCCTTTTACTGTATGCAATCATCACACTTCAATACACTTATTAAAAGTGTAATTTAAATGAATTGTTTTCAGTCTTTAAGCATACAATATGTTCACTATCATTGAAATTGAAGTACAGTTATGATTGTGTTTAAGTTCAAATGCTTTTATTGTATTTTAGTATATTCATAAAAATACAATTGAAGTTGTTTTTAAATTGAAACATTGCTTTTTTTATGAAACTCTAATTACTCTGTAATGTCAAAGTGGGAAAAGTACAAGATTAATAAAAATGTGATAGAATATTTATGCAATTACTATATTTTAGCTATCTTTGCTTAGGCAAGCCTAAATTAGTTCAGGAGTAAAATTTGGCTTAACAAATTACAGAATATGTTTCATGACCCTTCCTCTGTTCCCCATAAATATAACATCTGTAAGGTCCATCAGTCAAGTATTGAATTTCAAGCACAGATTCAACTACAAAGACCAGGGAGCCTTTCGAAAGCCTCATAAAAGGGCAGTGATTGGTAAATCGGTAACAATATATCAAACAATATATCAAATCAGACATTGAATATCTCTTTAAGCATGGTCAAGTGAATAATTATGCTGTGTATTATGTATTGAACTACCCAGACACATCAAAGATACAGTCGTCCTTCTGAACAGAGCTGCAGGACAGGAATTAAACTTCTCATGGATGTTACCCTGAGGGCATTGGTGATTATGAAGCAGTTTAATAGCTGTGAAGGTAAAAAAAAAAAAACAGGATGGATCAACAACATTGTAGTGACTCCACAATAAAGAGTGAAAATGATAATACAAATTTACGAATAAATATATTCCAAAACATACATTTTGTATGCAACAGGGCAATAAAGTAATACTGCATTTTTTGTTTGTTGATTTGGCCTAAATGCAAAGCCTTGTGTTGTGTTGGATTTGCTCCAAACATATCACTGAGTAACTGCCGCCTTTTCAAGCATGGTGGTGGCTGCATCATGGTATGGGTATGCTTGACATTGGCAAATACTTTTTTCTGGATAAAATGAAACGGGATGCTGCGAAGCACGGGCAAAATCCTAGAGGAAAACCTGCTTCAGTCTGTTTTACAACAGTTACTGGGAGAGGAATTCTGCTGTCTCACTGCTGCCAATGGTGTTTCTAGCATGTATGGACTCAGCGAACTTAATACTTATGCAATGACTATATTTTAATTCATTTATATAAATCTTCCACTTTGACAGAGTTTTTTAGTTAGATTGTTGACAAAAATGTACAATTATATACATTTTAATCCCACTTTATAAGAACAAAATGTGGATAAATCCAAGACACTGGAGTTTCAGTGCCATTAGTAAGTTTTGAAGGTCTTTCTGAATTCCTGTTCAGAAGAGCAATGAGAAAGTTGACAATGAGAACGATTGCTTATTGTACAACTGAGGAACATACTTCCTGAAAGTATACTTTTTCATACCTCAAGAAAATATACTTAAGTATACTTTCAAAAAAGTATATTTAACTTAAACGTCCACAAAATATATTTCAAGTATATTTTCTAAAACGCTTGTGCACATTCCCCCAGCATCCTTTTCTTCAGCTAAAGTTTTGATTTATAATATATTGTTCCTCATATTTAGCTTATTCAAATGTTTTGATGTTCATTTTCAAACAGAATAATTTTGTACTTTTAATTACATATTACAGATTTTATTTAAAATATTAATTGAATACCATAATATGAACAATTAAAGTGTGAAATGCTAAATGTGAACAGCTCTCAATCATTTGATGGACTGTGAAGCACCAGCCAAAACTGCTTGGTAAATAGCATGTTAAAATCAATCAAGAAAACCTTCACATTGCAAAATACAATGGCTAATGTGGTTAATAAGTAAAAATGTATATGTATAAGAAAACACTGTTTTGTAAAGAAAACACAGCAATTCTAATAAAAATACCATTTTAGTGATTCATTTTTCTAATTCATGTGAAATATACATAAAATGTACTTATGTTGTATTCAAAGTATATTTGTTTTGATCATTATATATCATAGTAAGAATATACTTAAGTACAAAAAGCAGCCCAATTTAGGTCATTTAAAATTGTATTTAATATACTTAAATGTTAACAAAATACAAAAAAAATTGAAATTAAATGCATTTAAAATGGTTAAAATATGTTACTTAAGTATGATTTAAGCAGCTTCTGCAACCACAACTGCAGGTGCAACTACAATGACAGCCACTGCCACCACAACTGCAATCGCGACTACGACAGCCGCTACCACCACAACCTCAGCTTCCACCACAAAAGCAGCTGCCACAACAACGGCAGCTACCACCACAACAGCAGACACCCCTACGACAGACCCCGCCACCACAACTGCAGCCACTACTATGACAGCTGCTGCCACCACAACCGTAGCTTCAACAACAATTGCAGCTATCACAACGACAACAGCCACAGCCACCACAACTGCATTCTCCACTACAACAGCCCCAGCCATCACAACTTCAGCTGCTACCACAACTGCATCTGCCTCTACGAAAATACAGTTGAAGTCAGAAGTTTACATTCACCTTAACCCAATACATTAAACTCAGTTTTTCACAGTTCCTGATATTTAATCCTAGTAAAAATTCCCTGTCTTAGGGCAGTTAGGATCACCACATTATCACCACTTTATCACCAATTTTGTCCCATTACTCCTGACAGAGCTGGTGTAACTGAGTCAGGTTTGTAGGCCTCCTTGCTCGCACACGCTTTTTCAGTTCTGCCCACAAATTTTCTATAGGATTGAGGTCAGGGCTTTGTGATGGCCACTCCAATCCATTGACTTTGTTGTCCTTAAGCCATTTTGCCACAACTTTGGAAGTATGCTTGCGGTCATTGTTCATTTGGAAGACCCATTTGCAAACAAGCTCTAACTTCCTGACTGATGACTTGAGATGTTGCTTCAATATATCCACATAATTATTCTACCTCATGATGCCATCTATTTTGTGAAGTGCACCAGTCCCTCCTGCAGCAAAGGAACCCTAGAACATGATGCTGCCACCCCCATGCTTCAAGGTCGGGATGGTGTTCTTCGGCTTGCAAGCTTCTCCCTTTTTCCTCCAAAAATAACGATGGTCATTATGGCCAAACAGTTTGTATTTTTTGGAGAAATGTCCTCTGGTCTGAGGAAACAAACTAGATCTTTGTCCCCATGTGCTGTTGCAAACCGTAGTCTGGCTTTTTTATGGCGGTTTTGGAGCAGTGGCTTCTTCCTTTCAGGTTATGTCAATATAGGACTCGTTTTACTGTGGATATAGATACCTTTACCCGTTTCCTGCATCATCTTCACAAGTTCCTGTGCTGTTGATCTGGGATTGATTTGCACTTTTCGCACCAAAGTACGTTCATCTCTAGGAGACAGAACGCGTCTCCTTCCTGAGCGATATGGTGGCTGCGTGGTCCAATGGTGTTTATACTTGCGTACTATTGTTGGTTCATCTGTACTTTCAGGCATTTGGAAATTGCTCCCAAAGATGATCCCGGTTTTATTTCTGAGGTCTTGGCTGATTTCTTTTGATTTTTCCATGATGTCAAGCAAAGAGGCACTGAGTTTGAATGTAGGCCTTGAAATACATCCACAGGTACACCTCCTATTGACTCAAATTATGGCAATTAGCCTATCAGAAGCTTCTAAAGCCATGACATCTTTTCTGGAACTGTTTAAAGGCACAGTCAGCATAGTGTATGTAAATGTCTGACCCACTGGAATTGTGATACAGTGAATTATAAGTGAAATAATCTGTAAACAATTGTTGGAAAAATTACTTGCGTCATGCACAAAGTAGATGTCCTAACCGACTTGCCAAAACTATAGTTTGTTTACAAGAAATGTGTGGATTGGTTGAAAAACAAGTTTTAATGACTCCAACCTTAGTGTATGTAAACTTCCGACTTCAACTGCAGCTGCTACCACCAAAACTGCAGCCGGCACTACGACAGCCCCTGCCACAACAACTGCAGTTGCTCTTATTGTAGTACTGTAGGCCTCTCCCAACCGTTCACATTGCACAGAGCCTAAGTGGTACAACGGTCTTTGGTGTTGCTTAAAATGCAGGTTCAATACCTGTGCTTGCTCAACTGGGAGACCCATGAGATTAATCAATTTTATATTTATTTTCACTGAATCTCCATTTGGGTATTAGTTAGATTAGAATTAGAAAATTAGGGTTTAGAAATGTTAAGCTGTTAGTGTAAAAATGTAACTAATAATGGAATCTTTATGCTTTCATTAATAAAATAATGATAAAAATACTCCTTCAAAATGCCAATGTTTATTTAGTTATGGATCCATAATGAATTACTATGGGAATAAATATCCCTGAATTACAGAAATATCCTCCAATCCTCTATATGTAATTCTTGGCAGAGAGTCACATCATATGTTTAGATATGTTGCCTACTGTAGGCCTACATTATGAGTCTCACTAGTGTTGAGTCAAGTGCTGTTAAAAGTAGAGTAGGTCTTATTTACTTAATGAGCATATTGAAGTTAGAAGCAATAGGATTTGAAGTGATAGCCTACAACTATTTTAGCACCGTTTCGCGCAGCTCTGAGACAATCATGGGGACTGGTCTAGATAAATCAATTTGATTTTTATTTTCACTGAATCTCCATTTAGAAAATTAGGTTTAGAAATGTTATGCTCTTAGTGTAACATTTATTTAACTAGGCAATTTTTTATTTACAAGGATATCCTACTCCTTCCTCCCCATCAGGGAATTGAACCCCGGTCTCCCGCATGCCCGCAGGACACTGGATTCTTTCGCTAAATAGCCCAGGACTGTACTCCCGACCGTCACGTTGTACAGTGCCATATTTTCCATTCCATCCTAACGGAAACACAGAGGGCTTTTCATTTTGCTTGGAATAGAAACACCATAATATTAATAAAATTAACTAAGCAAGTACCAGTTTTTCTTTATTTTTACTTATTTTCCACATTGTAGAATAATAGTGAAGACATCACAACTTTTTAAGAACACATATGGAATCAGTTAAGAACAAATTCACAAGGACAGCCTACTCCTTCCTCCCTGTCAGAGAATTTAAACCCGGTCTCCTGTATGCCCGCATTCTCTAGTACAGCCATTATTGAAGGCTATCAAATGCTTCTCAAAGATGCACTCTGGTGGTCAAACTAGCACTAAATAGCATTAATGGTACCAGTGGTTCACACTTAAATAACGTTCCATAGAATTATTCGGCACCGTGCAAGCTGCGCCGCAGTACGCTGCAACGTTTAAAGGAGGAACCATTGTAATAACCCCTAAAGTGTTGTGCCAACTCTCAGAGACTCTGACCTATGATGACAATTGTGCATTGATAGGGGTGCAGTTTTAACTACTAGCATACTAGCTGATAAATTGGTTATTCATACAGACATCACTATAGCAAGCTAGCTAGGTGGTTGATGTTTTATAGCTTGTCGTGGTAATTTCCTGTATTACTAAACATTGAGAGAGCAAACCACACACAAGTCAGAGTATATTATAAAGTCCATATTTTATTATATATGAGCTTCACCCTGTGACTCTCAGATCAATTCAGTGTCTATAAATGAATTCTCTGAGAGTGCTTACAAAACAGTTCTTAGTATAATTTATAGCCAAGACACACCCATCTCAACACACATGACGAATAACAGATCTTAGGAACATTACAAAAATAACCTTTTACTTGAAAGAGGAGTATCCCATAGCTTGATAGCATTAGCTATGAATTATTGTTCAGTAAGGTCTCCTAAACGAAGTTCTTATCTCATTCTTGGTACCACTTAGGACCAAAACATTATCTCATCCAATGGTATATATCAATTGTCAATTCTAGGTACTCCCATCTCAAATACATCCCCTTTTTAGGCCGGTGCTAAAGTGATCTTAGAAGTAAACAGCGGCTTTGAGAATGATGATCGCATGCAGTGATGACGTAAAAAATGACTAGGTATCCCCACCTTACCTCTGTCACTGTCCATTTCTTGTTTTTAAAGGATGAGAGAAGGGCTACACCTGGTGGAGAGAGATTGTAAAACAGAAATAATTGCTTTATGCGTGCTGTACGTTACGGCATGTCACAATATAACGGAGGGTCAGTTTTTTCTACTTTTCTCCAAAACTATAGAGCCATTACCATGTCGATCAACACTTGAATAGAAACCTAGTTCATACCCCTGATTTTGAAGGCAACACAGTCGCTACAGTCCCATTAGTTTTCTTCGTAGCCTCGTTTGAATGTTGCGGTTGCGCACATTTGTACGGATTTGGGTGAGTTTACGTTATCTAGCTACTTTCTTTACAGCTGTAACATTAGCTAACGTTACACCACTCACACTCAACACCTAGTTAGCTAGCTAACATTAACTTACTTGGCTATTGATTTTGAAGTCCATTTCTTCTGTCCGTGAGCAGCAGTCTGGTGTAATAAGAGATGGTTGAGAGACTAGGCAGTCATTGTTAACTAGCTAGCTAATTTTACCTCAGAAGAACAAAAGGTTGAGTGAACGTCTTTCCTCTGTAACTGAGAG
This sequence comes from Oncorhynchus mykiss, assembly GCF_013265735.2. Taxonomy (NCBI): domain Eukaryota; kingdom Metazoa; phylum Chordata; class Actinopteri; order Salmoniformes; family Salmonidae; genus Oncorhynchus; species Oncorhynchus mykiss. The sequence goes on along the minus strand of NC_050572.1, from coordinate 28,669,513 downwards.
AATGAGCAGCTAGAGCCCAATGACCTTTATGCAAATGAAGATTTGACACTGACAAAACCTATTACTCATAGCTAGGGTTGTACAGGTGGAAATTTTACGTGGGAATTGTACGGTCCCTTACTAGACGTCCACCAACATTTCTAAAATTTGCGGACGGCGGCGGTCCGTGCACGGGAGCCGGATCTTCCGGGAAGTCATCAAACGAAGTCTCTCGGACATTCGGTTTCCATTTTATGACATTTTCTAATTTTGGTCATTTTTCCGCTGTCCCGGTAAATCCCACAAGAGGGCGAATGGAATCATATTGCAAATGTACAAAACATCTTCAATCACGACAAAGCCTTTTCTCCTAAATGGAAAAGACTTAGAAAGACGAAACTTGGTGAGCATAGGTTTGGCATAATTGGGCATTTGGCCCCGAACAAGATGGCGTCGAGGCCTCATTGGTTTTTGAGTTATGGCCATTTTTCTGGGATTAAAGGTCCAAAACAAAAATAGAGCAATAATTTTACCGCTTCATGTCAAAGTAAATGAACCTACGGTGTCAGGAAAAAAAGAACCAGACATTTATTTACCCATCGTAATTTAAGAGAAATCGTACAATGTACAATTGGTGATGTTCAAAAAAATATTTTTTTAAGTTACAGATCCAGTTGCAGCGTGTTCATTTGAATCTTTTTAAAGTGTGTTTAGGAGCTCAGAGATTTCTGTGATTTTCTGAAATAACACACACTCGCTAAACCCTCCGTAAATAAGTCAGTTCTTAACATAAAGACTTAAAACTCAAAATTATATAAGTGCCTACCCCAAGGAGGATATGTGTTTAGTTATAGCTTCCTGTGCCAACCGGAAGTGCCAAAATTGGTGTCATATGGGGCTGTTTCGAAGGGTTAAAAAAGTCAGATCTTTCCAAAACTTCATATGTGCGATTAGGCAACCCTCATGAACTGTAAATCAGTCATGTCTCCCATAAAATTTCCAAGAAAAACTCACACACACACACACACACACAGTGTGGTGCGTAGAGACAGACAGATCATGCAACAGTTAGCTTTGTTCTAACTATTAAAGAACCGTCAGACCGAGAGTTCTGAAACTTTAGAAACCTGTTCTAGAGCTCAGGTCGATGGTGAGTTATGTGGCTCTAGAAGGTTCTCGAACCGAGAAACAGCCTCGTACATTTGCAATATCTTCAATTAATTTTGACATCACGAAAATTACGACATTTAGAAATGTCCCAGAGTCGCAGAGACCCTAACGTTTCTGTCCGATAGCTCATTCAAGGACCCCGTAGCAACACCAATTAAGGTCGCTACTCGGGCTCCAAATGATCTATCGAGTTGAAACTCGGGATTCGGGGTAGCCTCAGATAGGCCTACACATTATGTCAGAACTGGATCCGCTGCTAGAACATAACTATGTGTTTTATGTTTTTGTTATGGTTTGAACAGAAGGCATGGAGAGGAACTCGGGATGGCCGGGCAGTGTTTCTGGTTCATCGGGCCAGTCAATTTTGCATTTCTGCAGTATTTTTGAGCATGACAAATTTGTCATGGTAAATGCCCATTGAAACATATTGCAAATAAACAGTGCATTTGCAATGTGAAAAAACATCACCAAATGGACATGATGAAATCCACACAACGAGCGATGGAGAGGAACCACTATCACTGCCTGGCCATCCACGAGTTCATCAGGCCAGTCAATTTTTAAAATGGTTTTGAATGCCTTTACCGGGTAACAAGGGGTCAACGGTTGGTAGGGAGCACCCCCCACCCGTGCCCATCCCTTGTCATTTTGGAGTTGTTTTTTTTTTATTGTTAAAAAACACAGTCCCACTTCTCCCTCATCATACATGACAAATAGACCATCCAGGTTGATGCATGGCTTAACATAGTGCTATCTATCATTTTGGCAGTATAAATGCCTGTTGGACATGGTTCACAGACTTTTGGGTTTGTTAACCGAATACAGTTGATTGTACATGGCAAATGGACATAAAATCCTGATTTGGCACTTTCAAATCTTTCATATTGCATTTGGACATTTCTTATGGCATTTGGCAACAAAAAAAAAGTGACTTCTGACTTCGACTTTTGACTTCCAATGAAATCATATTGCAAATGGACAAAATGGCCTTATGGACAAGGGAAAAAAAGATTATGATAATAAAATTTGACAAAAGTATATTCATACAGTTCTTATACATGTGTAATTGACTAAACAATCTAAAGAATTTTGAAAAACGGTCCAGAAAGCACTTTTTTAAGGGGGTGATAAGTTTTTGATTTTTTTTTCAAATTTTCTAAATTTTACTCTTGGGTCTTGACCTGTGTTACATTTGCAATATGAACAATTACAGTGGAGCACACTCGCCATCTATTGGATTTTTGCAGTGTTACACTTGGCATTTGCCATATGGCATTTGCAATCAACTTTGAATGAAAAGACGTCCCAATTGAGTGGTATTGGACACCGTGTATATCGTTCGTATAGTGCCGATATGTTCCCATTAATTTTTGTACATTTCAGGGGGGTGTTCCCTAACTTGGCTAATCTTACGGACACCGACAATATTGCCGCGGGGATTCCCCCAAGGGCATAAGGTGAGGGTAAGTGGACGAGGGTGTGTATTTTATGAGTTTGAAGATTCCTTTGATCGCATAGTTTTTCAAACCATGGCTGCATTTCAGACTTCCTTGATCACATGATAATGTTACTTTTAAACTAGCATCCATTCAGTGTTAGATCTATAGTGCGTTTGTGTTTTGGAGCTGTGAAGAATAAGTGGGCAAGCTCGATTCAACTTGAGGATGGTGCAGCACAGTTCACATACCACAGTTGTAGTGTAGGATATCTACAAATGTGTAGCCTACCACAACATTAGGAGAGGGGAAAACATAAAAACAGGGGAGTTTGAGTAGCCTCTAACCCCTCCCCGGAATCATGCAATCTACTTTCACTGGTGGTTGCTATTTAAATAATTTAAACGTTTAAATTAATGAAGTAGGCATTTAATTACATAAATTACCTTCATGCTTAAAGGGACAATCTGCAGTTGCTACGTACATTTACTTAGAAATGAATGATATGTACCCATTGATTAGTGAAGAATATAATTTATTTAAATCCACCATGAGCTTAGTTCCACTGTCATACCCCATCAAAACCCAAAATATGAGCTTGTTTTACTCAAATGTTTGTAAACAAAGTAAATATAAACAAACACAATATAGACTCAAAACATGTTTTAAACTATAATTGTGATAGCATGTATGTTACATCCACTTCTCCAGCCCTGTCCCTCAGCTTTTTACCGAAACGGGGAGACACTCCGCTTTGCTACTGTTATTGTAACCGCTGATTGCCGCTTTAATAGGAACTGAGAGAAAAGAGACGCGAAAATATAAAAGTGTTTAGTATTACACATTGACACTACCACCAAGCTCTCGGGCACTATTTTGAAAGTGCGTGTGTGTGCCAAGCGTATGAGCGTGCTTCTACGAGAACGCTGAAAATAGTTGAATTCAATGGGACTAAATTCAATGGGAATAGACTTTGTTCTGATGATAATTAGGTAGAGAACGATTAAGATAACCTATAACGTGCACTTGGTAGCCTAATGCATTGCACACGCAACCGCTCAAACGCTCCACCTCTTCTTGCTTCTCTCTCCCACTCACTTCGGCTCGTGTGACATACCCTATTTCCATGTAGACTACAATTTACATGCATTGATGTTTATGTCCTTTACTCTATCGTCGGAAATGGTTTCCAAAGGAGATGGACTGAGTCATTTTAATACATTGCTGTTGTATTTTGTCAGTTAACGGTTCCTAGGCTTTGCGGGATCATTATGTAGCTGTCTAATAATGGAATTTATATACTGACGAGATTGGACGTGCTGGGAGCTTGCTCTCGGTGACTCCGATGTCTTTGGACCATGTCCTATGTCTCTTCGCAAGGTAAGATACCCAGATATTTAACAGCTCTTACAATCACGCTCCCTCTCGTTGCCTCATAACCCACAGAGAATGAGTAAGTGGTACAGTGCAGGTTGCGAGATTGTTTCTCTCTGTATCATTTCGTAAGGTATACAATCATCGTGTTGCTTTTGTCAACTGGACTATTTGATTTGCTGTTGATAGTGATGGCCAAATGTTGTGCGTGTATGCACTGTAGCTGAATTGTTACAGTATTTTTTTTTAAATGATATGTCTTCTTAACTATTTCAGTTGATGGAAACACTGAATGCGTGACTAGTTGGTCCTGAAATACTCCGAGATGATTATACAGCATTAAATGTACTTGATGTTCTAATAGTGTGTATAAGCCGGTCATTATTAAATTATTGATACGAAATGTGTTTTTTTGTCAATGCACAACCTGACTCTTTCGATAGTGCACTTCTCATTTGTATGGGGGAGCTGTTGGCCTGAGTATTTTACTAAAGCCTACGCCAGCCACTGCACTGCACTGAACACATAGTGTATTTTTAGATTTCAAAATAGCCCAACGGTGAAAAGTCGTGGAATTGAGGTGAGAATATTTGGAGCACGGGGTCATAGTATTACACCAATAAGCTGAGGGTCATTTAAGTTCGTGTTTTGCATAGCCCAAACAAATGAAATAATTTCATATTTCTTAAATATGGATATACATAGGATCAAGCTGATACAGGTTTGTGTTATAGCTTTGGAATTTAGTAGTCACAATGTTGGACTGTTAATCGGAACTGTGTATCTGATTTGTATTAATTTCCTGTTGTAAATATATTGAGATCTTATTGTCACTGGACTAATTGGTTAATCACCCTAGGCATAATTAACAGACCTTGTATAAATCATTTTAAGGCTCTTCCTAATACTGTGATGTAGTCAGTGGTTAACCATACTCACAAGGACCATTAATATATGTTTGAGACAATTTAAAGAAGAAAAAAAATCTCACTAATTGGTCTCTTGACCAATCAGATCAGATCTTTTGCCAAAATTGGGCAACATATCAGAATTTGGCTGCCTGTGTAAATGCAGTCTTAAGGCTTATGTTATAAAAAAAAAACTTTCATTCATAGCACAATAAGGAAATCAAAAGGCCTTGATCAGTAAGAACTAATTTGTTTAGTTCATAAAATATACCATTAATCATCTCAAAGTCCATATCAATCTCAGTCTGAGTACTCCCCTCCACAAAAAAAAAAAAAAAAAAACAGAAGAAACATTTACCACTTTAACTTGATTGAGAATGGAGAACATTTGTTATTTGTAAACTGACAAATAATAGCTTGGTTCCTTAACACTTGAAAGAGCAAACATGCAACTTCACTCAGATTTTCTGTCATGTTTTGTCATGCTGTAGACATTCATTTGAATATATAATGATCTCAGCTCATCTACCTAATTGTCAAACATGTTTGCCACAAAATATTTTTACATTATCTGGATTTTATAGATAACGGCGAGACATCAACATTACTGTATGTGCTGTAACCCAATCATTGAGTTTGTTGCTGTAATGCACAGGTACTTCCTTGCAAGTTTGCTTAGCTTTGAGAAGTTCACTTTGACCCTCTCATTAGTGTATCAGAAAAGATGTTCAGAATCCTGATACAATTGTTTTTAGGACTAAAACCACTCCTAATTTAGATTAGGGTGTTGAATTATGTTATGAAACTGTTAGGATAGTTCATTAGGTGTGATATTTAGATTTTGGTTAACACTTTATTTGAAGGTTGCTTATTATAAGATGTCCTAAAGCAGTGGTATACAAACTTTTTCAACTGGGACCCTTTTTTTTTTTTTGCCTGAATTTTTCGGGACCCCATTTCTTCACAAGACTTTCTCATGACCTCACCAAAAATCTTATGACACAACCTTAAAATCGTTAAATGTACATTTCTACATCAACAAATAACCTTCAACTCATGGCATTTTAATTTCTTATCAACATAAATACATTTACTCAATAAAATTGTATTTTTATTTGTAATTTTTGGTTCGGGGTGGGGTTGGCAACCCTACTGCAGTTCTCAGAAACCCCAGTAGGGGTCGCAATCACGACTTTGAATACCACTGTCCTAGAGGGATACTTCACTCAAATGACAAAACTACTTACAGAATTTGTTTCCTTATACTTAGAAATAAAACATCTCTGACCATTTTTAAGACACATTTGCAATAAAACAATTATTCCTAAATTCGTTGTACAACATAATGATTAAGGTTGTAGCATTGTTTTTTAACTTGACTGTGCCTCAACAAATTTATTTGTAAACGTCCATTTACCAAAATCCGTTAGGCCTACTTGTAAAACCCTATCAGAGTACAAAATGTGTATGCTTAAGCACAGCATAGTTCTAGAATATTGGACCATTAGCTTACATACTTTCTGAATTCTCGTCGCTGCTCAAGCAATTTCTCCACACATTCAAATGAATAGAGGCGTAAATGGAGCCGCGTTGGTTGGTAATATTGGGGAGGTGCGCAGTCGGGCTGTGTGGTCTCAAACGTCCCTGCGTCTGTGGACTCTGAATTACGCTTAATGAGTTACTCACCCTGTGAAACAAACCCAGTGTGTTCCATTTTAGCTAGAGAGAAAAGGGAATGTAGTTTTGGTCCTGTGAGATGCAGAAAATAGTAACCTGTCCTCGATTCATAGATAGACTGAAAGGAATGTAATAGCCCTTAGGAAATGCATCATCACTTCCCTGGCACACACCCCAACACACCCACCCCTTTACTGATACAGCATCGTGCACACACAAAGAAACAGTTTCATGCATACACTAGACTGGAGTAAATATAAGATTTTCAGTTGAAACCCAGGGCTGACTGAGGGAATCTGAAGTGTGAGGCGGAAGGTTACTGGTTTTAGACACGGGTCCCCATGTAGGGTGACCACATTTAAAATACCCATCTCATTATGTATATGTATAACATGCATCTTCCAATTGCAACCTCTGCCTATGCCCACACATATTGTTTCAATAACATTTTCTATTTTTAATACCCTCAAACATCAAGTTAAGCAAACCTAATTTCAAAATAGGCCATCATCCCTGTCAATCGTGAACAATAATTATTATCACATTTTACCGGTGAAACGTCCAAACTAACTTCATCTGCATGCCAGTCATTTGATCTCAATCAGTTTCATGGGAATATGCATTTACATCATCTTGATTTAATGTTTCATAAACAAATTAGAGCAGATGGCGTTAAACTATAGCTTAGCCTACAGAGCCTACAGCCTTCCTTTTTTGTTCAAATCCAAGCACATAAGTCTAGTGTGGCGCGTGGTTGTTTTGGCCACAGGCGAAAAAAAAGTGACTATTCAGTTAACCATCCTAAAATCTCATGAGATATTAGGTGTTGTTTTTGATGTAACAGTAACGTTATACTATTGTATTATATTTGTTTATGTTATGTAAAATACTGATGAGATATTCCAAGACACTGATTCCGCTTTGATCTAACTTTACGAGCACCATTGTTAGAAGTGGCAGAGCGACACTCCGGTGCTCTCCGAGCACCATTGTTAGAAGTGGCAGAGCCACTGTTGTGCTGCTGGAGAGCACCGGAGTGTCGAAGTCGATGCCGTTTAATGAGGGAGGACGATTTTTTTTCTCATGAGCATGGCCTTATTCCTATTACAACCTATTGGATGACTGTCATTCACATTCCATTCACCCTGTTCAATGTAACATCAATAGGTTTAGGCTACTACATGATACTCAAATTTTCCCTATACCCATCATGAGGTTGCTACAAATGAGTTCAAGTTTACAACATAGGTGCACACAGGTCGAGAGAACAATGTACCTTGAAATGGAACAGTTCCAGTGTTGTGTTGGATAGGTAGCCAGCTAGCTAACATAATATCCCTCTGTTTGAGCCGGGTGTTTGAGTAGGCTAAACTAGTTAGCTAGCTGCATTTGCTAGCTAAGTAAGTGAAAGTGAGAGTGTAAAGAATGACAAAATATGGCTCTCTCTTTCTCTCTCTGGCTTCTTCATTTTGGAATGAAATAATTTGTTCAAAACTGTTCAACATTGTCGTTCTCTCTCGTTGACTCAATTTCTCACAATTTATGCACTGCAGTGCTGAATAGCCAGCCGTAGCTTATGGGTTCAGTACTAGATTCATTCTCTGATCCTTTGATTGGGTGGACAACATGACAGTTCATGCTGCAAGAGCACTGATAGGTTGGAGGACGTCCTTTGTCATAATTTTGTTGTCATAATTACTGTGCAAGTCTTTGGAAGGGTGTGAGAACTTGAGCCTCCTAGGTTTTGTATGGAAGTCAATGTACCCAGAGGAAGAAGGAAGCTTGCTGTCCTCTGGTTACACCATGGTGCTACCCTACAGAGTGCTGTTGAGGCTACTGTAGACATTCATTGCAAAACAGTCTGTTGTTAATCAATTATTTGGTGACTTGAATATATTTAGTATATATATATATTTTTAATTATAACTTTTTAAATGGTTTACAATTTAAAATAAAATAATTACTGAGGAGGATGGTCCTCCCCTTCCTCTGAGGAGCCTCCACTGCACTACACCCCTGCTCACACTGCACCAAATGAGCTAATTGAAGCGCACCTAGCTTACTCTTTTGTCTTGCAAAAATTGCTGCATCTTTTGTGATGCATGTGTTGAATGAAAATCTGGGAATACACTACATGACCAAAAGTATATGGACACCTGCTCGTTGAACATCTCATTCCAAAATCATGGACACTAATATGGAGTTGGTACTCCCTTTGCTGCTATAACAGCCTCCACTCTTCTGGAAAGGCTTTTCACTAGATGTTGGAACATTTCTGCGTGCCTTGCTACCATTCAGCAGCAATAGCATTAGTGAGATCTGGCACTGATGTTTGGCGATTAGCCTGGCTCACAGTCGGCTTTCCAATTCATCCAAAGTAGTTTGATGGGGTTGAGGTCGGGGCTCTGTGCAGGCCAGTCAAGGTCTTCCACACCGATCTCAATAAACCATTTCTGTATGGACCTCACTTTGTGCACGGGGGCATTGTCATGCTGAAACAGCCTTCCCCAAACTGTTGCCTCAAAGTTGGAAGCACAGAACCATCTAGAATGTTTTATTTTATTGAACCTTTATTTAACTAGGGAAGTCAGTTAAGAACCAATTCTTAATTACAAGGATATCCTACTCCTTCCTCCCCGTCTGGGAATTGAACCCCGGTCTCCCACATGCCCGCAGGACACAGGATTCTTTATCTAAATAGCCCAGTACTGTACTCCTGACCGTCATGTTGTACAGCGCCATATTTTCCGTTCCATCCTAACGGAAACAAAGAGGATTTTTCATTTTCCTTGGCATAGAAACACCATAATATTAATCAAATGAATTAAGCAAGTACCAGTTTTTCTTTATTTTTTACTTCTTTTCCACATTGTAGAATAATAGTGAAGACATCACAACTTTTAAATAACACATATGGAATCAGTTAAGAATAAATTCTTATTCACAAGAACAGCCTACTCCTTCCTCCCTGTCGGGGAATTTAAAGCCGGTCTCCTGCGTGCCCGCATTCTCTACTACAGCCATTATTGAAGGCTATCAAATGCTTCTCAAAGATGCCCTCTGGTGGTCAAACTAGCGCTAACTAGCATTAATGGTACCAGTGGTTCACACTTAAATAACGTGCCATACAATTATTCGGCACCATGCAAGATGCGCCGCAGTACACTGCAGCGTTTAAAGGAGGAACCACTGTAATAACCCCTAAAGTGTTGTGCCAACTCTCAGAGACTCAGAGACTGACCTTTGATGACAATTGTGCATTGATAGGGGGTGCAGTTTTAACTACTAGCATACTAGCTGATAAATTGGTTCTTCATACAGACAGCACTATAGCAAGCTAACTAGGTGGTTGATGTTTTATAGCTTCCACAACTTTAACATGAACAACTAGCTATCTTGATTTCAGTTTAATGTCGAGGGCAGGCAGATATAGCTAGCACTAGCTAGACAAACTCACTCAGTAAAGTTGTTAGGTAGCTAACGTTACACCACTCACATTCAACATCTAGTTAGCTAGCTAACATTAACTTACCTGGCTATTGATGTTTGAAGTCCATTTCTTCTGTCCGTGAGCAACAGTCTGGTGAAATTAGAGGTGGTAGATTTTCAATTTTTGGGAAACTAGGCAGTTAGCTAGCTAATTTTACCTCAGAAGAACAAAAAGTTGACTGAACGTCTTTCATCTGTACCTGAGAGAGTGAGCAGCTAGAGCCCAATTACCTTTATGCAAATGAAGATTTGACACTGACAAAAACCTATTACTCATAACTAGGGCTGCACATTTTGGGGAATATTCAGAGGTGGACATTTTGTGGGAATTAACAGTAATATATGGGAATTAACGGAAATATATGCAAATTAATATTAATACCATATAAATGTAGATGTTTTTTGCATTGGATATATTTACCATATATGGAGACAGAAACATAAATATTTTACCTTTTCATAAGTATACATAATTGCAAATGATTAAATCCTCCCAATAGAAATTAAAAAACAAACATTTAATTAAAGTAAAATTCGTAACTAAAATGAGTTGACATGGGATGATTTCACTGAACAAAAAAAAGAAAGGGAATATTGAATGATCCCCAGTGATCCATCGCATCTCCCAAAAACATTTTCAACATACATCTGTAAAATGAAAGTCTAGAAACTAAAGCTTTGGTTGTCTTCCTCTTAGGCTTCCATGTCTTCTCACTGGACCATCAGACTCTGATGCCTGATCTTCACTGTCACTTTCCAACCTTGTTGAGGATGGCTCGTTGTCAGGCTCAAAAAGCCTCAAATTTGCCCGGATGGCCACCAATTTTTCAACCCTTGTAATGGTCAGCCTGTTGCGTGCTTTGGTGTGTGTGTTCCCAAACAAGGGCCAGTTGCACTCTGAGGTGGCTGATGTTGGTTAGATTTGGAGGATTATGGAGGCAACAGGGGAAAGAACCTCAGATCCACAAGGTCCCTTCCACCAGGTGGCTGATGAGATATGTTGGCACGACTGCCATATTGCATCTCCATCCCAAAGCCCTTTCTTGGAAGTGTACTTCGCCAGACTGCAAAGAACCTTGCCCTCATCCAGGAGGGTGGGTTAACGACCTTGTTCAGGGGCAGAACAACAGAATTTTAACTAGTTTGAACTAGCAACCTTTTAGGTATTGGCCAAGCACGCTAACCACTAGGCTACCTGAATTGCATTATATGCAGTAGCATTATATAGACTATTTCTACTGCATTATTGATTGTATGTTTGTTTATTCCGTGTAACTCTGTGTTTTTGTATGTGTCAAACTGCTTTGCTTTATCTTGGCCAGGTCACTGTTGTAAATGAGAACTTGTTCTCAACTAGCCTACCTGGTTAAATAAAGGTGAAATAAAATAAAATAAAAAATAAAGATTTCCCTTCACTGGATCTCAGGGGCCTAGCCCAAACCACAAAAAACAGCGCCAGACCATTATTCCTCTTCCACCAAACATTTCAGTTGGCACTATGCATTGGGGCAAGTAGTGTTTTCCTGGAATCTGCCAAACCCAGATTCATCACTCCGAGTTGTCCTTATGTTAGGTCCTGGTCTGGCTATGCCAACTGGTTGTTGGCTGGACTAGTTCATTTAGCAGACAAGATTTGCTTTGAATTCCGTGGCATTTTTTTATATGATTTTATAGTATGAAGAATACAATTGAACAATGCTGAATAAAATATGAATATTTATGCACACATGCGGCTATTCTGTGTTCAGCGGTTAATAAAGAAATAGGTACTCCTATATGCTTAATTTAGAGTTATTAATGTAACTTAGTTGATCTACAAATGTTGGGCTATGTCTTTTGATTTTTAATACATTGTAAGGTTGCATGATGTGATTCTAATGATGATTGGAAAAAATCGCTTGAAAGGCATGAGCTCTGCTTAGTTTTTTTTTGCGCAGGCTGTACACACTTCATTAGTTTCCCATTCACAATTTGACTAGCACATGGTAATGCCTCAAATTTCATGGCGGCATCCCCTTTATGGCCATAATGCACCCTATAAAAATCCATGCCTCTTGCAGCCGGTGGCTGCTGTGCCCTTGCCTCGGAGTGCTGCATTGTGCCCTTCTCTCTGAGTGCCCCGCGCTCCTAACTCTCCATCATGTGATCGGGTCTTTCTCACAGGCTACAAGTGAAGACAGACACATCAGGACGCAACTGTGCGCGTCCTTATCAATTTACGAGGTGCATATTGAAGATATTGGAAGAACTGTCCACATTTACTTTTCGTCAGCTCACAAGATGAGTAAGCCTAACGAACAGCAAAACCACTAGCCTATATCAATCTACTATCCCCCATAGTAGTTTACCTATTCTATTCTGTGTGAGAAATGAAAATTCCAAACATAGTCTGGGACAGTTGTGGGATGCAAAATATCCATAATACAACCACTAGCATAAAACGTTTTACTCAATTTACTCTGCAACAGATCAGAACATTTAGCTTAAAATGTTGATAAACTATTTCCTCACATTATAAGCTCATTAATGAGCACATGGCAGTAGGCTATAAGTGCAAATGTTCCATTAGCAGAAAACACCATTATCATAATCACAAATTCAATTATACATGTAATGCTTTTATTGTGAAGGTGCATTTTTATGGTGAAAATGATCTTCCCCAAACATGAAACTCACGCGCTGCTTATGTATGCCAGTTGTAAAGCGGATTAATGTGCTTAATTTTAAGTAGTTATTTGGCAATTTTAGTTGTGATACAAACCTTCAAAACATACCGTGCTTTCAGAAAGTATTCAGACCCCTTGACTTTTTCCACATATTGTTTCGTTACAGCCTTATTCTAAATTGGATTATATATTAAAATAAATCTCATCAATCTACATAAAATAATACCTCATAATAACAAAGCATTTAGCAAATGTATTAAAAATAAAAAAACAGAAATACCTTCTTTACATAAATATCCAGACCCTTTGCTGTGACACAAAATTGAGCTCAGGTGCAACCTGTTTCCATTGATCATGCTTGAGTTGTTTCTACAACGTGATTGGAGTCCACCTGAGATAAATTCATTTATTTGGACTTGATTTGGAAAGACACACACCTGTCTATTTAAGGTCCTACAGTTGACAGTTCATGTAATAGTAAAAACCAAACCATGAGATCGAAGGAATTGTCTGTAGAACACAAAGACATGATTGTGTCAAGGCACAGATCTGGGGAAGTGTACCAAAACATTTCTGCAGCGTTGAAGAGCCCCAAGAACACAGTGGCCTCCATCATTCTTAAATGGAAGAAGTTTGGAAACACAAAGACTCTTCCTAGAGCTGTCCGTCTGTCCAAACCGAGCAATCGGGGGAGAACGGCCTGGGTCAAGGAGGTGACCAAGAACCCAATGGCCACTCTGACAGAGCTCCAGAGTTCCTCTGTGGAGATGGGAGATCCTTCCAGAAGGACAACCATCTCTGCAGCACACCACCGATCAGGACTGGCCAGGTGGAAGCCACTTTTCAGTAAAAGACACATGACAGCCCGCTTGGAGTTTGCCAAAAGGCCCATAAAGACTCTCAGACCATGAGAAACAAGATTCTCTGGTCTGATGAAACCAAGCATCACATCTGGAGGAAACCTGGCACCATCCCTACGGTGAAGCATGGTGTTGGCAGCATCAATCTGTGGTGATATTTTTTAGTGGCAAGGAGTGGGAGACTAGTCAGGACCAAGGGATAGATTAACGGAGCAAAGTACAGAGAGATCATTGATGAAAACTTACTCCAGAGTGCTCAGGACCTCAGACTGGGGCGAAGGTTCACCTTCCAACACGACAACAACCCTAAGCACACAGCCAAGACAACGCAGGACTGGCTATGGGACAAGTCTCTGAATGTCCTTTAGTGGCCCAGCTAGAGCCCAGACTTGAACCTGATCAAACATCTCTGGAGAGACCTGAAAATAGCTGTGCAGCGGCACTCTTCATCCAAACTGACAGAGCTTGAGAGGATCTGCAGAGAAGAATGGGAGAAACTCCCCAAATACAGGTATGCCATGTTTGTCGTGTCATACCCAATAAGACTCAAGTCTGTAATCGCTGCCAAAGGTGATTCAACAAAGTACTGAGTAAAGGTTCTGAATACTTATGAAAATGTGATATTTCCATGTTTTATTTTTAATACGTTTGCAAAATTTTCTAGAAACCTGTTTTTGCTTGGTCATCGTGGCGTATTGTGCGTAGATTTGACGAGGGAAAAAAACTATTTCAGACATTTTAGAATAAGGCTTTAATGTAACAAAATGTTGAAAAAGTCAAGGGGTCTGAAATCTTCCGAATGCACTGTATAGGCCTATGGGCTAGGCTACATGAGGTATACAACTATAATTTAAAAAAAGGCATCATTCACAAGTCATAATATATAATTCACAAGTGATAGGCTAATATTGTCACCCATCAGACTATTCTTGATTTAATCTTGTTTTTACATGTACTAAATAATATATGTGTGAAATTTGTTTTGATTTGGAATGGACCATTATCATGCACCTGTATCGAAACAGGGGTAGCGGGAAAAAAATACATGTCATCTATGCACTTAAATAGCGAATGGAGGATGGTTTTCCGGTGGTTCATTTTCATGCCAGCCAGGTAGGCTATACTCCGGTTGTAAAGAAACTATGTGCTTAATATTAGGAAAGTTGAGAAATACATATAGTATGCCATGCCTATAGAACGCTGATGGGACCCACCTCCTTTTAATAGAGGCCATCACTGTTTTCTAGCGCAATTGCATAGCCTATAGAAAAGTTGCACAACATGAGCTCATGGGCTCTCACGGGCTCTCACAAAGTGTTTGATTCGATTTTCGAATACATTTGCATTGATGTCAGAGTGATTACAGGAACAATAGATTGCTGAGTACCAGACAGTTAGCAAGTTTGGTAGTCTACTAACGACCAGCAGCACAATCAGAGCTTGGAGAAGCCTAATTACCATGACTAAACGGTCACGTGGAATTTGACTGCCTTCATGACTCGTGACCGCTGGTGTGGCGGTAATACGGTCATCGCAACAGCCCTAGTTCAGAGTAGCTAGTGAGACAGTTGTATCGTGAGTACTGTGTGTCAGAGTAGTTTAGGTCTTATGATGAAATGTCATCTGGCTAACTAGCAAAGCTAGCCTTCTGTTTCCCACCCCTGCACTGAATATGAACCGCTATCGCATGCATGTGTTACTCCCACTCCCAGAACTCACACACACCCACACACAGACACAGAGAAGAGCAAGGACCACTCTTGTTCTTGTTCATCTAGTCTCATTGAGGAACGAAGCCCAGGCCTGCAACGTAGCAAGATACTTTTTACATTTCAGAGCTCTCAATAGTAATAAGGGGTACCCCAGGTTTTTCAAGGTTGCAACCGGTTTTACTTCATTGAATGTTTTTTTTCTGATGGTGAATTACTGAGTTTACTATGACTTTATGAATTCCAGTTCTTCTGCATGATACCATACTGATTGGTTCTGTTTCTGATTGAAGCCTTTTCTCTTGCATGATCCCATATGGATTGCTTTTGTTTCTGAGTTGTAGTGTTTTACAACATACACTTTGGGTTTATTAAGAGTCATATGCTTTACATTTCATTAAATTCTAAATAGTTTTATTTCTGTATATACTGAATTAAGCCCAAAGGTAATATGTACGGTCCAAATATAATACGTTTTCCTAATACAAGATCATGTATGCCAATTTCCTTCATTTGGTTATTTTTGAGTATACAGTTGAAGTTGGAAGTTTACATACACCTTAGCCAAATATTTAATCCTAGTAAAAATTCCCTGTCTTAGGTCAGTTAGGATCACCACTTTATTTTAAGAATGTGAAATGTCAGAATACTTTATTTAAACTTGTATTTATTTCATCATATTCCCAGTGGTTCAGAAGTTTACATACACTCAATTCATATTTGGTAGCATTGCCCTTAAATTGTTTAACTTGGGTCAAATGTTTTGGGTACCCTTCCACAAGCTTCCCGCAATAAGTTGGGTGAATTTTGACCCATTCCTCCTGACAGAGCTGGTGTAAATGAGTCAGGTTTGTAGGCCTCCTTGTTCACACATGCTTTTTAAGTTCTGCCCACAAATTTTCTATAGGATTGAGGTCAGGGCATTGTGATGGCCACTCCAATACCTTGACTTTGTTGTCCTTAAGCCATTTTGCCACAACTTTGGAAGTATGCTGTGTGTCATTGTCCTTTTGGAAGACCCATTTGCGACCAAGCTTTAACTTGATGACTTGAGATGTTGCTTCAATATATTCACCTAATTTTCCTGCCTCATGATGCCAACTATTTTGTGAAGTGCACCAGTCCCTTCTGCAGCAAAGCACCCCCATAACATGATGCTGCCATCCCCGTGCTTCAAATCAAATCAAAATCACATTTATTTTATATAGCCCTTCGTACATCAGCTGATATCTCAAAGTGCTGTACAGAAACCCAGCCTAAAACCCCAAACAGCAAGCAATGCAGGTGTAGAAGCACGGTGGCTAGGAAAAACTCCCTAGAAAGGCCAAAACCTAGGAAGAAACCTAGAGAGGAACCAGGCTATGTGGGGTGGCCAGTCCTCTTCTGGCTGTGTCAGGTGGAGATTATAACAGATCATGGTCAAGATGTTCAAATGTTCATAAATGACCAGCATGGTCGAATAATAATAAGGCAGAACAGTTGAAACTGGAGCAGCAGCACGGCCAGGTGGACTGGGGACAGCAAGGAGTCATCATGTCAGGTATTCCTGGGGCATGGTCCTAGGGCTCAGGTCCTCCGAGAGAGAGAGAGAAAGAGGGAATTAGAGAGAGCATATGTGGGGGGGCCAGTCCTCTTCTGGCTGTGCCGGGTGGAGATTATAACAGAACATGGCCAAGATGTTCAAGTGTTCATAAATGACCAGCATGGTCGAATAATAATAAGGCAGAACAGTTGAAACTGGAGCAGCAGCACGGCCAGGTGGACTGGGGACAGCAAGGAGTCATCATGTCAGGTAGTCCTGGGGCATGGTCCTAGGGCTCAGGTCCTCCGAGAGAGAGAAAGAAAGAGAGAAGGAGAGAATTAGAGAACGCACACTTAGATTCACACAGGACACCGAATAGGACAGGAGAAGTACTCCAGATATAACAAACTGACCCTAGCCCCCCGACACATAAACTACTGCAGCATAAATACTGGAGGCTGAGACAGGAGCTGTGCTTCACAGTTGGGACGGTGTTCTTCGACTTGCAAGCATCCCCCTTTTCCTCCAAACATAACAAAGGTCATTATGGCCAAATAGTTATATTTTTGTTTCATCAGACCAGAGGACATTTCTCCAAAAAGTATGATCTTTGTCCCCATGTGCTGTTGCAAACCGTAATCTGGCTTTTTTATGGCAGTTTTAGAGCAGTCGCTTCTTCCTTGCTGAGCGGACTTTCAGATTATGTCGATATAGAACTCGTTTTACTGTGGAAATAGATACTTTTGTACCTGTTTCGTTCAGCATCTTCACAAGGTCCTTTGCTGCTGTTCTGGGATTGATTTGCACTTTTCGCACCAAAGTACGTTCATCTCTAGGAGACAGAACGCGTCTCTTTCCTGAGCTGTATGAAGGCTGCGTGGTCCCATGGTGTTTATACTTGCATACTATTGTTTGGTGGTACCTTCAGGTGTTTGGAAATTGCTTCCAAGGATGAACCAAACTTGTGGAGGTCTATAATTTTTTTGATGAGGTCTTGGCTGATTTCTTTTGATTTTCCCAAGATGTCAAGAAAAGTGTTTGAAGGTAGGCCTTAAAATACATCCACAGCTACACCTCAAATTGACTCAAATTATGTCAATTTGCCTATCAGAAGCTTCTAAAGCCATGACATCATTTTCTGGAATTTTCCAAGTTGTTTAAAGGCACAGTCAATTTAGTGCATGTAAACTTCTGACCCACTGGAATTGTGAAACAGTGAAATAATCTGTCAGTAAACAAATGTTGGAAAATGTACTTGTGTCATGCACAAAGTAGATGTCCTAACCGACTTGCCAACACTATAGTTTGTTAACAATAAATGTGTGGAGTGATTGAAAAATGAGTTTTAATGACTCCAACCTTAGTGTATGTAAACTTCCAACTTCAACTGTATGTGGTCAACCTCTGAGCATTGTAGGATGTAAAACAGTTACAGTAGGGGCACAGTAGTGGGTTTACTTTAGCTAAATGGTTAGCATGATTTGCTAGCTAGCTGTTGTGCTAGCTAGGTAAAGTAAAGACACTGCATTGACACTCGGCAGCCAGCTATTGGCATCTGCTTCATGGAAACCAGTCCATTTTGATTGAATTATAATGTTAGTAGCTACAGTGGCCAGGTAGCTAGCTTGATAAAGCATTTAGTGTTGTGTGTATTGTGCTGCATTTACTACCCCATTTGTTTCATCTGGAGTGTGTGTGACTGCCTTGCTCAGTTAAGAAAGGCTTTAGCCAACTAGCTAGCTAGCTAACTAAGAAGCTAGGGCACATAATCAAACCTATTCAAAAAAATCCTTCAAGCACAAAACTCCTTAGCTAGATGTAAAATATGTAGGGCCCTATTATGCAGCTTTATTGTTTTAGTTTGAACATTTCGGATGAAAAGGGGGTGGATTAGACCGGAAAAAAATGGCTTCTTCTCACACCTGTTGGCTCCCCCACGTGGAGGTTCATGCTCTCTGATTTGCTCAATGTCAAGTTGTCAGCCACTTTCGAGCATTGTGATGTAGAAACAGCAGGTTCGTCTGTACCACGTCAGCACGCAGCAGGTACATATTTTGTTCTAGCAAGAGATGGAATGGCCTCCTACTGTGATAAGAATGATCTGATTCTTGGTGTTTACTGCTTAAGGAGCTGTCAAGACCTGCATTCAAATTGTTACTGTTTTCTTTCAAATACTTGAAATATTTAAATTACTCTTTGAATCCAGGTCTGGTGCCAGCCATCCAGTACTGCCATTGTGCAGCACTGATACTCTGAATGATCGGCTACAAAATTGTACTCCTGAGGTGCTGACCTGTTGCACCCTCGACAACCACTGTGATTACTATTATTTGACCCTGCTGGTCATATATGACCATTTGAACATCTTGGTCATGTTCTGTTATAATCTCCACCCAGAACAGCCAGAAGAGGACTGGCCACCCCTCATAGCCTGGTTCCTCTCTAGGTTTCGTCCTAGGTTCTGGCCTTTCTAGGGAGTTTTTCCTAGCCACCGTGCTTCTACACCTGCATTGCTTGCTGTTTGGGGTTTTAGGCTGGGTTTCTGTACAGCACTTTGAGACATCAGCTGATGTAAGAAGGGCTTTATAAATGCATTTGATTGATTGTGGCCTTGAGAAAAGCATTTAACCCCTAACTACAACACGGGTAGTGCTCTGAGACCCCAGCTGTTGTGTGTCAGGGGGTTGGATACAGTGACTGTTTTTTTTGTAGAAAATATTCCCTAAGACTTTTATTTTATAAACTGCTCTCCACTGATATATGTGTTTTGAGGGGCCTCCTGGGTGGTGCAGTGGTCTAAGGCTGTGCCACCAGAGATTATGGGTTCGAGCCCAGGCCCTGCCGCAGCTGGCCGCGACTGGGAGGCTCATGGGCGACGTACAATTGGCCCAGCGTCGTCCGGGTTAGGGAGGGTTTGGCCGCAGGGATATCCTTGTCTCATCGCGCACTAGCGACTCCTGTGGCGGGCCGGGCACAGTGCATGCTAACCAGGTCGCTAGGTGTACAGTGTTTCGTCCGACACATTGGTGCGGCTGGCTTCCGGGTTGGATGTGGGTTGTGTCAAGAAGCAGTGCGGCTTGGTTTTGTTGTGTTTCGGAGGACGTGTGGCTCTCGACCTTCGCCTCTCCTGAGTCTGTATGGGAGTTGCAGCGATGAGACAAGACAGTAACTACTACCAATTGGATACCACGAAATTGAGAGAAAAAGGGGTAAAAAAAATAATAATAATTAAATGTGTTATGAATGTTGTTATGAATGATACTGCAACACTCAAACGTGTCATGCCTGGTCATGAAGGTGTTGTGAATTCCTTATGTATACAACCTTCAAATAGTGTTACCACCAAAGCTCACACAGTCATTCATCCTGCATACAAAAAGTATGCAGTAGAGGTCTTCACTGGTCCCTCAACCTGAATACTGACCCGACCCGGGATCCAAATGGGTAAAATAAAATGCGTCCCTCCAGTTTGGGTCCTGTTTGACTGTCACAGGTCTGTGGTCTATGTAACTACAGCTGATATACCCAAGATGATCCAACCATGGCTCTGCATAGCCTACATCTTATTTTTAAGGCAATGTTTTTGATTTACAGTACGCCTGGCCAACAGCAACAGAAAAGACTAGTTAGTGTCTGCCACATTGATTTTGGTGATATAATCTACATGCATGCATCAGTTGATAGCACATTTTGAACACCTTGCAATATGGAGTGTTGAGATTTGTCACTGGATGCTCCTCACACATAATTTGTTATTGTATTTTATTTATTTTATAAGGCTATAACTAGTAAACGTACCACTGTACCTCTGTTCCTTGACCCAGACCAGCCATGGTTCTTATAACCTCAGATCATCCCAACTACACAGTAAATCATGGATAGTTGAAATCACATTGTTAAAGAAATGTGGGTTAAATCGACACTTTTGGGATTGTGGTTGGATTTATACCACCGTTAGTGACATAGTTGTTACAGTTTACACTGTGTAGGTAGTCTCCAAATGCTGTATTTTCGTCCCTACTATGACAGGTATTCTAAATGCTATATGTGGGTAATGTAGAAGTGCTGGATATCTTCCTGCAATTTGGATTCCAATAGAGATTCGATATCACATTGTAAACCACTATGTGACATACTGTATTAAGAAATATTCAAATAAGGCTAAAGACATAGTTTTTCAGGTCAGGATGACAAGGCCTACATGTATTTACTATGGTGGTGGGTATTTATTTATATTTATGTTTTTATGCACTAAAGTTGTTTTGAATGGATCAAATATGCAACCCATCGGAAAGAGGTGAAACATTGAAACATTCTGGTTTAATAAAGGTGAAATTAAATAAAACAAATTCCATAGTGTTGAGTTGCTTTTGTCATGGCCTTCTATTGTTTCACACAAGCTCTTTCCTGTTGCAAATCTGGCCACTTTCTTATAACCTTTTTTGAGTATGTCAGATCACTCCTTTTAAACAGTACCCTATGTCCGTCTGTTCCACCCTACTTTCACCTCTGCAAAGCAGTCATGTAAACATCCTCTCACTGTCAACTGCGTTTATTTTCAGCAAACTTAACATGTGTAAATATTTGTATGGACAGAAAAAACATTCAACAAAAGTAACAGTCAGTATCTGGTGTGGCCACCAGCTGCATTAAGTACTGCAGTGCATCTCCTCCTCATGGACTGCACCAGATTTGCCAGTTCTTGCTGTGAGATGTTACCCCACTCTTCCACCAAGGCACCTGCAAGTTCGCAGACATTTCTGGGGGGAATAGCCCTAGCCCTCACCCTCCGATTCAACAGGTCCCAGACGTGCACAATGGGATTGAGATCCGGGCTCTCCACTGGCCATGGCAGAACACTGAAATTCCTGTCTTGATGACAACAAGCACAGTCCAATGATGCTGTGACCCCCCCCCCCCCCCCCCCCAGCTCATGACGGACCCTCCACCTCCAAAATGATCCCGCTCCAGAGTACAGGCCTCGGTGTAACGCTCATTCCTTCGACGATAAACGCGAATCCGACCATCACCCCTGGTGAAACAAAATCGTGACTTGTCAGTAAAGAGCACTTTTTGCCAGTTCTGTCTCGTCCAGCGACGGTGGGTTTGTGCCCATAAGCAACGTTGTTGCCGGTGATGTCTAGTGAGGACCTGCCTTACAACAGGCCTACAAGCCCTCAGTCCAGCCTTGCGGACAGTCTGAGCACAGATAGAGGGATTCTGCGTTCTTGGTGTAACTCGGGCAGTTGTTGTTGCCATCCTGTACCTGTCCCGCAGATGTGATGTTCGGATGTACCGATCCTGTGCAGGTGTTGTTCCACGTGATCTGCCACTGCGAGGACGATCAGCTGTCCGGCCTGTCTCCCTGTAGGGCTGTCTTAGGCGTCTCACAGTACGGACATTGCAATGAATTGCCCTGGCCACATCTGCAGTCCTCATGCCTACTTGCAGCATGTCTAAGGCACGTTCACGCAGATGAGCAGGGACCCTGGGCATCTTTCTTTTGGTGTTTTTCAGAGTCAGTATAAAGGCCTCTTTAGTGTTCTAAGTTTTCATAACTTAGAACACGCTTAGAACACGCTGTTAGTGTCTTAACAACCGTTCCACAGGTGCATGTTCATTAATTATTTATGGTTCATTGAACAAGCATGGGAAACACTGTTTAAACCCTTTACAATGAAGATCTGTGAAGTTATTCAGATTTTTACAAATTATCTTTGAAAGACAGGGTCCTAAAAAATGGATGTTCCTTTTTTTGCTGAGGTTAGTAGAGCAATGGATGCAATCAGATGTACTGTACGTAGATCTTTTTAGGCGAATGTGTTACAGATTTTACGTATTTATTTTTTATTTATTTAACTAGGCAAGTCAGTTAAGAACAAATTCTTATTTACAATGACGGCCTAGGAAGAGTGGGTTAACTGCCTTGTTCAGGGGCAGCTTGAGGATTCAACCTTTCGGTTACTGGCCCAATGCTCTAACCACTAGGCTACCTGCCACCCCCAAAGATAACAGATAGCCTTCTG
Source organism: Oncorhynchus mykiss (assembly GCF_013265735.2). NCBI lineage: Eukaryota > Metazoa > Chordata > Actinopteri > Salmoniformes > Salmonidae > Oncorhynchus > Oncorhynchus mykiss. Next base: position 28,646,697 of record NC_050572.1, on the reverse strand, counting down.
ATTTAAACTCCCTGAATTCATTAACAACTAAGTGGTCACAATTAAGTGGTCTGTGGTTCGGCTGCCCAATAAAACCTGATTCAAGTGCCCTGGCCATTGGTCTTGGGCAGTGGCATGTATTCATCGATGCCAAGGGAAGCAAGGCTTCCCCACAAAATGTACCCCCAAAAATAATTGATCTTTTACCTCTCATAATTTTCCTTCAATTCGCAAGAAGCTGAGTGTATCTCACTGAAGAAAGCATCCGAGCGAGCAAAACAGCGGCCCTCTGTCTCTGTATCTGATTCGTTCTGGTCATAAAGAGTATGACGTTGTTACCACCCGTAGCATTGAATGCATGGGAAGCCAGCGAGCATTTGACCTGCCTTGATTTAAAAAAGTATAAAATAATAGCAAATCAGCGTTGCTCTAAACTGAGCGAGCTCAACTGTGAATGGTCCTGACGCACCCAAAAAAGTGTCAAGGGAAGCCCGTTTTTTGTTTGGTTTCACTCCTATCACAGACAATATATCAGGGATAGAAACAATTTGAATTGTTGCATCTTGTTGTGTTGTTGTCCTCCGGTGGCTAACTAGCTAAAACGTGCTCTTGAGCTAACCGGGAAAAGACAAGGATGTCATCAAGATAGACAAACACAAACCAGTTCAACATGTCACAGAGCACGTCACGGAGCTTGAAAACTATTACGGACTTGAAAGGGAAAGCCAGATGTGAGCTACCCAATGATGCGAGCCTACCAGATGAGCTAAATGTCTTTTATGCTCGCTTCCAGGCAAACAACACTGAAGCATGCACGAGAACACCAGCTGTTCTGGATGACTGTGTGAAAATGCTCTCGGTAGCCGATGTGAGCAAGACCTTTAAACAGGTCAACATTCACAAAGCCCCGGTGCCAGGTGGATTACCAGGACGTGTACTCAAAGCATGGGCGGACCAACTGGCAACTGACATTTTCAACCTCTCCCTGACAGAGTCTGTAATACCTACATGTTTCAAGCAGACCACCATAGTCCCTGTGCCCAAGGAAGCAAAGGTAACCTGTCTAAATGATTACCGCCCCGTAGCACTCATGTCAGTAGCCATGAAGTGCTTTGAAAGGCTGGTCATGGCTCACATCAACAGAATCCTCCCAGATACCCTAGACCCACTCCAATTTGCATACCGCCCCAACAGATCCACAGATGACGCAATCTCAAACGCACTCCACACTGCCCTTTCCCACCTGGACAAAAGGAACACCTATGCGAGAATGCTGTTAATTGACTACAGCTCAACAACATCGTGCTCGTGAAGCTCATCACTAAGCTAAGGACCCTGGGACTAAACACCTCCCTCTGGATCCTGGACTTCCTGACGGGCCGCCCCCAGGTGGTAAGGGTAGGCAACAACACGTCTGCCACTCTGATCCTCAACACTGGGGCCCCTCAGGGGTGTGTACTTAGTCCCCTCCTGTACTCCCTGTTCACCCATGACTGCGTGGCCAAACACGACTCCAACACTATTATTACATTTTCTGACAACACAACAGTGGTAGGCCTGATCACCGACAACGATGAGACACGCTATAGGGAGGACGTCAGAGAACCTGCAGTGTGGTGCCAGGACAATAACCTCTCCCTCAATGTGAGCAAGACAAAGGAGCTGATCGTGGACTACCGGAAAAGGCGGGCCAAACAGGTCCCCAGGACCTATATAATAGGAGATGTAAGAGGAAAGCCCATAAAATTGTCTGGAGACTTCAGTCACCCAAGTCATTGACTACAGCTCAACAACATTGTTCAATTCAATTGGTAGAAACTGTACGGACTCACTGTGGTTACCCGACACTCGCAGGTTAAAACCTCTACTGACTCCCCATCCCGCATGCGGGAGCGTAATCATCGCCTGAAACTAATTAGCATAACGCAACGGACATAAATATCCCTAGAAAATATTCCTATTCATGAAAATCACAAATGACATATATTGAGACACAGCTTAGCCTTTTGTTAATCACCCTGTCATCTCAGATTTTCTAAATATGCTTTACAGCCAAAGCTAGACAAGCATTAGTGTAAGTTTATCGATAGCCTAGCATAGCATTTTGTCCAGCTAGCAGCAGGTAACTTGGTCACGGAAATCAGAAAAGCAATCAAATTAAATCGTTTACCTTTGATGAGTTTCGGATGTTTTCACTCACGAGACTCTCAGGTAGATAGCCAAAGTTCATTTTTTCCCAAAATATTATTTTTGTAGGCGAAATAGCTCAGTTTGTTCTTCATGTTTGGCTGAGAGGTGTTTTTCTAATATCTATTCCATAATATTAGTTTTTCAGTAGGACCGATTGGAGGAATGGCTACCTCTGTATTTTACGCGAGAGTCACCCTGGGAGTCATCAGGTGACCACCTACGGCTATTATTCAACATAAATGCGTAAAACTACGTCACAATGCTGTAGACACCTTGGGGAATACGTAGAAAGCGTAAGCTGGTTGATAGCACATTCACAGCTCAATGGGGACTCAATAGGGACGCAAAAACTTGAGAAACAGGAAAACAGGAAAACACACTGGTAAGACCTGACAAGACAAACTGGCAACAGACAAAGAGAAAACACAGGTATAAATACACAAGGGATAATGGGGAAAAATAGGAGACACCAGGTGGGGGGTGGAGACAAGCACAAGACAGGTGAAACAGATCAGGGCGTGGCAAACATGAAAGAGAGAATTTCTCTACAAGTAGGGTTAGTCAACATGTTTTTCTACTTTGCACAAACGAACACACACACACACACATCAGAACCATGGACAGCCACATCATATTTAGCCTAAATTGTTTTTGGTATCTTTTAGTTTTCACTGTTTTAGACTTAGCAGAGGTGATTTGATGATGTTGAAATGTTGAAGTTGAAATGGTGGTGGAATAGTGGATGCTGCTCCTGTTTTCTTTTTGACTTGCAGTAAGTCTCCGTAGTTCTAAATTGTTAAGTAGTCCAAAAATGTCAGAAACATTAAATCATTCTGTTGGTCATGTAACAGTTTTTTACATGCAATATCTTTGTGGACTACACCGGACAGAGGTCGCTCTTCGGTATTGTGATGAAACAAAGGTGTGATTGAATTTCTTATTGTCTCGGCCTTAGGCCTTTATATAAAGGTTGCAAGGCATATGAACTAACAGGTTATAAAGCAAACAACACATATGTTGTAACATGGCTTTTATTTCAGTCGTGAAGAGAGCACAACAAAACCTATTCCACCTCAGGAGACTGAAAAGATTTGGCATTGGTCCTCAGATCCTCAAAAGGTTCTACAGCTGCACCATCGAGAGCAACCTGATGGGTTACATCACTGCCTGGTATGGCAACTGCTTGGCCTCCGACCGTAAGGCACTACAGAGGGTAGTGCGTATGGCCCAGTACATCACGGGGGCCAAGCTTTCTGCCATCTAGGACCTAAAAATTGTCAAAGACCCCAGCCACCTCAGTCATAGACTGATCTCTCTGCTACTGCACGGTAAGCAGTACCGGAGCGCCAAGTCTAGGTCCAAGAGGCTTCTAAACAGCTTCTACCCTCAAGCCATAAGACTCCTGAACATCTAATCAAATGGCTACCTAGATTATTTACATTGCCCCCCTCTTTTATGCGCTGCTACTCTCTGTTATTATCTATGCATAGTCACTTTGATAACTCTACCTACGTGTACATATTACCTCAATTACCTCGACTAACCAGTGCCCCCGAACATTGACTCTGTACCGGTACCCCCTGTATATTGCCTCGCTATTGTTATTTTACTGCTGCTCTTTAATTATTTGTTACTTTTATTTTTTATTTTTTATTTTTGGTATTTTTAACTGCATTGTTAGTTAAAGTGCTTGTAAGTAAGCATTTCACTGTTGTATTCGGCGCATTTGACAAATACAATTTGATTTGAATTCCAGCCTTGGTCGGTTGATCTGTTTAAGATTGAACATGAAGACTTTTTTGGCATAAATTTCCATTGATGACTGTAAAGGAGGACTTCTACATCATACCCAATTAGCGTTAGTAGTGGATTTGACCATGGTCGTTATTTGAACTAGATCAATTATTCTCAGGTGTGGGTGTGAGTCTGTGAGAGCAGTGTGAACAGTGCTGTGGTGCTGAAACAGTTCAAACTCCCTAGACACTGGGCAGCACTTAAGGACATCACTGTGGTGCTGAAATGGTTTGAATTCCGTAGACACTGGGCAGCACTTAAGGACAGCGGAATGGTGCTGAAATGACAGACTCGACATACAGATAGATACACGCATTCAAAAGTGTGTATTGGAATCTGACTTCTTGATAACACTTTATATTAAGTTACCCTAAATACAATGCTGAAGCTACTACAGTAACAACATTGTACAACAGTGTTCCTTAATAGTTCCTCATCTGGATAGTAATGGAGTTGAGCAGTTTCGGTTGTCACAAAAGTGGAATAAGGAACGGTCCCTATTCCTCTTGTGCAATTACTCAATATATTGCTATGCAATTTACCTAAGTAACAAAATGTTAATATGTTGTTACTAGTGTAATTACAGTGTTACTACACATGTATAAAAGCAACTTAATTTGGTGTTACCAAATTCCCTGAGAATTGTGTGTGTGCCCAAAGGTAGTATCTCCTACTGGCCTATGAATACAGTGCAACCCATTCTGCTACTTTACAATTGTCTCTTTCTAAATTTGTCCTTGAAGTAATCGATATGTTATGACTGAATAGATGAGAGTTTAGCAATGGAACCCTTGCATACACGTATACAACCGTATTAGATCAGTGATTACTTAAAGCAGTTTTTCTCACTTAAAAAAGGTTGTCTATTGCCTGGTTTTAATGCTTTTGACAGAGCATCATTTCCTCTCTTTGCTTTCTCAATCCATTCCTGTGGGAACCTCACGGTGTGTACATTTTTATTTGACCTTTAGTTGAATCAGGTATGTTAAGTGCTGCGGTATAATGAAATTGTGCACGCCCCTGTATTGAATGTATTAAGAAACACAGACTTAAAGGAAAGGTAGAGAGAAGGATGCACTGTAAACTTGTTCAATTCAGGTCATACTGGCTCAGGCAGCATTCTCATTGCATGACAGAGAAAATAGAGAGTGTGGGAGACAGTGAAATACAGGGAGCGAAGGGGAGGAAAGGGAAGGAAATAGGGACAGATGGGTAAGAGAGAGAGGGGGAGGGGTGAGCCATAAGGTGAAAATATGATTGTCACTATGAAGCAGACCAACGTTTCCTGTGTGTAGTGGTCAAGGTTATCAAAAGCCCACACAAAACTACAGTGGTGGAATATCTACTTCCTACTTTTTGGATCTGGAAGGCCTCCTACATAGTGCATGTGAAATTGTACATTTAAAGACTATAGAGGACAAGAATGGGAGGAGACTAGTCACTATTTCTCGTGTGTCAGGGTTACCATGGAGAAAAAGTGTGGGCTTCTCTTAAAAAAATAGTGCCTTCCTTTCCTTCATTTCCTACCCCTACTATATCTCTCTTCCACCTTTTCCACTGCATTGTCAATGATTCACAAACCTCCATTTCCCCTTTAGGTAGCTAGTTCTATCAGATGTTCTCTTCTCTTCTTCTCATGTGGAACGCTAGTCCTATCCTCCTAACGCATTTTCCTCTTTCCATTTTTCTTTCCATTCTGCTTGGAATCTCTCGCTCTATCCTTTGCAGATCATCTGTCCCTCCAGCAGTCCCTTACGGTCTATTCTTTACTCAGTTGCCATGGCGATGAGCTGGGGGCGTTTGTGTGTGTGTGTGAGTTAGAGAGAGTGAGGGAGTGGGTGTTGCGGAAGTGACATCGCTAGAGCTGAATTTTTGCTTCCTGTGCACTCTCTCTCTATTCCTGGAGGTGCAACTTTAACAGTGCACAAATTATAACACACAGTCAAATTGTATACAGTATTGCATTCTCGTTGAACTAGGAATGTAAATCACCTTCCTCCAAGTAGGAGGCTAATAATTGTGTTGCTTGGCTGTCCTCCCAGCACAATGAATGCATGGGCAAATTATAGAAATGGTTCTCTATTCTATTTTTATCATTGTCATTCAACCAACGGAGAATTAAAACTAAAATGAAATGTCACATACCTTTCCATAAAAAATCATTAGGTTTGCTATATTGCCAAGTACAATATGCAGGAGTATGTCTGTTTTATTAATGTTATATTAATGTTAATGTTAGTTTCTTTGTGCATCCCTGTCTCCTAGATTTGGGCATAAGCCCATGTGATATGTCGCGAGCATCACACTGCTCAGGTGCATACAGGCCTATTGGTTAACATTAAAGGTGCACTATTTAGCCTTTTTACAAATTGGTATGTGAGGAATACTGCTTTTCAACTTATTATATGCACTGAACAAAAATATAAACGCATCATGCAACAATGGCTGTTCAAAGCTGCTGGTTATTGGCGGGAACTGTAACATGCTGTTGTACACATTGATCCAGAGCATCCCAAACATGCTCAATGGGTGACATGTCTGGTGAGTATGCAGGCCATAGAAGAACTGGGACATTTTCAGTTTCCAGGAATTGCGACATGGAGCAATGCATTAATATGCTGAAACATGAGGTTATGGTGGCAGATGAATGGCATGACAATCGGCCTCAGGATCTCGTTAAGGTATCTTTGTGCATTCAAATTGCCATTGATAAAACGCAATTATGTTCGTTGTCTGTAACTTATGCCTTCCCATGCCATAACCCCACTGCCACCATAGGGCACTCTGTTCACAATGTTGACATCAACAAACCGCTTTCCCACACAACACCATACACACTGTCTGCCATCTGCCGGGCACTGTTGAAACCGGGATTCATCCATGAAGAGCACACTTCTCCAGCGTGCCAGTGGCCATCCAAAGTGATTATTTTCCCCCTGAAGTCAGTTACGATGCCAAACTGCAGTCATGTCAAGACCCTGGTGAGGACGTTGAGCACGCAGATGAGCTTCCCTGAGACGGTTTCTGACAGTTTGTGCAGAAATTATTTTGTTGTGCAAGCCCAGTTTCATCAGCTGTCTGGGTGGCTGGTCTCCGACAATCTCGTCGGTGAAGAAGCTGGATGTTGAGGTCCTTGGCTGGCGGGGTTTCACGTGGTCTGCAGACTCAAATTCTTTAAAATTATGTTGGAGGGGGCTTTTGGGAAATAAATTAACATTCATTCAAATCTCTGGCAAAAGCTCTGGTGGACATTCCTGCAGTCAGTATGCCAATTGCACGCTCCCTCAAAACACAATTTGTGGCAATGTGTTGTGTGACAAAGCTGCGCATTTTAGAGTGTCCTTTTATAGTCCCCATCACAAGTTGCACCTGTGTAATGATCATGCTGTTTAATCAGCTTATTGATATGCCACACCTGTCAGGTGGATGGTTTATCTTGGCTAGGGAGAAATGCTCATTAACAGGGATGTAAACAAATCTGTGCACAAAACTTGCTAGAAATTTTTATTTTACTATGCAAGTCAGTTAACAACAAATCCTTATTTTCAATGACGGCCTAGGAACAGTGAGTTAACTGCCTTGCTCAGGGGCAGAACAACAGATTTGTACCTTGTCAGCTTGGGGATTTGAACTTGCAACCTTTCGTTACTAGTCCAACGCTCTAGCCACTAGGCTATGCAGCACTTTTTGTGCGTATGGAACATTTCTGGGATCTTTTATTTCAGCTCATGAAACTTTACACTTTACATGTTGCGTTTATATTTTTGTTCCGAATATTTAAGCAATAAGGAATGAAGGGGTATGGGTATGGCCAATATACCAGGGCTAAGGGCTGTTCTTATGCACAACTTTACGCTAAGTGCTGCATACAGTTCTTGTAGCAATATACCACAAACACACAAGGTGCCTTCTTGCTATTATAAACTGGTTATCGGTGTAATTAGAGCAGTAAAAACAATTGTCATATCAGTGGTATATGGTCTGATACAGCGCATTGTGAAAGTATTCAGACCCCTTGACTTTTTCCACATTTTGTTACTTTAAAGCCTTACTCTAAAATGTATTAAACTAAAATATGTTTTTCCCTCATAAATCTACACACACTACCCCATAATGACAAAGCAACAAGAGGTGTTGAGATTTTTTAAATAAGAAATATACATATATTTACATAAGTATTCAGACCCTTTACTCAGTACTTTGTTGAAGCACCTTTGGCAGTGATTACAGCCTCAAGTGTTCTTGGGCATGACGCTACAAGCTTGGCTGTATTTGGGGAGTTTCTCCCATTCATTCAAAGATGTTTGATCAGGTTCATGTCCGGACTCTGGCTGATCCACTCAAGGACATTCAGAGACTTGTCCTGAAGCCACTCCTGCGTTGTCTTGGCTGTGTGCTTACCGTGGTTCCTCAATTAAAAGTTACGAGCTTATACTGCAACTGTTTGTGGTAGATGGTGGCAATCAGTCATTGCACCACACTATCACAAGGGGGAGTTAGAACGCTGATCTATCAGTAGTCTGAACTTAAATGTCCTGCATCAGGCAACAACAACAAAAACTGTTGGTGGTCCTGGAGATAAGAGAGAACTTGGGTAAATACAATGGGGGAATTTCACTTGACATGTGGACTGATGATTTTCCCCAAAATAGGCACAGTGGGCTTTTGGTTTCTCTCCCTCAATCATTCTAAATAACAAACTGACTTTATTTTCAAATTAGTAAGAATGTCTCAACCCATGTTCAAGAATGGGCATTTTTCCTTTATTCAGATTAAAATCGTTCACTTTTGGTTATTTGAAACGAAATAATCTCCAAAATATAGTTTTTTTTTAAACAAAGCTATTATTATTATTATTATTAACCCTGCATATTAATTATATAACTAGGCTACCTGCCGCCCCTTAGATATTCTGACAGATCAGATTTGCTCTAATGAAAAATGCCCCTTAGATAGTAATTTAGAATCCTCCAATCCTCTAAATGTAATTATTGGTGAAAAGTAATGCGGCATTGGCGGAGATGAAGAGGACGAGGAACGAGATGGAGTCACAATCCATGCCAGGCAAACATGTAATGATTATTTTAGAAAAGTAAAGGTATTTTGGTTTCAGTGCATTTTCTTTTAAAAACATGTTTATAGCCTATCAATGTGTAGGCATACTGTGTAATAAAATCAATAATTGTGTACTAAAAACATGAATGTGTTTTTGCAGAGCATACAACCATGCCGACAACCATCCGTGGAGATCAGTGGACAAAGGTCTGGACAACAGGCCACACCGAAAAAAATACATGGTTCCACAGAATACCAACTGGGATGAATCTCGAGGCAAATTAGGCTTCTTCATCAAGATCTTCATGATTTCGTTAATAAAATAATGATTAATATACTCTCGCCAGCTTTGATCTGCGCCTGCAGGGCCCAAAGGTCTTTGTTTGTCAGATTAATCATTGGGTCGAAACTAGAGAACAGTAATAAACAAGAGAATTAACACATGGTTAATGTTCTGAAGAAAGAAAAAATATATATATATATATTGCTTATGGCTCCCGAGTGGCGCAGCGGTCTAAGGCACTGCATCTCAGTGCAAGGCATCACTACAGTCCCTGGTTTGAATCCAGGCTGTGTCACATTTGGCTGTGATGGGGATCCCCCCAACAAGCAATAGTCTACCCACGTGTGGTCAACTATTTCAGCACTTTTTCGCGCTGCTCTGAGACAAGCAAGACTTCTTAATTAATAAACATAAACATATTTAAACATTTTTTTTATTAAACCTGCATTATAATTGTATAAAAGACCCGTAGATATTCATTTAGAATCCTCTACATTTAATTAGATCTCCTACTGTACAAGGACATTTTATGGATCTGCCAGTATTTTCATTTAGAGATTCCGGTAAAGAAATGTGTGTGTAGAGAGGTAACATTCTTCACCAGTTCTCTTACCATTTTGTTCAATTGTGTGATTAGACTACCAGTTGGTGTAACTGTAATGTTAATTCTCACAATATTAAAAATGTTCAAATGCATTCATGAATTAAATCGCTTTAGCCGCAATGTTGCGGTTCATCTGATGAAGGATTGACTTGATCTCTAAGCCCAGGAAAATATTAAAATGGGCAACCAGATACACTACAAGAAAGGGAACACATATATAACCGTAGAAAATGGTTGTAGGTAGGAGGGCCATCTAACAAGTGCAGATCAGAGGGCCATCAATCGAAACAAACCAATGAAGCATGGGTAAACAGTAAACTCTCTGAGAACTGGGTAGGGTAGGGGGCCCACTCCCTCCGCTTCTCCCTTCCCTTGGCGCAAGGTTCTGGGAAGGGAGGGTCGGGAAGGTGACTTCAGCTCTCACCCAAGCTCGGATCCCCGCATCTCCATGTCGCCTGGGGTGCGCCCCTTTTCCCCATTAGGCACGGCCGCATGGTGCACCCTCTTTCCCCGTTAGGCACGCCGCATGGCGCACCCCCAATATCGAGGTGCACATGGGCCTATTTATATAATGAATATGAATTCAGAGGGCAGAAATGATTAAATATTAAAGCACGAGACCTCTCACTAAAGGCATCATACAAAAGTTATACGCATGGAATATCATGGATCACCTCCTATAACCCTTCTCAGAGTTTTAAGAATTGTGTGTGTTAAATTATTTGTGACATTGTGGCATTTAAAGCATATTGAAGATTGAAGCAATAGCCTACCCACATGTGGTCAACTATTTCAACACCGTTTCGGGCTGCTCTTAGACAAGCATGTGGACTGGTCTTGATAAATCAATTAGATTTTTATTTTCACTGAATCTCCGTTTGGGTATTGGTTAAACTACAATTAGGGTGTGGGAAGGTTTGGATTATTTTGCTCTTAGTACTGTAGCCTACTCCCGACCGGTCATGTTGTACAGCGTCATATTTTCCTAACGGAAACCCTGAGGGTTTAGTTTTTCTTGTAATAGAAACACTATAATATTAATCAAATTAATTAATCTAAATTTCTTAAAATCATTCCCATATACTATGTTCTTACAAAAAAAGGTTTTAAATTGTCTAGTACAGCCAATATTAAAGACTGTCAAATGCTTCTCAAAGATGCCCTCTGGCGGTCAAACTAGCACCAGCTAGCATTAATGACAACAATTGGCTGACACTAAAATAACGTGCCTTCGAATTCTGCGGCAGTGTGCTGCTGTATGACGCAACTTTTACAGGAATAACCACTGTAGGGTCATTGTCCTGTTGGAAGGTGAACCTTTGACCCAGTCTGAGGTCCTGAGCGTTCTGGAGCAGGTTTTCATCAAGGATCTCTCAGTACTTTACTTTACTTTACTTTACTTTACTTACATCCATCCCTCGATCCTGACTTGTCTCCCAATCCCTGCCGCTGAAAAACATCCCCACGGCATGATGCTGCCAACACCACGCTTCACCATAGGGATGGTGCCAGGTCTCCTCCAGACGTGAGGCTTGGCATTCAGGCCAAAAAGTTCATTCTTGGTTTCATCATACCAGATAATCTTGTTTCTCATGGTCTTTTGGGTGCCTTTTCACAAACTCCAAGTGGGCTGTCATGTGCCTTTTACTAAGGAGTGGCTTCCGTCTGGCCACTCTGCCATAAAGGCCTGATTGGTGGAGTGCTGCAGAGATGGTTGTCCTTCTGGAAAGTTCTCACATCTGCTGTACACAGAGGAACTCTGGATCTCTGTCAGAGTGACCATCGGGTTCTTGGTCACCTCCCTGACCAAGGACCTTCTCCGCCGATTGCTCAGTTTGACTGAGCGGCCAGCTCTAGGAAGAGTCTTGGTGGTTGCAAACTTCTTCCACCTAAGAATGATGGAGGCCATTGTGTTCTTGGGGACCTTCAATGCTGCATAAATGTTTTGGTACCCTTGCCCAGATCTGTCCCTCAACACAATCCTGCCTCGGAGCTCTACGGGCAATTCCTTCGACCTCATGACTTGGTTTTTGCTCTGACATGCATTGTGAACTGTGGGATCTTATATAGACAGGTGTGTGCCTTTCCAAATCATGTCCAATCAATGTAATTTACCACAGGTGGACTCAAATCAAGTTGTAGCAACATCTCAGGGATGATAAATGAAAACAGGATGCACCAGAGCTCAATTTCGAGTCTTTTAGCAAAGGGTCTGAATACTTATGTAAATAAGATATATATATATATATATTACATTTTACTGGAAAAAAAAGAAAAATAAGGTTTTGCTTTGTTATTATGTGGTATTGTGTGTAGATTGATGAGTAAAAGTATTTAATCAATTAAGAATTAGGCTGTAATGTAACAAAATGTGGAAAAAGGGAAGGGGTCTGAATTCTTTCTGAATGCACTGTATACCACAGCCTTCAACCAATCAGCATTCAGGGCTTGAACCACCCAGTTTATAATCAATTAAATACTTTTGGTGAGCCTTGTCCAATCCAGAAAAGCCCATTGGTTCAGGAGCCAGTTTCTCTATCGTGAGGCAGCACATAGATATAGCATAGAGGTCTCTCTCTTTCTTTGTCAAAAGACACCACTGTCTTTCTATCTCATGGAAGTTTCTGAATTGAGGATAGGTCTATTTTATTTTTAGGACAATCCGTAACCCTGATTGCCAACTCTATTTACGGCAAACTCTGCTGCTACCTCCTGGAGAAAATAATTGTTTTGTTTTTCTGCCACTGCCACTCTACCACTGTTAATTGTGCTATTGATCCCAGTTTTTGTTAAAATGTTTCAATTAACAAATTCCTCTTATCTCATTCTTAGATGGAATTTGTACCTCCCCCTTGTCCTCGCGGCCCCAGACCCCTTCCAATGGCCTGGCTTATGATCCCCCGGGTTGGAACCCATGTCGCTCGATGAGAACTGGGAGTCAGCGCTACATGTTTGACCAGGAGGAGGTAGGATGAATACCTCCATCTTGTTCACAAGAGACAAGCACATGCAGGACATGGAACACAACCACAGTCCTGCTGATTTTCATTTCTCCCAAGCTCTTAATTGGTCAGTGAATCTATTTGATTGACTAGACTAGAAAGTCCACATTGAGCTCTGAAGTATTTACCTATATGGGTATGGTGCACCTAACCCCTGTTTGGATCGGAGTGTTGTCCCTAACCAATAAAGGTACAGTTTGTTTTATATAGATCATTTGAGTATCCAGACTAGGTCCTACTTTATTCTGTTACCTATTAAAGGTGATGTGTTTAAAAGATAACGCTACTAGAGAGAGTCCATACACCAGAATACCTAGGTCTTTTTCAGTCTAGGATTGAGGGACAGGGGTGAGAAACAAGGTATCAAATCTTTTCACATCAGAGCTCATTTAGAGCTGATCTGATTGACCAAAATACCAATTAGTGAAACAAATATCAGAATTGGGCTGCCTGGGTAAACACAGCCATAGAGATCCACATCAGATCCCTAGCTCTGTTTAATTATTCAATTATATTTCTATTAAATTCTATACGTTTCCATTAGGTCCAAGTGGGGGTTATTGAATTATTTAGTTAATAAGCGGTGTCTCATCAAGTGGATATGAACATATTTAAGGAATTGTTGTTGTAAAGAACAGCAAGCATGTTATTGTATTATACCATTTTTTAAATTTGTTTTTGTATTATCTTTCCCCCCATTTGAATACTCCTATTTTACATCTCATACATATACAGACTGATGAAATTAGTACAAGCTAAAGCATTGATGATGCAATGCAATATATCAGTGTTTTATTAGTTCCGATTAGGACAGTGGAAGTGGACAAATTTGTGGATTGAAGTAATTAATCAAAAAAGTTACTAATTGAAAAAATAAATACATTTCCGCTCTGGGCAGACGCAGCTTAATAATACAACACGGGGCTGTCCACATGTGAGAGCTGATGTCCCAAAACTAGCCACTGGAGGGAGACATTATTCAACAATACAATGAGGTATTGTACTGTTTAAAGTACAGTAGTCTTGCAAAGACCCCCCCCAGTCCTCCAAAGAGTGTCCAGGAGACACTTTTTTGTTGTTGTAAATTTAAACTTATATGATTGTAATCATTGTTTTAGGGTTAGGGTTTACTATGAAAATGAGAGGAATCCCTCTTCCTTTAGTGTGGATGGGGTGGGGGATGACATGAATCTATTGATCTGAGTACATAGCACAAACATTGATTATAGTTCATTATTAATTATAGTCATACAAAACATCCCCAATATGTTTTAGTCGCTGCACGTACTGGGGTAGTGCATTTGAAATATCTGTGCAATACTATACCAGTGAATAAAGGAAAAAAGCTATTTAACTTAGATTCAACTTAATAGATCTTATAAGTCAATTGGGATGAAAATGTGTCATTGCTAACGTTACCATTGCTACACTTTTTTTTTGTGTTGTTTTCTGCTAGTTACTATGACACAGTATTCCAATGTCAATGTCACTGGTGGCTCACGTCACCTGTCTGGGGAAATTCCTGTGAGAGAAGGTATTTCAGACCACTCGCTTGTCCTTTCACTGTCCCTTAGCCAAGGTCTCTTTGCCCCAGCTAACAGCAGAACCCACTAAACATAATGTACAATAGCTCTTCAAGTTCATTGAGGTTGTGCTGAACCATCTACTTTTCTCTCTGTGGTATTTCATGATGTCAAACAACTATGTATAGTAAAATGATCTCCCTGCAATATGTCAGATGTAATATATGAACTCAATGCAATATCTGGGAAAATGTCACAGTTTCAAAGTTACAGGATCAACAAAGCTACTAGTGTTTATAGAGAGGATAGGGGACATAAGAACGGCTCACAAATGAAATATGACATTTAATACAGTATGTGCTGCATGGTTTTGAAGGTCGCAGTAAATTACAGTATATGATAAATTCATATTTTCAGATACAAGGTCAGTAGTACTGATATTAAAGGGATATTTGTATCTCTGAAGTGTACATAGTTGCTAAAGAGACTTGAGTTGCCTCCGCTGTCACGATTTCATGATGAAATTGACACAAGACTGATGGTTAGTAATACAATGAATTACTTTAAAGCTGTGGTCTGGATTTTGGAAATCTGTTCAATGGTCATTTAAATGAATGGATATTTATTTACAGATTGATTCCTAAAGAATATTACTTATAAATGCATCATGAGCTTAGCACAACCTTCTTTCCATATAATAACCCACATAAGGTATACAATGACATACGGTTCTATTGTTTAAAAGCAGCAAAAACATGAACAATGTACATTTTCTAAATGTGTTAAACGATCATGTGGATGTCACAGACTGTCAAGAGTTTGTGCTGTCTATGAATTTGAGAAGGGTTACATTTCCCTCTCCCCATCCTAAAGGCTGTATACCGATACACATGGCAGTTTGTTTTATTAAATCCCTGAATGTAGCTTTAACCCCAACCTTCTATTCACTTTGTTAACTATTTGTGTCACACAGAGACAAAGTGCTTCTGGGTAAGGCTTTGCGTGTTCAAAAGGAACTTGACCTTTCACCTCTGGAAACCACATTGGGAATGTGTTGTCCTAGCCTTTACTTTAAGTGTGGGTGGAAAATGCCCTTGGTCCTTGAGACAGTCAACTCTCAAAGGTTTAGATTTCAGAAGGGGAGGTTTTCAGCTTTGAGCTTTATTATGTTAAATGCTGTATATATATTAAGTCATATGAAGGTAACTGAACATTTTACACCATGAAATGGACATAAATAAAATAATAAAAACATGTAGCAGTGTTACACAACTAACTTTTTCTTATACAGTATATGCTCTGGTTTGATATGATCATTTAGCGTAAATGAAATTATCCATTTAACATAAATTAAATTATTTAAGATCCTGTACAATCACTTTTTTATTGCAGGACAACAGCTAAAGAAGTGAGACTTTAGTGCCCAACACCAGTGATTTCTACAGTATGTAGGGAAGGTGCTAGTAGGAGGGATGAACGGGCGTGGAGTGACCAAGGTACAATCTGAACAATTTACTTTGACCTCTCTGACCCTCTGTTCCGACCATAGGTTCACCCTTTACTAATGCGTGAGCGTCGCTCAGGGTCTCAGCGCAGTGAGCGCACCAAGCTGCTCCGAAGGACAGTCAGTGTGCCGGTGGAGGGGAGACATCAACACCCTGAGATAGGTATGTAGAACATATATCCCGAAAAGATTTGTACTTGATTACAAAGTGAAAAGTATATAAATACATTGCAGTTATATAGCACCAATTTAAAAAAATTCTGGGTATCTGCAAGCTCTCGTTAAGTACATGCATGCTTGCAGTTCCCTATCCATTGTATTTGTTAGGAGTCATTTTACCATTCGGCTTTGCATTCCTTCTCTGTGCCTTTTTATGTGTCAATCAAATCAAATGATATATCATAAACCATCAGTAGCTCACATTCATGTTTATACCTTAAATAAAGTGCCCACTTGCAGTTTGTAGTCTTTTGTCGTTGAAGTGATGCATTGACATGATGCACTACAGTATGTCAAACAACAATTTGACCGTATTGGTATTTGTCAGGTTCAAAATATTATAAAATGTTTCTTTATACTATTGTGCTGGAAGCATAGAATAGTTTAATTATTTAAATAGATTTGTAATCAAACTGCACCATGAAACAAGCTAAGCGTTCCCTGACTGCTGGTTTAAAGAAAATCTCCTTTCCAATGGTCAGTGTTAGCATGTTACCTGTATGCCGTAATCTAAAACAGAGATGAAGAAATGCGTATGGAAAACAATAATTTAATGAATTTCGGAATTAAATGCCTATAATTGTGCCTCTAAGAATAAATCTATTGGCTTTGTTGATGCAATTGTTAATACTCTGTAGCCTGTACATTAGTTGGTGGGTCATTCCACCAATTCGGTGCCTTTTGATAAATCTAATTAGCATAATCTAGAAGAAAAAGAAACGCACAACTATTTAGGCGAGGTGCTGGCTAGCGGAGTAGAAAACTTGAAAATAAAAGAGAGCCGCACACTCTAGGAGCTCAGATGCAAAAATGTAATTACCAACGTTTCGACAGCCAAGCTGTCTTCATCAGGGTATAATCACAAACACTGCGGGATGACTCGTTTATATAGTGTCAAAAGACACAGGTGTCTGTAATCATGGCCAAGAGTGGCCTAATATCATTGGTTAATTATCAAATATTAAAATGGCATACAAAGAACAGCATACAAACAACAAATGGATAGCATACGATCATAAATTCATTTTCGACTACACAAGCTTACAAACAATTACAATGGCAAAGTCACAATAATCACAAGAATGGCTTCAGATCAAAGTCTACGTTGAGACCTAAGGGAGCAAGGGTCTTTAAGTTAAAGATCCAGGCAGCCTCTCGTTTTAACAATAAATTATCAAGGTCACCCCCTCTCCTGGGAGGGTGACATGCTCGATGCCAATATAATGCAGAGACGAAATCGAGTGGCCTGCCTCCAAGAAGTGGGCCGCAACTGGGTAAGTAAAGTTTTTACACCTAATGGTGCTACGATGCTCTGAGATACGTACTTTTAATTCGCACTTTGTTTTACCCACATAATTTTTACCACAAGGACAAGTTATAAGATAAATAACTGCCTTAGTGGAGCACGTAATAACACCTTTGATTGGGATCGATTTCCCTGTTTGTGGGTGTTTGAAGGATCTACATTTATAAGTGCCATTACATTGAGCACAGCCATTACATTTGTAATTTCCATCTAGTAGGGGCGCAAATAGACGTTGTTGAGGAATATCTTGGGGTGGTAAATCAGAGTGTACCAATTGGTCTCTGAGATTTCTGCCCAGCGAGAATACGACCAAGGGAAGGTCTGAAAACACATTACCGAGACTATCATCAGATTTTAGATTGTGCCAATGTTTGTGAACAATTCCCTTAATTTGTTCAGAACACTTTAAATAGCGGGTAGTTAGAACACAAGAAATAGTATTTTTACGAGACTGACCTTGAAAAAGGTCATGTCTCGTTTTGTTTTGAATTTTCTCAATATTTCTGTCAAAATCTGATTGTTTTTTGCAAATTCTTTTGATTCGACAGAATTGGCTGTAGGGCAAACTATTTTTCAAGGGAAGTGGGTGACAACTATCAGCCCTCAACAAACTGTTACGATCAGTAGGCTTCCTGTAAAGAACCGTGTATAGAACATTATCTTCACACAAGATCAGAAGATCAAGAAAACTGATTTGACGTGTATCTAATTGCATAGTAAATCTCAAATGATCAGAACAGGAGTTAAGAAAAGCATGGAATGTCTGTAGATGTTTTGCATAACCCCTCCATAGAACAAAAATATCATCAATATACCGTTTCCAAATAATGACGTTAGGCAAGAAAACATTTTTGAGAGGATTGAAAATAGACTGTTTCTCTATGTAACCCACATACAAATTAGCATAGTTAGGAGCCATGGGGGATCCCATAGCACTACCCTTCGTCTGAATAAAGAAAGCATTTAGAAACATGAAATAGTTATGTGTGAGTACTATTTCAGCCAATGTTATAATGCAGGCACTGGAAGGTAGTTCATTAGGGTCACGTTGCAGAAGAAAATGTTCCATAGCTTCAATACCGCCCTCGTGTGGAATATTTGTGTATAACGACTCAACATCAAAAGTAACTAACAAGGTATTCTCAGGGAGAGGATCAAGAGATTCAATGATAGAGATCATACTGCTGATCTAATTAGCATAACAAAAGAATCCATATAAAATGTGTCAGTTCAAATCCAATCAAATCAAATTGTATTTGTCAAATGCGCCGAATACAACACCTTACAGTGAAATCCTTACTTACAAGCCCATAACTTACAATTCAGATTTAAGAAAAGTAAGTGTTAAGTAAAAAATAGAAAATAAAAGTAACAAAGAATTAAACAGCTTGGGGGTAGAAGCTGTTAAGAATCCTTTTGGGCCTAGACTTGGCACTCTGGCACCACATGTTGTGCGGTAGCAGAGAGAACAGTCTATGATTAGGGTGGCTGGAGTCCTCTGACACCACCTGGTATAGAGGTCCTGGGTGGCAGGAAGCTTGGCTGTACGCACTACCCTCTGTAGTGCCTTTCGGACAGAAGTCGAGCAGTTGCCATACCAGGCTGTGATGCAACCAGTCAGGATGCTCTCGATGGTGCAGCTGTAGATCCTTTTGAGGATCTGAGGATCCATGCCAAATATTTTCAGTCTCCTGAAGGGGAATAGGCTTTGTCGTGCCCTCTTCACGACTGTCATGGTGTGCTTGGACCATGTTAGTTTGTTGGTGGTGGACACCAAGGAACTTCAAGCTCTCAACCTGATACACTACAGCACCGTCGATGAGAATGGGGGAGTGCTCGGTCCTCCTTTTCCTGTAGTCCACAGTCATCTCCTTTGTCTTGATCACGTTGAGGGAGAGGTTGTTGTCCTGGCACCACACGGCCAGGTCTCTGACCTCCTCCCTATAGAGTGTCTCATCGTTGTCGGTGATCAGGCCTAAGCTAGAGATATCTGTTTGTTTTTTTGTATTGGATACAACTCAATCCCCCGCATCCACCGATGTTGCACTTCCGCATCTGCTGTGAAATGTGACAGAGCTAGAGTGGTGTTGTTCAGATCATGAGACATCCCAATACTCGGTCTTCTCAGAAAAACCATCTGTAGCGTCCGAACAAACTATTACTCCTCTGATGAGACTTTTCATGATCACGGTGTTCCCCGTTTTGCTGCACGACCCCCACAAGAGTCTTACAGCCAATCTGCTTACTTCTGTCTGCGTAATTCTGTCTGCTACTTCTGTAGCGTCTGAACAGTTTGGGCTACAAACTAATATCCCTCTGTGGAAAGGTGAGGCTCTCATGAACACGTACATGTCTGAATGTCCCCCGGTATCAGTTGAAAACGTTTACAGTATATACAGTGCTTTCGGGAAGTATTCAGATCCCTTCACTTTTTCCACATTACAGCCTTATTCAAAAATGTATTAAATGTGTTTTCCCCCTCAACAATTTTTAGAAATGTTTGCTTATGTATTTGGTTGAAGAGCCTTTGGCAGAGATTATAGCCTCAAGTCTTCTTGGGTAAGACTCTACAAGCTTGGCACTCCTGTATATGGGGAGTTTCTCCCATTAATATCTGCATATCCTCTCAAGCTCTGTCTACTTAGATGGGAAGCTTCACTGCACAGCTATTTTCTCTCCAGAGATGTTCGATCGGGTTCAAGTCCGGGCTCTGGCTGGGCCACTCAAGGACCTTCAGAGAATTTTCCTGAAGCCACTCATGCGTTGTCTTGGCTGTGTGCTTAGGGTCGTTGTCCTGTAGGAAGGTGAACCTTCGGCCCAGTGCTCTGGAGCAGGTTTTCATTAAGGATCTCTCTGTACTTTGCTTCGTTCATATTTCCCTCGTTCCTAACTAGTCTCCCAGTCCCTGTCACTGAAAAATCTCCTCACAGCATGATGCTGCCACCACCATGCTTCACTGTATGGATGTTGCCAGGTTTCTTCCAGAAGTGACACTTGGCATTCAGGCAAAAGAGTTCAATATTGGTTTCATCAGACCAGAGAAACTTGTTTCACATGGTCTGAGAGTCTTTAGGTGCCTTTTCACAAACTCCAAGCGGCCTGTCATGTGCCTTTTACTGAGGAGTGGCTTCCGTCTGGTCACTCTACCTTAAAGGCCTAATTGGTTGAGTGCTGCAGAGATGGTTGTCCTTCTGGAAGATTCTCCAATCTCCACAGAGAAGCTGAAGAGCGCTATCAGAGTGACCATTGGGTTCTTGGTCACCTCTCTGACAAAGGCCCCTTTCCCCTGACTGCTCAGTTTGGGCGGGAGGCCAGCTCTATTAAGAATCTTGGTGGTTCCAAACATCTTCCATTTAAGAATGATGAAGGCCACTGTGTTCTTGGGCACCTTCAATCAGGCAGAAATATGTTGATACCCTTCCCCAGATCTGTGCCTTGACACAATCCTTTCTCTGAGCTCTACAGATAATTCCTTCAATCTCGTGGCTTGGTTTTTTCTCTGACATGCACTGTCAACTGTGTATATAGACAGGTATGTGCCTTTCCAAATGATGTCTAATCAATTAAATTTACTACAGGTGGATTCCAATCAAGTTGTAAAAAGGATGATCAGTGGAAACAGGTGTCACGATTGTCGTATGGAGGAGACCAAAGCGCAGCGTGATGTGAATACATCTTTTTAATGAAAGACAAAAAAACACGAAGTACACTAAACAAACAAACAAACAAACAAAATAACAAGACGAACGTGACCGCTATCAAAACTGAGTGCAAACATGCAACATCACATAGACAATAACCCATGAAATACCCAAGAAGTTGGCTGCCTAAATATGGTTCCCAATCAGAGACAACGATAAACACCTGCCTCTAATGGAGAACCAATCTAGGCAACCATAGACCTACATAAACACCTAGATGGAAAACAACCCATAAATCTACAAAACCCCTAGACAGTAAAAAACCCTAGATGAGACAAAAACACACATACCACCCTCGTCACACCCTGACCTAACCAGAATATGTAAAGAAAACAAAGAATACTCAGGTCAGGGCGTGACAACAGGATGCACCTGATTTCAATTTCGAGTCTCATAGCAAAGGGTCTGAATAGTTATGTAAATAAGTTATTACTGTTTTTTACTTTGAATAAATTTGCAAACATTTCTGAAAACCTGTTTTCACTTTGTCATCATGGGGTATTGTGTGTACATTGAAATATTAAAAATATATATTTTAGAATAGGGCTGTAATGTAAGAAAATGTAGAAAAAGTCAAGGGGTCTGAATACTTTCCGAATGCAATGTAAACCGCTGTGAAATATATTTTCCATTAACAAAAATATTGTATTTTCAGCTGTTTGAAGCTGGTATGCAAAATCGAGAGTAAAAGACAAAAACAAAACTTCAAAACCGGAAGCATAGAAATAGCGCAAATAGAACAGGTCTACCGCTACTTAGACTTGCTTTCTATGAGAATGACAGATGTATAACTTGAATTTTGTAACTTCAAAAGTTACATATTGCAGCTTTAAGTACCAAATAAAGTAACAATATGAATAATTGAATCTTAAATCAGCCATGAATGCCCTGACAGGGGAAATAGAAGCTTGTTGTATTCCACAGGGTGGGGCAGTTTAAGCAAGATTTAAAAAGTCTAGAAATGTTTTAACAGTTTCATGTTGTCTATCTATGCTGTCTATCTATGGGTAACAGGGTTGATGAGTCATGCTTGACTCACACAGTTTTCCACCACAAAACACTAGAAAATGGCCAAAAATAGTAGAACCAGATCACCTGCTTTTACGCTATGATTTGACTATTAGATGTTCAATGTTTCTTTAAACAAATATACAAATAAATAAGGAGTAGTTTCACTATGTTAAAATGAGAGTTCAGTTCACATGAAAGAGCTGACCTTAAAATTAGGAAAACATATATAAATATATTTTACTTTGTCCATGTGGTCAATATTCATTGACTATAACAGACTTTTAAAATTCAATATTGCTTCACAATTTCTACTTAAGATATCAAATGGACCCAAAAGGCACGCATTTTATTGGAAGAACGACCCTGGTACATTTGTATATTCTGAATTAGAGATACACTGTATTTGTAGAAAACAAAGTATTCCGATTTATCTAGTACCCCATGGGATAGGCTGGTGGTGGTAATGTGCAATTATGAACATTAACCTTTTCTAATTCAACAGTATTTGTGAGTGGGTTTCACAGTGGGACTGCAATATGTAATCATGTAATTAATGATGGAGCGAATAAGTTATTTTCCCCCATCAACAATTAATGCTGGCTATTTTATTAGTGGTTCACAAATTGGTTCACAAATTCTTCACCTTTAAATGTCCTGTTATTCTATGTAGATGAAATGTTTTTGCTTGTCAGCTAAATGGGTTTGGTTAAAAACACAGCTTCTGAAATTATATTACACGATCTGAATCCAGAGTCCCAATACTCAGGGAAAAAGTCAAAAACAAACAAAGATGTGACATGGGAACCACGTCCATGCATCTTATTGCAACTTGACAACAGTCTGTCTCATTCTTACCCAACTTTAAACCAAAACGCAATTACATGGTTTAAAGTTTTGCTGATTTCACATTGAATTGATGTCCGCCAACAACAAACTAAACATTGGACGGAGGTCTGTGCCCAGTGGGAGAGCATTCAGTTCTGCCTTAAAAAATATTAAGAAGAGCCATGACAGAGTGACCAGGTGAATGTCATGACATGACAGAGTGACCAGGTGAATACAGGTGAAAGCTATGATCCCTTATTAATTCAACTGTCTCTTGTTAAATCCACTTCAATCAGTTTAGATGAAGGGGAGGGGACAGGTTAAAGAATGATTTTTAAGCCTTGAGACAATTGAGACATGGACTGTGTATGTGTGCCAGCCAGAGGGTGAATGGGCAAGACAAAAGATTTAAGTGTCTTTGAATGAGGTATAGTACAAGGTGTCAGGCGCACCGCTTTGTGTCAAGAACTGCAACGCTGCTGGGTTATACATGCTCAACAGTTTCCCGTTTGTATCAACACTTGTTAAGCACTTGTTGAGCATTTACAACTGATTAAATGTAGATTGTTTGTCACTGGCCTACACATTGTCAAATTCTTTACAAATGAATTACAAATCAAAAGCTGAAATGTCTTGAGTTAACCCTTTATGTTATGGCAATCCTTAATACTTTTTGGAGTACAAATGTGCTTAACAAGTCAAATCAAATCAAATTCAAATCAAAATCAAATTTATTTATATAGCCCTTCGTACATCAGCTGATATCTCAAAGTGCTGTACAGAAACCCAGCCTAAAACCCCAAACAGCAAGCAATGCAGGTGAAGAAGCACGGTGGCTAGGAAAAACTCCCTAGAAAGGCCAAAACCTAGGAAGAAACCTAGAGAGGAACCAGGCTATGTGGGGTGGCCAGTCCTCTTCTGGCTGTGCCGGGTGGAGATTATAACAAAACATGGTCAAGATGTTCAAATGTTCATAAATGACCAGCATGGTCGAATAATAATAAGGCAGAATAGTTGAAACTGGAGCAGCAGCACAGTCAGGTGGACTGGGGACAGCAAGGAGTCATCATGTCAGGTAGTCCTGGGGCATGGTCCTAGGGCTCAGGTCCTCCGAGAGAGAGAAAGAAAGAGAGAATTAGAGAGAGCATATGTGGGATGGCCAGTCCTCTTCTGGCTGTGCCGGGTGGAGATTATAACAGAACATGGCCAAGATGTTCAAATGTTCATAAATGATCAGCATGGTCGAATAATAATAAGGCAGAACAGTTGAAACTGGAGCAGCAGCACAGCCAGGTGGACTGGGGACAGCAAGGAGTCATCATGTCAGGTAGTCCTGGGGCATGGTCCTAGGGCTCAGGTCCTCCGAGAGAGAGAAAGAAAGAGAGAATTAGAGAGAGCATATGTGGGATGGCCAGTCCTCTTCTGGCTGTGCCGGGTGGAGATTATAACAGAACATGGCCAAGATGTTCAAATGTTCATAAATGATCAGCATGGTCGAATAATAATAAGGCAGAACAGTTGAAACTGGAGCAGCAGCACAGCCAGGTGGACTGGGGACAGCAAGGAGTCATCATGTCAGGTAGTCCTGGGGCATGGTCCTAGGGCTCAGGTCCTCCGAGAGAGAGAAAGAGAGAAGGAGAGAATTAGAGAACGCACACTTAGATTCACACAGGACACCGAATAGGACAGGAGAAGTACTCCAGATATAACAAACTGACCCTAGCCCCCCGACACATAAACTACTGCAGCATAAATACTGGAGGCTGAGACAGGAGGGGTCAGGAGACACTGTGGCCCACTCCGAGGACACCCCCGGACAGGGCCAAACAGGAAGGATATAACCCCACCCACTTTGCCAAAGCACAGCCCCCACACCACTAGAGGGATATCTTCAACCACCAACTTACCATCCTGAGACAAGGCTGAGTATAGCCCACAAAGACCTCCGCCACGGCACAACTTAAGGGGGGGGGGGAGCGCCAACCCAGACAGGATGACCACATCAGTGACTCAACCCACTCAGGTGACGCACCTCCTCCAGGGACGGCATGAGAGAGCCCCAGTAAAGCCAGTGACTCAGCCCCTGTAATAGGGTTAGAGGCAGAGAATCCCAGTGGAAAGAGGGGAACCGGCCAGGCAGAGACAGCAAGGGTGGTTCGTTGCTCCAGAGCCTTTCCGTTCAACCTCCCACTCCTGGGCCAGACTACACTCAATCATATGACCCACTGAAGAGATGAGTCTTCAGTAGAGACTTAAAGGTTGAGACCGAGTTTGCGTCTCTGACATGGGTAGGCAGACCGTTCCATAAAAATGGAGCTCTATAGGAGAAAGCCCTGAGTCTTAATAAGTTGCATGGATTCACTCTGTGTGCAATAATAGAGCGTAACATGACTTTTGAGTGACTACCTTATCTCTGTACACCACACATGCAATTATCTGTAAGGTCCCTCAGTCGAGCAGTGAATTTCAAACACAGATTCAACCACATAGACCAGGGAGGTTTTCCAATGTCTCGCATTGGCTGTGATAGGAGAAAACGGAGGATGGAACAACAACATTGTAGTTACTCCACAATACTAACCTAATTGACAGAGTGAAAACAAGGTAGCCTGTACATAATTAAAATATTCCAAAACATACTTGCTGTTTGCAACAAGGCACTAAAGTAATACTGCAAAAAAGTTGGCAAATCAATTAAATTTTTGTCCTGAATACAAAGTGTTATGTTTGTTTTGTGGCAAATCCAATGCAACATTACTGAGTACCACTCTCCATATATCAAGCATTCTGGTGGCTGCATCATGTTATGGGAATGCTTGCAATCATTTTTCTGACTTGGGAGTTTTTCAGGATAAAAAAATGTATGGAATGGAGCTAAGCACAGGCAAAATCCCTAGAGGAAAACCTGGTTCAGTCTGCTCTTCACCAGACACTGGGAGTTGAATTCAGAAGAACGCCATCACAAGTTTTACACATCAACAGTGTACCGTGATCGGTTTGAATCTGTACTTTAACAATATTATACAATGAATTGGACCCCATTTGTGGGGAAAAAAAGCAGCTCTTGTGCCAAACAAAGTATTACACTGCCCGTTTGAAACTAGATTGTATGAAATACATACAAATCAAAACTTAACTGTACATGAGTTCAAACATGCTCTCTGTCTCGTAATGCATGAATGCTTTTATACTTTTACACTGAAATCAAGTTTTGATGAAATAGGGTAATGCACGAAACAAATGTGAGTTTTTTTGTCTTGATTGACTTTTGTCTTAATCCACTGACAAGTGTCCTTGTGTCCCACTGAGCTTAGAAACTACCCAGAGCAGTCCTTGTTTTAGTAGCAATTACGTAATCAGGCACTTTGAATAGTCCAGGAGATGAGCACCGATAAGCCTTGATATGAAAATAGGCAATGCGTGTGTGTGTGTGTGGGTGTGCGCGAGACACATTTAAAATAATGAATTATAATATAGTGGGGAAAAGAGTTCAGTCGAAGAAAGTAAAATCATACTGCAACATCACCGAGGTCAGATCTCATCTCTCTCCTGATGGTAACCATAGTAATAACCAGACTGAAGTATGTTAAATAGTAATAGATTTTTCTATGACTCTTGTGGATGCTGTTAAAAATATTTGTTGGTCTGATGTGATTAATGAGGAGCATCCAGACACTGCACTTGATGAATTTATGTAATTGCTTCTTCCAATTATTGATAAACATGCACCTGTTAATTAAGAAACTGACTGTTAGAACTGTTAAGGCTCCATGGATTGATTAGGAATTGAAAAACTGTATGGTTGAAAGAGATGGGGCAAAAGGAGTGGCTAATAAGTCTGGCTGCACATCTGACTGGCTTACTTGCTGAAAATTGGGAAATTATGTGACTAAACTTAACAAAAAGAAGAAGAAACTGTATCATGAAGTCAAGATCAATGATAAAAAGATTGATGGAAAAAAACTTTGTAGTACTTTTAAATGAAATTATGGGCAGAAAGACAAATTCAACTCCATCTTTCGTCGAATCAGATGGCTTATTCATTATGAAACTATTTGATGTTGGCAATTATTGTAATTATTATTTCATTGGAAAAGTGGGCATACTTAGGCAGAAAATGTCAGCAACGAACAGTGAGCAATTATATTCATGCATAAAAAACTAATAATGAAAGAAAAGCATTGCAAGTTTGAATTTTGTAAAGTTAGTGTGGGAGAGGTGGGAAAATTATTGTTATCGATCAATCGATCACAAACTTCCTGGCATTGACAACTTAGATGGAAAGCTACTGAGGATGGTAGCTGACTCTATAGCCACTCCTATCTGTCATATCTTTAATCTGAGCATAGAGGAAAGTCTTTGTCCTCAGGACTGGAGGGAAGCCAAAGTAATTCCACTACCCAAGAGTGGTAAAGCGGCCTTTACTGGTTCTAACAGTAGACCTATAAGCTTGCTGCCAACTCTTAGCAAACTGTTGGAAAAAATTGTGTTTGACCAAATACAATGCTATTTCTCTGTGAACAAATTAACAACAGACTTTCAGCATGCTTATAGAGAAGGGCACTCAACATGTACTGCACTGACACACATGACTGATGATTGGTTGAAAGAAATTGATAATAAGAAGATTGTGGGAGCTGTACTGTTAGATTTCAGTGCAGTGTTTAATATTATTGACCATAACCTGTTGTTGAAGAATCATATGTGTTATGGCTTTTCAACCTGAGCTCTGAATCCACAATATGGCAATCTATCTAATAGAACTCAAAGGGTTTTCTTTAATATAAGCTTCTCTAATGTCAAACATGTAAAGCGTGGTCTACAGCAGGGCAGCTCTCTAGGCCCTCTACTCTTTTCTATTTTTACCAATGACCTGCCACTGGCATTAAACAAAGCATGTGTGTCCATGTATGCTGATGATTCAACCATATATGTCATGTTGTCTTGTCTCTGTCCTTTCCCTTCACCCTGTCTCCCTCTGCTGGTCGTTGTTATGTTACCTTTTCTCCCCCTCTTTTTCCCCAGCTGTGCCTTGTCTCCTCCTAATTACCCATTCACCCCGTTCCCCACCTGTTCCCTTTTTCCCTCTGATTAGGTCCCTATATCTCTCTCTGTTTCTGCTCCTGTCCTTGTCGGATTCTTGTTTGTTTGTTTGTGTTTCATGCCTGAGCCAGACTATCGTCATGTTTGCTGTAACCTTGTCCTGTCCTGTCGGAATCTGCCGGTCTATCTGAGCCTACCTATGTTTTGTTATTAAAGAAGCTCTGTTTAAGTTAGTTCGCTTTTGGGTCCTCATTCACTCACCATAACAGAAGAATCCGACCAAGAATGGACCCAGCGACTTCGGATCCTCTCCACTCAGCCGTCGAGATCCAGGGAGCGATGCTAGGCAGACACAAGCAGGAATTGTCTGCTGCTCGACATGCCGTTGAGACCCTGGCCACCCAAGTCTCCAACCTCACAGAACAGGTTCACCATCTCCGCCTCGATCCACCGGCCACTTCCAGGGCTTTCGAATCTCCGGAGCCCAGAATCAATAACCCGCCGTGTTACTCTGGGGAGCCCACTGAATGCCGCTCGTTCCTCACCCAGTGTGATATTGTGTTTTCTCTCCAGCCCAACACTTACTCCAGGAGCACTGCTCGTGTCGCCTACGTCATATCTCTCCTTATTGGACGGGCTCGTGAGTGGGGCACGGCAATCTGGGAGGCAAGGGCTGAGTGTACTAACCAGTATCAAGACTTTAAGGAGGAGATGATACGGGTTTTTGATCGATCTGTTTTTGGGGAGGAGGCTTCCAGGGCCCTGTCTTCCCTATGTCAAGGCAATCGATCCATAACAGACTACTCTATTGAGTTTCGCACTCTTGCTGTCTCCAGTGGCTGGAACGAGCCGGCCTTGCTCGCTCGTCTTCTGGAGGGTTTCCGCGCAGAGGTAAAGGATGAGATTCTCTCCCGGGAGGTTCCTTCCAGCGTGGATTCCTTGATTGAACTCGCTATTCGCATTGAGCGACGGGTTGATCTTCGTCACCGAGCTCGTGGAAAGGAGCTCGCGCTCTCCGTCGCCTCCCTCTCCGCATCACTACCATCTTCCTCTGCCGGCTCGGGTGCTGAGCCCATGCAGCTGGGAGGTATCCGCATCTCGACTGAGGAGAGGGAACGGAGAATCACCAACCGCCTCTGTCTCTATTGCGGTTCCGCTGGTCATTTTGTCACTTCATGTCCAGTAAAAGGCCAGAGCTCGTCAGTAAGCGGAGGGCTACTGGTGAGCGCTACTACTCCTGTCTCTCCTTCAAGATCCTGCACTACCTTGTCGGTCCATCTACGCTGGACCGGTTCGTCAGCTTCCTGCAGTGCCTTAATAGACTCTGGGGCGGAGGGCTGTTTTATGGACGAGACCTGGGCTCGGGAACATGACATTCCTCTCAGACAGTTAAAGGAGCCCACGGCCTTGTTCGCCCTGGATGGTAGTCCTCTCCCCAGGATTCAGCGTGAGACGCTACCTTTAACCCTCACTGTTTCTGGTAATCATAGTGAAACCATTTCTTTTTTAATTTTTCGTTCACCTTTTACACCTGTTGTTTTGGGCCATCCCTGGCTAGTTTGTCATAATCCTTCCATTAATTGGTCTAGTAATTCTATCCTCTCCTGGAACGTCTCTTGTCATGTGAAATGTTTAATGGCTGCTATCCCTCCTGTTTCCTCTGTCTCTTCTTCACAGGAGGAGCCTGGTGATTTGACAGGGGTGCCGGAGGAATATCACGATCTGCGCACGGTGTTCAGTCGGTCCAGGGCCACCTCTCTTCCTCCACACCGGTCGTATGATTGTAGTATTGATCTCCTTCCGGGAACCACCCCCCCCCGGGGTAGACTATACTCTCTGTCGGCTCCCGAACGTAAGGCTCTCGAAGATTATTTGTCTGTAGCTCTTGACGCCGGTACCATAGTCCCCTCCTCCTCTCCCGCCGGAGCGGGGTTTTTTTTTGTCAAGAAGAAGGACGGGTCTCTGCGCCCCTGCATAGATTATCGAGGGCTGAATGACATAACAGTGAAGAATCGTTATCCGCTTCCTCTTATGTCTTCAGCCTTCGAGATCCTGCAGGGAGCCAGGTTTTTCACTAAGTTGGACCTTCGTAACGCTTACCATCTCGTGCGCATCAGGGAGGGGGACGAGTGGAAGACGGCGTTTAACACTCCGTTAGGGCACTTTGAATACCGGGTTCTTCCTTTCGGCCTCGCTAACGCTCCAGCTGTCTTTCAGGCATTAGTCAATGATGTCCTGAGAGACATGCTGAACATCTTTGTTTTCGTTTACCTTGACGATATCCTGATTTTTTCACCGTCACTCCAGATTCATGTTCAGCACGTTCGACGTGTCCTCCAGCGCCTTTTAGAGAATTGTCTTTTTGTGAAGGCTGAGAAGTGCACTTTTCATGCCTCCTCCGTCACATTTCTCGGTTCTGTTATTTCCGCTGAAGGCATTAAGATGGATCCCGCTAAGGTCCAAGCTGTCATTGATTGGCCCGTCCCTAAGTCACGCGTCGAGCTGCAGCGCTTTCTCGGCTTCGCGAACTTCTATCGTCGTTTCATCCGTAATTTCGGTCAGGTGGCAGCTCCTCTCACAGCCCTTACTTCTGTCAAGACGTGCTTTAAGTGGTCCGTTTCCGCCCAGGGAGCTTTTGATCTCCTCAAGAATCGTTTTACATCCGCTCCTATCCTTGTTACACCTGACGTCTCTAGACAGTTCGTTGTCGAGGTTGACGCGTCAGAGGTGGGAGTGGGAGCCATCCTTTCTCAGCGCTCCCTCTCTGACGACAAGGTCCACCCATGCGCGTATTTTTCTCATCGCCTGTCGCCGTCGGAACGTAACTATGATGTGGGTAACCGCGAACTGCTCGCCATCCGGTTAGCCCTAGGCGAATGGCGACAGTGGTTGGAGGGGGCGACCGTTCCTTTTGTCGTTTGGACTGACCATAGGAACCTTGAGTACATCCGTTCTGCCAAACGACTTAATGCGCGTCAGGCGCGTTGGGCGCTGTTTTTCGCTCGTTTCGAGTTCGTGATTTCTTATCGTCCGGGCTCTAAGAACACCAAGCCTGATGCTTTGTCTCGTCTCTTCAGTTCTTCAGTAGCCTCCACTGACCCCGAGGGGATTCTCCCTGAGGGGCGTGTTGTCGGGTTGACTGTCTGGGGAATTGAGAGGCAGGTAAAGCAAGCACTCACTCAAACTCCGTCGCCGCGCGCTTGTCCTAGGAACCTTCTTTTCGTTCCCGTTCCTACTCGTCTGGCCGTTCTTCAGTGGGCTCACTCTGCCAAGTTAGCCGGCCACCCTGGCGTTCGGGGTACGCTTGCTTCCATTCGCCAGCGTTTCTGGTGGCCCACCCGGGAGCATGACACGCGTCGTTTCGTGGCTGCTTGTTCGGTCTGCGCGCAGACTAAGTCCGGTAACTCTCCTCCTGCCGGCCGTCTCAGGCCGCTTCCTATTCCCTCTCGACCGTGGTCTCACATCGCCTTAGATTTTGTCACCGGACTGCCTTCGTCAGCGGGGAAGACTGTTATTCTTACGGTTGTCGATAGGTTCTCTAAGGCGGCTCATTTCATTCCCCTTGCTAAGCTTCCTTCTGCTAAAGAGACGGCACAAATCATCATCGAGAATGTTTTCAGAATTCATGGCCTTCCGTCAGACGTCGTTTCGGACAGAGGTCCGCAATTCACGTCTCAATTTTGGAGGGAGTTTTGCCGTTTGATTGGGGCTTCCGTCAGTCTCTCTTCCGGCTTTCACCCCCAGTCTAACGGTCAAGCAGAACGGGCCAATCAGACTATTGGTCGCATCTTACGCAGTCTTTCTTTTCGCAACCCTGCGTCTTGGTCAGAACAGCTCCCCTGGGCAGAATACGCCCACAACTCGCTTCCTTCGTCTGCGACCGGGCTATCTCCTTTTCAGAGTAGCCTCGGGTACCAGCCTCCGTTGTTCTCATCTCAGTTCGCCGAGTCCAGCGTCCCCTCCGCTCAGGCTTTTGTCCAACGTTGCGAGCGCACCTGGAAGAGGGTCAGGTCTGCACTTTGCCGTTATAGGGCGCAGACTGTGAGAGCTGCTAATAAGCGTAGAACTAAGAGCCCTAGGTATTGTCGCGGTCAGAGAGTTTGGCTCTCCACTCAGAACCTTCCCCTTAAGACGGCTTCTCGCAAGTTGACCCCGCGGTTCATTGGTCCATTCCGTATCTCTCAGGTCATTAATCCTGTCGCAGTGCGACTTCTTCTTCCGCGATATCTTCGTCGCGTCCACCCTGTCTTCCATGTCTCCTGTGTTAAGCCCGTTCTTCGCGCCCCCGCTCGTCTTCCCCCCCCCCCCCCCCATCCTTGTCGAGGGCGCACCTATCTACAGGGTCCGTAAGATCTTGGACATGCGTCCTCGGGGCCGTGGTCATCAGTACCTAGTTGACTGGGAGGGGTACGGTCCTGAGGAGAGGAGTTGGGTTCCCTCTCGGGACGTGCTGGACCGTGCGCTGATTGATGATTTCCTCCGTGGCCGCCAGGTTTCCTCCTCGAGTGCGCCAGGAGGCGCTCGGTGAGTGGGGGGGTACTGTCATGTTGTCTTGTCTCTGTCCTTTCCCTTCACCCTGTCTCCCTCTGCTGGTCGTTGTTATGTTACCTTTTCTCCCCCTCTTTTTCCCCAGCTGTGCCTTGTCTCCTCCTAATTACCCATTCACCCCGTTCCCCACCTGTTCCCTTTTTCCCTCTGATTAGGTCCCTATATCTCTCTCTGTTTCTGCTCCTGTCCTTGTCGGATTCTTGTTTGTTTGTTTGTGTTTCATGCCTGAGCCAGACTATCGTCATGTTTGCTGTAACCTTGTCCTGTCCTGTCGGAATCTGCCGGTCTATCTGAGCCTACCTATGTTTTGTTATTAAAGAAGCTCTGTTTAAGTTAGTTCGCTTTTGGGTCCTCATTCACTCACCATAACAATATACGCATCAGCAACCACAGCTAATGAAGTCACTGAAACTCTTAACAAAGAGTTGTAGTCTGTTTTGGAATGGGTGGCCAGTAATAAACTGGTCCTGAACATCTCTAAAAATAAGAGCATTGTATTTGGTACAAATCATTCCTTAAGTTCTAGACTTCAGCTGAATCTGGTAATGAATGGTATGGCTGTTGAGGAGACTAAATTACTTGCCGTTACTTTAGACTGTAAACTATCATGGTCAAAACTTATACAGTGCCTTGCGAAAGTATTCGGCCCCCTTGAACTTTGCGACCTTTTGCCACATTTCAGGCTTCAAACATAAAGATATAAAACTGTATTTTTTGTGAAGAATCAACAACAAGTGGGACACAATCATGAAGTGGAACGACATTTATTGGATATTTCAAACTTTTTTAACAAATCAAAACTGAAAAATTGGGCGTGCAAAATTATTCAGCCCCTTTACTTTCAGCGCAGCAAACTCTCTCCAGAAGTTCAGTGAGGATCTCTGAATGATCCAATGTTGACCTAAATGACTAATGATGATAAATACAATCCACCTGTGTGTAATCAAGTCTCCGTATAAATGCACCTGCACTCAGAGGTCCGTTAAAAGCGCAGAGAGCATCATGAAGAACAAGGAACACACCAGGCAGGTCCGAGATACTGTTGTGAAGAAGTTTAAAGCCGGATTTGGATACAAAAATATTTCCCAAGCTTTAAACATCCCAAGGAGCACTGTGCAAGCGATAATATTGAAATGGAAGGAGTATCAGACCACTGCAAATCTACCAAGACCTGGCCGTCCCTCTAAACTTTCAGCTCATACAAGGAGAAGACTGATCAGAGATGCAGCCAAGAGGCCCATGATCACTCTGGATGAACTGCAGAGATCTACAGCTGAGGTGGGAGACTCTGTCCATAGGACAACAATCAGTCGTATATTGCACAAATCTGGCCTTTATGGAAGAGTGGCAAGAAGAAAGCCATTTCTTAAAGATATCCATAAAAAGTGTCGTTTAAAGTTTGCCACAAGCCACCTGGGAGACACACCAAACATGTGGAAGAAGGTGCTCTGGTCAGATGAAACCAAAATTGAACTTTTTGGCAACAATGCAAAACGTTAATTTTGGCGTAAAAGCAACACAGCTGAACACACCATCCCCACTGTCAAACATGGTGGTGGCAGCATCATGGTTTGGGCCTGCTTTTCTTCAGCAGGGACAGGGAAGATGGTTAAAATTGATGGGAAGATGGATGGAGCCAAATACAGGACCATTCTGGAAGAAAACCTGATGGAGTCTGCAAAAGACCTGAGACTGGGACGGAGATTTGTCTTCCAACAAGACAATGATCCAAAACATAAAGCAAAATCTACAATGGAATGGTTAAAAAATAAACATATCCAGGTGTTAGAATGGTCAAAGTCCAGACCTGAATCCAATCGAGAATCTGTGGAAAGAACTGAAAACTGCTGTTCACAAATGCTCTCCATCCAACCTCACTGAGCTCGAGCTGTTTTGCAAGGAGGAATGGGAAAAAATTTCAGTCTCTCGATGTGCAAAACTGATAGAGACATACCCCAAGCGACTTACAGCTGTAATCGCAGCAAAAGGTGGAGCTACAAAGTATTAACTTAACGGGGCTGAATCATTTTGCACGCCCAATTTTTCAGTTTTTGATTTGTTAAAAAAGTTTGAAATATCCAATAAATGTCGTTCCACTTCATGATTGTGTCCCACTTGTTGTTGATTCTTCACAAAAAAATACAGTTTTATATCTTTATGTTTGAAGCCTGAAATGTGGCAAAAGGGGGCCGAATACTTTCGCAAGGCACTGTAGATACAATGGTTGTAAAGATGGGAGAGGTCTGGCCGTAATAAAGAATGCTCAGCTTTTTTTGACACCACATTCCAAAATGCAAGTTCTGAGGCTAGTTTTCTCTAATCTTGATTATTGTCCAATCGTATGGTCCAGTGCTGCAAGGAAAGACCTGGGTTAAGCTGCAGCTGGCCCAAAACAGAGCGGCACGTTTTGCTCTTAATTGTAATCAGAGGGCTGATATAAATACTATGCATGCCAGTCTCTCTTGGCTAAGAGTTGAGGAAAGACTGACTGCATCACTTCTTCTTTTTATAAGAAACATTAATGTGTTGAAAATCCCAAATTGTTTACATAGTCAACAAACACACAGCTCGGACACACACACTTATCCCTCCAGACATGCCACCAGGGGTCTTTTCACAGTCCCCAAATCCAGAACAAGTTCAAGAAAGCGTGAAGAATTATATGGAGCCCTAATTGCATGGAACTTCCTTCCATCTCATATTGCTAAAATAAACAGCAAACCTGGTTTAAAAAAAAACAGATAATGTAACACCTCACAGCACAACGCCTCTCCCCAATTTTACCTAGATAGTTTGTGTGTATGCATTGATATGTAAGCTACGTGTGCGTTTTTAAAAAATGTATGTAGTTCTGTCTTTGAGCTGTTCTTTTCTATTGATGTTCTGCAATATGTCATTCTGTATTATGTTTCATGTTTTGTGTGGATCCCAGGAAGAGTAGCTGCTGCTTTTGCATCAGCTAATGGGGATCCTAATAAAATACCAAGGACCAAACTGTTCAGATGTATTTTTTTACACCAAGATCGCTCACTCTCTCCATTTTCCTCTATATTTTCCTCCTCTTCAAGTAAAAATCTCCTTTTGTGCTGCCTGCAGATAAAAGGGAAATAATCAATGGCATACAGTATGGTTGTCATGGAAACTGGGAATACTGATTTATCCCCCCATGGCTGGCTTGGTTGGATCCAGGAACCATGATTGGCTAGTACAGTCTCATCTTTAATAAACTGCTGTAGAACACAGAACAGGTGGTCAGAATACAAATGGTGTAGTTATGTGTTCATTCAAAGATGCATGGAATAAGAATCCTTCAGTTTAGTGAGTATTTTGTTTAACAAAATGCCATCTGCATCAGTGGTTGA
Source organism: Oncorhynchus mykiss (assembly GCF_013265735.2). Lineage (NCBI taxonomy): Eukaryota > Metazoa > Chordata > Actinopteri > Salmoniformes > Salmonidae > Oncorhynchus > Oncorhynchus mykiss. Next base: position 28,610,748 of record NC_050572.1, on the reverse strand, counting down.
ATGAAGAGCTGTACATTTCGACTTACTCTACCCATTGTTGATAGAAATGTAAGGCACAGAGTTTGCTTTCAATTCATTCACCATTCCAACTCCATACTTCATCGTATCAGCCTTTAGGAAAATTCTATCTCTGAAAATGCTTAGCATTTATATTTTCATGGTATGGCACCATGTGGGGTGAAGTGCTGCTGCTACAGAGCTACTAGGTTCAGAGAGGTAACATTTGTGTGGCAGTGGTCTTCAATCCTGGTCCTTGAGACCCTCCAGCAACTGATCAAGCCTTTGATTGGTTAAATCAGGTTTGTTATTATTGGTCTTCAAAAAATGGCTGCAAATCCAGTTGATCTCCAGGCCTGGGGTTGAACAACACACGTCTGTGGGTAATAAAAAAAAGTACACATTCTGCAGCTGGAGGAGTGTCTTCTGAACAGATAGAGATTTCCTATGTATTCAGATATGATTTATCAACACTGTTAGTTGGTGTCCTAAGCTCAATGCAAATGTCAGTCTTCTTTAGAGGACGTAATACATATAAATGACTGAGGAGTAATAAAATAAGGTCAACTGACAGTATGCCATAGCTGCCAAACGATCACCGTATGTGGGTTCCCAGGGTCCCAGAAAGCTCCCAATGTTCCCAAATGTTGGGCACATGCACATAATTTGAAACATAATTGAATGCTTTAGTCTTGGGAGAGCTGTTTTACTCTACTAAAAATGAATGTGTAGTTGGTAGGCTGTTGTCTGGTTCGTTTGTGACCATTTAGGCTACCACCGTTTACCGTGCATCCTGTAAGCCTATAGCGCATTTGCGCCCATGCTTCCTACACACTTCCCCCTCCCTCGTAACCTCTTCTTGTTATGTTTCGTGTGTGTGCGCGCGCTACCGGTCGTCGTTGCAAGCGATAGAGGGAGAGAGAGCGCGCGCGGGAAAGAGAGAATATAATTGAGAAAAAACGATTTCACCAATCACCTGCGCCTCTTTCTGACAATTTGCATCTCAATCTTCTCGTTGCAAGTGACAGAGCTAGATGAAGCGCGAGAAAACAGATTGGCGACAATGTACACAACATAACCTATGCGGACACCATCGATCAATCCATCTCCTCCAAGCTACAAAAATAAAGTATGATGCAGCACCATGGAGAAATAGATTTGACGGAAGAACGGAGGGAGCATCAAAGCTGCAACTCCTTTGAATGAACCAGATCATTTGGAATGTGATGCACTTACATTTCGGTTTATTGGACTTCAGTGAGGGGGTGACAGACTACGGACGTGTCCTCAACTCTTCCCCGCTGCTATCAGCAAACAATGTGTAGCCTACGAATTGGAAAATATTCCATATTTTACGCATTTTCTGGATGTGGGGCATATACGCGCATTGGAAAGGTATAATACGTCTATAGGCTATATTTTCTTTATTGCTAGACTGACGTGGTGTGTAAACGCGCATAGCCTGAGCACGATGATGCATTCGTAGTCTAGTTGTTGGCATACACCCTACATTTCTACACACGTTTCTGCTTGTATGATAACTCTGGCCTTGTCATATCGATGAAAGTAGGGGTGATGTATGATACACATTTAATATTGACACATCGTTCTGTGAATTTCAATCATATGTGTGATGGCATGCAATAATCTTCAGTGTCTTTCACAGAAATACTGAATGCATTTGACAAACAATTGACAGGTGAACCTACCTGATCATTGATCATTAGATTGATAATTAGGCTATCAGAGAGTACAACTAGGCCTATGTTTAAATAGAACGCCAGTTATGGTATTAAAGAGTAATAGGCTGCAAACATAATCACAACAAAAAGATGAAAAAAATCAGCCTCAGAAGAGATTCTGTAGGTTACCGAGGAAACTGCAAAGGGATCGCATTTCAGCTTTGGGGTTGTAAGACAGTCGGAAGAGAAGGAGCCGGGGGAAAAGACCAAGGAGAGGCCGCGGCCAAGGAGCATTCTGTGGGACTGCACGACAAGGAGCTACCGCTGCCAGCACTGGAAAGCGTGGCTTGGGGTTGGTGGAAGAAAGAATCGAATAATCGTGAGACGTCATAACAATCATTAAAACAAAACACATCACGATATCTTTTGAATAATACCATATTTTGGATTTTTGTTAAGAGGTGTGTGGCAAGCAGCCATTTCTAAATTAACATATTTTAACAAAGGCTATTTATAATATGTATGTTGTATAACTAATATTTATCATTTAAAGACTGTGTGCAGGTATATTTGAATAATCCAGTCTCTGTAATAATCGATTTGTATTCTCAGTTGCACTGACGATATAGCATTGTAATAATGGGACGTTTAGAAATACATTACTACAGACACAAGCTAAATCCATGTCACAAACAACACAAACACACTTAAAACAGTATCCTGTTAGTGTTATTCTCTAACATCTGCACACTGATACGAACTGCCAGAAAGATGATCAGCCTTATGACTCCTTGTCCTCAACAACATGTTGGCAAAAGACATATGCTTTCTTCACAGAGAGCTATCAGAATTGATTCAAAGTATATTATCATAAATGCAATTGCACACACATCTACAGAAAAGGTGAACATTTTCAAATGCATACTAATTTGGCTTAAAACGATAAGATGCACACACTCCTTTTCCTGTCCAATGTGATGTGAAGAGTACCACTTTGGTAGTGATAAAGGAGTATGCATATCAGGCACCTTTAAGTGTCTCAAATGTGTTCACATAGATTGCTGTAAAGCACAAGCTATCTTAAAAAGGAGAGGACCCTATACCCTATTACTGGACGCATCTCAGCCCACACCCTCAACCTGTGTTGTGGACCAACAAAACCTGGAACCTCTTTAATATAGTCAACCTTAGCCGGAAGCGACCTGGAAAACTAACCCCCCTGCCTAAGCAACTTGGAAACCAACCTTAACTCTGCTGACTCCAACTCACCCAGTTATCGAGCTGCAGTACTTGGAAATCAACGACTCGCAACCTGACGTTTGGGTAAGGCCTGTAAATCTATCAGCGTCTTTGATAATTTTGTCTTTGTAATCCTCTCCAATGTTGAACGTCAGAAGTGTCATGTCCATTCTAACTGAGACTGACTTGTAACTTTAAACCGTAACAACTCTGAAGTTCCAATTGCTCGACAAGTGCCCTGTCCAGAAACAACACCTAGCTCCTACCCCTGTGGCCATGTTGATCTGAATTAAGTTAATAGGTATACATTATATGGTAGTAGCTCCTTCACCCTCTGGTATGCTAGATGGAGCTACTACCAAATGGTTTTACCTGTCCAATTCCTTCAGATCTACATGAAGTACCCAGGGATTGTTTCTGGACCGGGCCGTGAGCTGTTGTGAAATGGTGAGGATAGAGAACAGAAATCTGGATTAATACAAGCTAATAAGGGGCCAGGGATGGGGCTGGTCCCCTTGGAAATTTGGACGTGGAATGTATGTTACTGATTGCTCTAAAGATTTATTGTAACAATAGTTTTGGCCTTGGCCATGCATGCCATGTTGTACCGTTCAGAGGCTACCTGAACAGTCACATCACATCTTGAGTTGTTGTTGGAGGACCTGAGGCGCACAATGTTGTTATTACCAGTATCTCTTCCCGGTTAATGTATTGTAACCAATGATGTAGTGGAATCTTTTTATTCATTTGGTGAATAGCCTTATGCACTTATTATGCTAAATAATCATTGTTAGTGTTAGCCTTTTGTTTCTCAGCCACCTTTATATACCCACCTTTTTACCTCTACATCCCTGCTTGTAATTCTACACACATACAGTATACTTAGGTCCTTAGTTTGTTCCTATTAAAACGCTAGCCTTATCGTTTCCATATTTTGGCCAGAATTAAATAATTACAGATGGTGGATTTTCCACAACTCGTTTTCAGAAGTGTTTGACTTGCACAACAGTGTGTCCTGATTGGAGGGAGTTGACACTTGATTTAGCAATAAGCAGTCCCATTTCATGAGCCGGATGACTTTCCAGCCAGGTTTGCCATCCGCACTGAATAGGTCACAACATGGGACAGACAATTTCTAAGCTCACTAGGTCTGGGATGTGCTGCTGCTGTGCAAATCAAAGGCACTCCTGATAGCATAGTTGTGGAAAGTCCTCCAACCTCAATGATAGCGTTTCAGCCTTTGTTCTGTGCTCAGTCTACCTGGCAAATACATGAGTTCCACATCTTATTGGCTGCTAGTCAAATAATTGCTTTGAACTTTTGCCATCAAGATGTCTATTGATGCCGTGTTTCCAAATGTAAAGCTCCTCTTATCTGACTCAGTTTACTCCCTCATATAGCATTGGCTTTGTACTGTACCTAACAGATTGGACACCGAAGTTAGTGTGTGCTGTGAAAACTTCAAATGGACAGTTGTCATGGTAACAATAGAAAAGGGGGTGCATAGGGAACAACATTGAAGCAGACAGAAACCTACCGTAGATGCTGTGGCAAACTCCTGCAGTATCATTTTTGTTTTTCACACACATCAAATTGTTCATTAAACACTAATCAAGAATGTCTGAGTGTAGTTAGCTACAGATGATGCTAATTAACCCCAGAGTCTAAGCCTCTGGCAATATCAACTAAGCTACTAACATTTGAACTTTTTTTAAGACGCTCATAAGATGGATCATTCAGCTATTTGATTTAGAATTGTAGGACTCCTGTAGATATCCAAAAGAAATATAAAACAATTATTTGATGAAACATTGAATTTGGTATTACTGCTGTTAGCCCGTATTAGCATTGAATAGCACATTCGTACAGGGGGAAAAAATGTAGTCCAAAAATTAATCAACAGGAAGTACGATTTGAAGTGTCTGAAATGCATCTGAGAGATAGAGGAAAGCATCAGAGACGGGGGAAAAGGTTACATGTGCAACCCTGGTTCCAAAAAAAGCCTATTCAGCGCCATTCATTTTTACCGCACAGTCACAGATGAGCTGTGAAGCTTGTGAGCATTGTATAGCAAAACGGACGACATGTTCGTTCCAAATCCTGGGCTCAAACCATTCAGACTTTACAGACGTTTTTGTGAGAAGACTTGTGCAGAGTTGGCACCTCGACGGGACCGACTTTAGACAAGTCCTTTGAAGCTTGTGGGCGTCGTAGAGCAGAATGGACTACATGTTTCTATTTGTGAGTCTTGGCTTTTCAGAATAGGTTATAGTTATATAATAGTTTCATGCTCAAATCCTTCTGACTTTACAGAGATTTTCGTGAGAAGATCTGTTTTATGGATGTCTTCTGGTCTTACAAACACCGATGTAGCTTCCTTCATCCATTGTTTCTTGCGCAACAGCCAGAAAATCATATTTCCTCGTGTCACAAAACATCCGTGGGTAAATATATCAAGCAAAATAAATGGGACCGCTGTCACACAACAATAGCATGTTTTAGCCTTATGAGAATCTCAAAACCCTAAAAAGCAGCGCAGGAAAGAAATACCCCTGTTCAGTACATATATTTTTTTTTACAAACATATTTTTATTGTCACACACTGGATAGGTGCAGTGAAATGTGTTGTTTTACAGAGTCAGCCATAGTAGTACGGCGCCCCTGGAGCAAATTAGGGTTAAGTACCTTGCTGAAGGGCACATTGACAGATTTTCACCTTGTCGACGTGGGTATTCGAACCAGAGATCCTTTCATATACTGGCCCAAAGCTAGTCAGCAAAAGCCGTAAATATTTTTGATGGCCACGCATTCCGATTACTTCTTAAAAATAAAGATTTAGTCTCGGTACACTTTACTTGAAACCCAGTGTCATAATATGTCATAACAGCTGACATAACGTGCCATAACCTGTCATAATATGGTCATAACACTGTCATGACCCATATATATTTACACCTGTTGTGACATATATTGCGTTTATTTATGGCTGGTTATGACACCTACATAGGAGTGTCAAAACCCACATTTATTTAAATGAGTAATTTTCCCTGCCAAGAAATGGCCTTTCATTCGTAGGCTTGTTTCTTAGATCCTTTGTTGTTGTTGGGTCTATCATGTACATGCCCTTATGTCAGTCATCAGTCAAAAAGAGAATGTCTTGTCCTGCTCCTGAAATCTGCTCCTGCATTCAGCCCAGTCTTCAGCAACAGAGCATTGGGGTAGATAGGTGCATGTGTGCAACTTACAATGATAATTTAAGATGGTCAATTTCATAAAATGTTATATAACATAAACATACTATTGAAACTTAGGCTATGGTGTAATGGAATGTCTGGCCTTGTGTGGAAGGTTTTGAGAGTTTATGACATATTATGACATGGTTATGACTGTGTCATCAGGTGTAATGATGCTGGGTGTCAGGTAAAGTGTTACCAATATCTCAAACTCATGCACAGAGAAACACATGCGAAAGAGCTATTGTGTACTTCCCAAACACCCACTCTCAATCTTCCTTGCTCTCCCCCTATCTCTCTTTTTATCTCTGTCCCTTTCTCGCTCTCCCTCTCTCTCCCTCTCTCTTTCTCTGTGTATCAGTTGGCTGGAAGCTGTTACCACCCACACACACTCCGGCCTGACATAAAATGTACATTCAGAATATAAGCACGCACACACGCATGCACACACACACACACACACACACACACACAGATGTTCACAACAATGCAATCACACACAGACACAGAAGTTATTTCAGCGTTTGAATATTTTGTTGTGTGATATGTAATAATGCCACAGCAGAGTCATAAGGCATGTGTTTTCACTAGGATACCAGTTGTGTGTTTTATTATTGTTCCATGCCTCTGGTACAAGGCCCTGTGCAAAGCTATTTGATTTGTTCCTCACACACAAGTGTGAGAAATGCACTCTCATTTGCACATTTTGTGTCTGCGTGTGTGTGTGTGGTATGTTGGTGCGAATTTACTGCTGTTTTGTCCTGGAAAATGAACATGTTTGTAACTCTCAAGTCTCTTGCTCCAAATGTATAAGTTGTGCCAATGTCTTGTGGTTCAAGTGGAATTTATTGGTGTTGTTACCATGGATACCAAACAATGAGCTGGGATGTAGAATAGAACATAGAGAGAGAGTTGAATATTGCAAAACGTGCCAAATATACAGGATACAACCTATATTTTCTCTTTCTTTGATGTACATGTCAGGCCACGTTTTAAGCCCATATTTGGGATTATAATGTTACAATTAGGGTTGCAAAGGGTTGGAAACTTTCTGGTAAATTTCCAGAATTTGTCTGGATATTTTCCATGGGAAATTAAGTTTGGGAATTTTGCTTAAATTCATCAAAAAAGTTGGCTTATAACTGTGAACCTTTTTTGGTGGGATACACAAGGCGATTCTAGGTCTTGTGACATATTCTGGTTAAACTATCCCCAATTCAATGGAATTGCAACCCTCTGCATGCACAGTGCATTCTTCCATCACATGTACAGCTGATTCTCAAGATCTTGCATACTAATGAGATGCTATTGAGCCCACACTACTAGACTGTCTGAGCCAAGGACTACATACTTTCTGGTAAATTTAGATTACAATACTGGGTGGGGTGAATATATTTTATATGATATACATGATTTTTTTTTTAACTAGTAAATGATAGCCTTCAGCAAAGTGTGTTTAAATCATTTCTAACTTGTTAGCAATTTCTGCTGGTTAGTTGCTACCATGTGGGTTTTAGCTTGTCAAGCACTGATCTGTTTCACCTGTCTTTGTGCTTGTCTCCACCCCCCTCCAGGTGTCGCCCATTTTCCCCATTATCCCCTGTGTTTGTCTGTTGCCAGGTCATCTGGTTTGTCAAGCTTACCAGTGTTCGTCCTGTCAGGTCCTGTCTTTTTCCCTGCCTCTTTTTCTCGTCCTCCTGGTTTTTGACTCTTGCCTGTGTCACGCTCTGACCTTAGTTCTGTTATTATATTTTTGTTTTAGTATGGTCAGGGCGTGAGTTGGGTGGGCAGTCTATGTTTGTTTTTCTATGTTGGTTTTTGAGTTAGGCCTAGTATGGTTCTCAATCAGGAGCAGCTGTCAATTGTTGTCCCTGATTGAGAATCATACTTAGGTAGCCTGGTTTCACTTTTGAGTTGTGGGTGTTTATTTTCCGTGTTAGTGTCTGTGCCACACGGGACTGTTTCGGTTTGATTTACTTCGCGGTTATTGTTTTGTTCAGTGTTCGTTATTCATTAAAAAACATGAACACATGGTCCTCTGATCCTTCATACTACTCCTCTTCGTCAGGGTCAGGGACAGCCTGTCCCTGACCCTGAGACTGCCTGCCGTCCTGCACCTTTTCTCGACCTCTGGGTTACTGAACTCTGCCTGTCCCTGACCCTGAGACTGCCTGCTGTCCTGCACCTTTGCTCCACCTCTGGGTTACTGAACTCTGCCTGTCCCTGACCCTGAGCCTGCCTGCCGTCCTGCACCTTTTCTCGACCTCTGGGTTACTGAACTCTGCCTGTCCCTGACCCTGAGCCTGCCTGCCGTCCTGCACCTTTTCTCGACCTCTGGGTTACTGAACTCTGCCTGTCCCTGACCCTGAGTCTGCCTGCTGTCCTGCACCTTTGCTCCACCTCTATGTTACTAAACTCTGCCTGTCCCTGAGCCTGCCTGCCTTGACCTGTAATTTGCCTGCCCCTGGTGTTACAATAAACATTGTTACTTCGACACGGTCTGCATCTGGGTCTTACCTTATCCTAATAGTGCAAACTGGCCATGACTGACCCAGCAGACCCGGGCCAGCTGCGTGACTCCTGCAGTGTGGCTGACTATGCGGTGGTTTTCGGCACATTTCCAGCGTAGAGTGCTTGGAACCAAGAAGCACTGTTTGATATGTTCCAGCACAGCGTCTTGGAGGAAGTCAAGGACGAGCTTGCTGCTCGGGAGTTACCTACGGATCTCGATTCCCTCATCGCTTTGACCATCTGTATCGATGGGTGACTACGGGAATGACAGAGGGAGAGGAAATTAGACTTTGCTCAAAAGTCCTAGGATTCCACTGTGGCTTTGAGTCATCCCGGAAGTCCCGTTGCCAAGAGAACCCGAGGCCTCCCGACCTGCCCCGATAGTCGCCGGAGTCGGCTGAGTCACCGCTTCCCGAGCCTATGCAAATAGGTAAAGCTGGGCTATTGCCAGCGGAATGGCAATACAGGATCAACACGAAGAGTTGTCTGTATTGCGAGATTCTTGGTAATTTTTAGTCCTCTTGTCCTTTATAAGAGATCAGGCTCACTGGTAGGAGCCCTGTTCCTGCCATTCTGCTGTGTGGTAGCCAGTCTAAATCTTCCGGGTCCTCAATGATTCTGGGGCCTATGAGAGTTTTTTTGGATGCTACCCTGGCTTCCGAGCTGAACATCCCCTCTCCACTCCCATGGAGGTTAGAGAGCTGGACGGGCGCCCTATAGGCCGGGTCATTCATATTACCACTCCCATCAACCTACGGATGTCAGGGAATCACAGCGAGACTATTCAATTCCTGCTCATCAAGTCTCCTCAGATTTCCGTGGTATTGGGATTCTACTGGCTCCATCAAGACAATCCCCTCATCGACTGGGCTACTGGTGCCATCGTGGGCTGGAGTTTTATATTTGGCTTTGTTTCACTCCATAAACATTATTTAGGTATGCATAGAAACATCTAAAATAATATCCTCAGTTAGATTAGTCTAGCAGGCAGTACAATCCATTTTATAAAGGTGTTTAGATAATTACTAGTAGTGTTGCTCATTAAACAATGCATTAAAAAGAAGAGTTAACTCTCAATGGAAAATAAATTGAAATTCCGTAGCCTGCAGGCAAACAAACTCTAATGAAAGGTCTAATGAAAACTGAGTGACGGGCTGACAGCACATAATGTTCCTAATCAGTGGCAATTTCATCATGTAAATCTTGGTGGGACAAACAAACAAAACATTTTTTTGATGCATGCCAGCAAAGCCTTTACACAACACAACACTAAAAAATACATTAGTTGCACTTTAACGGTGACAAATGGTTCCCACAAACTGTTAGGGACTAGATAAAGCTGTCCCAACAGCAGACCTTTCTTTTCAGCCCCATGGAGTGAATCCTTACCACTGCTACACCTGGCTATGAGTGGAGCCTTGTCTGTAGCGAAATAGTTCATTCAGCCTCATTTACTGCCTTTTAAAAACGCATAGCTGATATGGCTGACTTGCTTAACCAAATGTGGTTTCTACTGACAATTGAGATGTACAACCTATGGCATAAGGGGGACGACGTTAATGAGACATTAATGAGCGCGCTAATGAGCGACATTAATTAGCAAGCTAGGATGGACATAGTCATTATAACTATTTGTTCAGCGCTTTTGAAATGTACAGCGACAGAATTCAGATAATGGGCCATTCTTTCAGTATTCTCCCTGTACACCAAGATAGAACCGTAGGATGAATAAAGGGGGCATATAAGCAGACAAGGAAAGTTCTTACAATATTCAATTATTATATTTCACTGGGGCCAAGCTTCCTGCCATCCAGGACCTATATAATAGGTGGTGTCAGAGGAAAGCCCATAAAATTGTCAGAGACTCCAGTCACCCAAGTTATAGACTGTTTTCCCTGCTACAGCACAGCAACTGGTACCGGAGCTCCAAGTCTAGGACCAAAAGGCTCCTTAACAGCTTCTACCCCCAAGCCATAAGACTGCTAAACAATTCATCAAATGGCCACCGGACTATTTACATTGACCCCCCTCCCTCCATTTGTTTTGTACACTGCTGCTAGTTGCTGTTTATTATCTATGCATAGTCACTTCACCCCGACCTACATGTATAAATTACCTCAACTAACCTGTACCCCTGCACATTGACTCGGTACCGGTACCCCCTGTATATAGACTCGTTATTGTTATTTTATTGTGTTACTCTTTATTATTTTTTACTTTAGTTTATTTGGTAAATATTTTCTTAACTCATCTTGAACTGCACTGTTGGTTAAGGGCTTGTAAGTAAGCATTTCACGGTAAGGTCTACACTTATTGTATTCGACGCATGTGACAAATACAATTTCATTTTATTTGATTTCAGGTCGGAGCTCTAGAAAGAGGCCCGAGTTCCCAACTTCCAAGTTGGTTGACCGTTCAAAACGTATTTTCACTGTCGGAGCTCGTTTTGTCCCTGAGTTCCCAGTTGTCTTGATCTCACTGAAGTCTGAGATCAGGGCAGCACCCAAGGGGCTTGAATTTTCTAGATCTCCCTGTAGATTTTTTTGCGGTGACGTAGTGTCCCCATGAGGGACAGAACACTGAGCCAATCACAGCGCAACTAGAGAACATCACCAAACCTCCGTATTTTCCGCTGGCTGCCCCACCATTACAGAAAGCACCGAGCTAGGCTGAAACACTTGCATTTTGGAGCTGCCTTACTCAACTAAGCAAAAAAGAGACCATGTTTGTATGCACATTTTATTATTATTATTTTTTACATTGGTTGGAAATTGATATGTGACACGTATTCATGCTAAAATAATATGGAAAACAGGCATACAAAAAAATATATAGAGATTTTTTTTTGCTAAACATGTGGGGCTCAAAACAGGTTGGGCTCTTCCCCACCTGCCCTGAATGATGGGTTACCACTGTTCCTAATGTACTAAAACAGACAGGACAGAACGTGGTCACCTTCTGAGAATGTGTGTATGACGTACAGTATTTTGTGCATTGAATCACAGATTTTTGGTATGCAGTTTTCATGTTTTTTGGACCTGGGTTTCAAGTGGTCTTAAACTGTACAGTAAAACAGAATTCTAAAATCTCTGGTTCTCCATCCCCTGCAATATTAGCAGGTACGTTTGGGTAGTTAAGGCTGTTCAGTCAGCTCACTTGTGCGTGCATAACTTGTTCCTGTGAGCAGGTCTTCTATAATCAACTTTTAAGATCTTGGTACTAAAAGTAAGCACTTAAAGCCTGAAATAACTTTCTGGCTGGTTGCATTGGATAGCACTTTTGTCCTTGTTTTGGAAATTTGTTATTTTTGTCCAAGATATGCTACTCAGGGCAATGAGCTGTTATGAAGCATTTACGAGAGCCAGGTGACACTAAGTTCTAAAATAGTTGCTCTGAAATGACTCATATTCTCCCAATATAAATCCTTATGTGAACTGGCTTTATGTGACTCAGTCTCTACATTCCTGCAATATTTTGGCCTGTTTGAGTCTTTAGGACACATATGTTATGACTGATTAATGATTTGACACTTTGGCTTTGTTTAATGGCAATTACAAATGCATACCATGTAGTCATCACTCCTGCTCAAGAGTCTACAAATTCTGGGTGATGCGAAACAACCTCATCATCTCACTGACCTTCTTCTCCGGCGAGCTCTGACCAACCAGAGTCTCTGACCAGCTCACATTAAACGGGTGTCGGTGACGGCCGCTGCCCTGAGTAGACAACGACATGGGGATTTTGTCTCCGATCTCAAAAATGTGTCTGTAACAGCTAACCGTTTAGTGTAGAAAATATATTTTCCACCGTTCCAGCTGTGTTAGATTGAGATTGAGGAGAATGCTTAACATTTTTAGATACAAATGTATGGAGAACAAGGTGGATCTTTGGTGATGCTGATTTAATCTAATGTTGTCCAAATATAATATGGAAATAATGGTCTATGGCTCTATGGTACTTAGGATTTTGTCTGCTTTGAGTCACACTGTGGCAGGGACGTTCAAGGTAGTTCTAAACGGGGCCTGTGTAGTTTGATACATTCAAACAAGACTGCTTTGGCACACGACCTTGGATTGCATTAAAGTATACCTCTCGTCTTTTTTCATACATAGTTTTGCAACGCAGCCACAAAAACCTGCAAGCCAATGAGAATGTTTTAGTGCTGACAATTGCAGTGACACTTTTCTTCTTTCCATGTTTAATCATGTTCTAGGATGATGTGGTGATTTTTTCTTCTCCCTCATAGAATGTGCTCATGAATGCCTTTTATATTATCAACTCATATTGAAGGACACATAAATCCATATAATAGTTTAGAATCTTAGGCACTTGTTTCACAACACCTGATTGCCCTCGGCAAGATTAATTATGCATGCTGAATGTGTATGAACTTTAGTGGTCTAATAATTGGTGACGTAATGAATTAATTAATTTGCCTATTTCAAATTAATAATGTTGTATAAGGGCATCAGTAATAGTTTTTTTTTTTAAAGAGAACAATTAACTTCAAACTCAGATTAGTAGTTTAGCATCCGTTCATCAAGTCTGATACACTACATACATGTGGACACCTGCAAGTCGAACATCTCATTACCAAATCATGGGCATTAATATGGAGTTGGTCCATTCTTTGCTGCTATAACAGCCTCCACTAATCTGGGAAGGCTTTCCACTAGATGTTGGAACCTTGCTGTGGGGACTTGCTTCCATTCAGCCACAAGAGCATTAGTAAAGTCGGGCACTGATGTTGGACGATTAGGTCTGGCTCGCAGTCGGTATTCCAATTATTCCCAAAGGTATTCAATTGGGTTGAAGTCAGGGCTCTGTGCAGGCCAGTCAAGTTCTTCCACAAAGATCTCGACAAACCATTTCTGTATGGACCTTGCTTTGTACATGAGGGAATTGTCATGCTAAAACAGGAAAGGGCCTTCCCGTTGCCGCAAGTTGGAAGCACAGAGTTGTCTAGAATGTCATTGTATGCTGTAGCTTTAACATTCCCCTTCACTGGAACTAAGGGGCCTAGCCCGAACCATGAAAAACAGCCCCAGACCATTATTCCTCCTCCACCAAACTTTACAGTTGCCACTATGCATTGGGGCAGGTAACGTTCTCCTGGACTCCGCCAAACCCAGATTCGTCCGTCGGACTGCCAGATGGTGAAGCTTGATTCATCACTCCAGAGAACACGTTTCCACTGCTCAAGAGTCCAATGGTGGCGAGCTTTACATCACTCCAGCCCAAGCTTGGCATAGCACATGGTGATATTTGGCTTGTGTGCGGCTGCTCGGCCATGGAAACCCATTTCATGAAGCTCCCGACAAAAAGTTATTGTGCTGACGTTGCTTCCAGAGGCACTCATTAGTGAGTGTTGCAACCGAGGACAGATGACTTTTACATGATATGTGCTTCAGCGCTTGGCTGTCCCATTCTGTGAGCTTTTGTGGCCTACCACTTCGCTGCTGAGCCTTTGTTGCTCCCAGACATTCCCCCTTCACAATAACAGCACTTACAGTTGACCGGGGCAGCTCTAGCAGGGCAGAAATGTAATGAACTGACTTGTTGGACAGTGCCACGTTGAAAGTGGCTGAGCTCCTAAGTAAGACCAGTCTTCTGCCAATGCTTTTCTAAGGAGATTGCAGGGCTGTGTGCTCAAATGTATACACCTGTCAGCAACGGGTGTGGCTGAAATAGCTGAATCCACTAATTTGAAGGTGTCCACATTCTTTTGCGTATATAATGTATTATACTTATTTGTTTAGTTTTTGGGGGTTGATCAGCTTTACTATTGCATATAGATTGTGGCTTCCACCAATGTAATTCTTTACATAATTTCCAATCCTCCATATATTTTTTGGGGTAAAAATATTTAAAATATATATAGAGTGCATTTGGAAAGTATTCAGAACCCTTCCCTTTTTCAAAATGTTGTTACATTACAGCCTTATTCTAAAATGTATTAAATTGTTTTTTCCTCATCAATCGACACAGAATACCAAATTATGAAAAAGCGAAAACAGTTATTTTATACATTTTTGCTAATTTATTACAAATAAAAACAGTAATAACTTATTTACATAAGTATTCCTACTCTTTGCTATTAGACCCCAAATATAGCTCAGTTGCATCCTGTTTCCATTGATCATCCTTGAGTTGTTTCTACAACTTGATTGGAGTCCACCTGTGGTATATTCAATTGATTGGACATGATTTGGAAAGGCACACACCTGTCTATATTAGATGATAGTGCATGTCAGAGCAAAAATCAAGCCATGAGGTCGAAGGAATTGTCCGTAGAGCTCCGAGACAGGATTGTGTTGAGGCACAGATCTGGGGAAAGTAACAAAAAAGGTCCCCAAGAACAAAGTGGCCTTCATCATTCTTAAATGGAAGAGGTTTGGAGGGGACAAAATGGCGCCGTAGAGAGAACACTGTGTTTCAGCGAGCTCCCGTGGCATTCGTAAATGTATATTTTTACATTAATCTCCTAGCTTGAAAAAGTGGTAGAATTGGCTAAATAAGTTGTCCTACAATGAGTCTTGACGGCTATTTCTCAAAATCTCCGACAACATGCCCAACAGAACTACTAAGAACTCTAATAAAACCACCATCCCTGTAGATGTGCAGGAGGAGCTAGCTAACGTTAGCCGAAGCACAATGGACCTGGTGATTCAAAATATGACTGACTGATGACGGATAACATTACTAAAGTGATCGATGTTGATGAGGCGGAAGGAAGAATGGCTACAGTGGAAACTTCAACTACATCTATGGACACTAAGATAAAAGGACGAGAAACAGGTGCGCGAAATGGCGGAGCACATTGACGACTTGGATAATCGAGGACGCAGATTCAATATTCGTGTTGTGGGACTCTGGGATTTTGAAGAGACACATTCAGTACACATTTTGAGGAATGGATCCCTGGCTACCTACAAATGGACACTAAGGCTGGTCGTGTGAAGCTGGACAGAGCCCATCGCTCTCAAGCACCGATACCCGGTCCCAACCAGCGCCCACGGCCAGTGGTTATGAAGTTCCACAACTTCACCGACAAGCAGCGCGTCATGGATGCGGCTAGAAACATCGGCTCTGACGGTAGTCAACGTAAAGGTCCAAAGGTCTCATTCTTCAATGATTATTCCACAGCGGTTGTACGAAGACGCAAAGTGTTTGATGAGGCGAAGGCTCGACTCAAGAGAATGAAGATGGACTACGCACTGCTGTACCCGGCCACATTGAAGGTTATGGTCAACGGATCGCCTAAAAAACTCTACACACCTGAAGAGGCAACTGCGTTTATTGACTCTCTCGGGTAAATAACTTTAAGCTGCACCTCCGCAGCATTGGATAACTTTTTTATTTTTATTTGAATCTGATCATGAAACAGTGATGTGAGTTCTCACATGCTCCGGCTCAGTAATATTTGTATCTTTATTATTTTTCTTGCTAAAGTTACTGCTGCTATAGCTCAGGCTGAGATATGTGTGAATCTGTATTGGTGCCCAGGCTTGGTTTTAGGTGGAAGAGCCTCAATCTTCTTCTATTGATTTTCATTTCCATATATATATATAAAGGATGAGGCTATTGAGTGGCAATGCGGACTTAAGAGTCTACATTGGAAAGTTGAAATCCCCTGCATGTTAGCTAGTGGGAAAACCCCCTTTTGGATCTTTACATGTTTAATTTTTGGGTTTAGTATAGTTCGAGTTCAGGGTTCATATCGTTTGTTTATGCCCGGTGAGATAGAGGAGAGTTCAACACATGGAAGAAGGTACCACCCCACTTTTACAGTGGGATCCAGTCTGGATATTGAATGGTCAAGATACAATGGCAGGTAACAGACTGCATTTATGTACATGGAACATTAGAGGGAGCCATAACCCCATTAAAAGGAAGAAGGTACTGTCTTTTTTGAAAAAAGAAAATATTGATATTGCCCTGTTGCAAGAAACTCATTTGGATGATAAGGAGCATATGAAATTACAACAAGGGGGGTTTGGTCAAGTGTTTTTCTCATCATTTACATCCAGAAGTAGAGGTGTGCCAATTCTTGTGAAATAACTTAACACTTAAGGTCTTGAATTGTGTGAAAGAAAAAATTGGTCGCTTTGTTATAATTAATGGTACTTTACAAGGGCAGAACATTTCCATAATGAATATTTACTCCCCCCCCCCCCTGCCCATCCCCCTGATTTCCTCACTAAGGTATTTCTAGACTTTTCAGAATTTAACTCAGACACTGCAGTGGTTGGAGGAGATTTTAATTGTTTGTTGAAAACCTTATTGATAAGTTTCCCAGCGGTATAGCTTCACTCTCTCCTCAAGCTAAGTCACTTAAAGCTATTTGTGATGATCTGGGGTATGCTGATGTTTGGAGAACTTTTCATCCATCCAACAGAGAGTTCACTTTTTTCTCTGCACCTCATGGATGTCAGACTAGAATAGATTACTGTTTTATGCACAGGACGTCTTTGCAGTCTGTTTGATCCTCTAGGATAGGAAGCATAGTCATATCTGATCATGCAGAGGTGATCCTGGACATAATACTTCAATCGTTCATTGGAGGTTGAAGACAACCATTCTTAAAGACCATACATTCACATCATATTTTATTACAGAGTTTAAAGCATTTTTCTCTAACTCTCAATCAACATATAACCCCTCGCTCCTTTGGGAAACATGTAAAGCGTACGCCAGGGGTCTGATTATGTCATACACAGCCACTAAGAGACGGAAATAGCGTGAAAAGCAAAAAACATTAGAGGGTGAATTAGGAACTAAAGAGAAGGACTACATTAAAACTCCCACTCCTGCCCTATTAAAGGAAATATCAGTCCTTAGATCAACGTTGGACTCTATCCTAACACAGGACGCTGAAAAGAAAATGAGATTTGTCAGGCAAAAGCTATATGAACATGGCCAGGAAAGTACTTGGCATACCTAGCTAAAAAGAGAGCTGACTCTCAGTCAATTGCTACTATTACTGATTCTGATGGCAATCATTTATATGAAAATAAATTGATAAATGACTAATTTAAGAAATTTTATGCAAACCTTTATGCCTCAGAACTGCCAAATGATGCACCCAAATTAATGGAGAACTTATTTTCTAAGATTGAGCTCCCTACTATCTCCGAAGAACAGAGGTATCTCCTTAATGCCCCTATTACAGAGGAAGAAATAATGTTCACAATTAAGAATCTGCAAAATGGTAAGGCCCCAGGACCAGACGGGTTTTGTAGTGAGTTCTATAAAGAGTTACATGGCCTGATCCTTGAGCCATTGCGTGATATGTTTAACTACTCATTTTCAAATGACCAGCTCCCTCAAACGCTGAGAGAAGCCAACATATCACTTATTCTCAAAAATGGAAAATATCCAGAGTCTTGTTCCTCGTACAGACCAATTTCCCTTCTGAATGTGGATAGAAAATTGCTTTCTAAAATTCGAACCACAAGATTAGAGGACTCACTGCCACTAATTGTGAAAGGAGACCAAACTGGCTTCATTAAGGGCCGTAAGTCATGCAACAATGTCAGGCGGCTTCTTAATGTAATTCAAGCCTACCAACAAAGTGCTATGGATGGTCTTGTGCTCTCCCTAGACGCTGAGAAAGCATTTGATCATGTGGAGTGGTCTTACCTATTCTTTGCTCTAAATAATTTTGGTCTAGGGGACAACTTTATAAAATGGGTGAAAGTTTTATATGATGATCCTCAGGCTGCTGTCCTTACTAATGGGCTAAGGTCAAATAGCTTCTCTTTATACAGAGGTACCAGACATGGCTGTCCTTTGTCCCCTCTCCTATTTGCACTCGATATGGAACCTCTAGCCGAGGCCATCAGGGTAACGCCTGCTATACAGGGGCTGCTCATTGGTGATGTTCACCATAAAATAAGCTTGTATGCTGATGATGTCCTGATATTCATCTCTAGTCCCGAGACTTCAATTACATCTCTTATTAATATTATTGAATTATTCTGCGAATTCTCAGGCTACAAGATTAACTTAACTAAATCAGAGGCTATGCCACTTGGTAACCTTCACTCTGTACCTAATACTTCTCCCCCCTTCCCTTTTAAATGGTCTCCCTCGGGTTTTATGTATCTGGGTATATTTGTAACTCCTAAATTCCAGCAAATGTACAAAGCCAATTTTGTTCCCTTGTTTGATACAATAAGACAGGATCTGGAGCGCTGGAACTCTCTCCCGATTTCTTGGTTGGGTAGAATATCCCTCTTGAAAATGAACATTTTACCTAGACTACTTTACCCAATCCAAATGATCCCAGTATTACTCTCCAATAAGGTAATAAAGGATGTAAATGGATGGCTAAGTTCCTTTTATATGGAGTAAACGCAAGCCAAGACTTAATATCAGGTTCTATCAGTGGTGTGCCCACCTATGTTATATTTCTGAATGGATCACAAACAATGACTCCTCTATTTGGTTAGACAATGAGACTTCTCTTTCAAAATACCCCTTACAGGATCTTTTATTTTTCAGAAGTTTCAAGTCTGTAGAAGATCACTGCAATAATCCTATTACACTTAACACACTCAAAGTATGGAGGTCAGTTCAACGCTTCCTGGGAAGGTCCAAGCTAACCTCTGCTCTTACCCCAATTCTTAACAACCCAGATTTGAGTCCAGGATTGTATGGATGCTGGCTTTAACTTTTGGCTTAATAAGGGGATACGCAGACTAAATGACTTATTTGCTGATAAGATTTTATTGTCATTTGAGCAGATGGTCGAGAAATACCAACTCCCAAAGCAGGACTTTTTCCACTTCCTACAAGTAAGACATTATATTCTGAAGAGCACCACCTTAATTGGTAACCCTGATATGTCTGTCATTGAAATAATGTTTTTTTCCCCACAAAGGAAAATGTCTGTAAGTCTGTTTTATGATGCTTTAAGGTCCTTTTCTGCTGTCAACACACAGAGGGTGAAACAAGTGTGGGAGAAAGAATTGTCTCTTACTATTGACGAAGAGATGTGGGAGGACATTTGGAGATATGCAAAAAAAATTCTACATGTACTAGAGCAATCCAATTAAGAATAATACACCGATTGCATATATCCCCAAATCGCAGACATGCTTTTAGCCCCTCTTCCTCTTCTCCTCAGTGTCTTAAATGTAAAACTGATACAGGCACCCTAACACATTGTTTATGGTCATGTACCAAAATACAAACATGCTGGTCTGGTGTTCTGCGAGAAATTGAAAAGATCCTAGGGGTTGATCTAGAATTGGACCCAGTTTCTTTACTGTTGGGTCTCCCTAGTAGGCAGGTTACTTCTGTGGGTAAGAGGAGGCTTTACAACATCCTTACCTTCGCAGCGAGGAAAAACATAATTTTACAGTGGATTAGTGATAAGGTTCCTTCTATTAAAGATTGGCATAAGATACTATTTGAATGGGTGCCTCTGGAATATCTGACATGTACATTGCATTCTAAAACAGATCAGTTCTACAAAGTATGGGAACCTTATCTAAATTACCTAGAACCTGAGGTATCAGCTATTATGCTGCAAGGATTCTCTTAGAATGGTGGTGATCTATGTATTTCAGAATTACACTGTACGTTTCATGTGTGGGACCTAAATTCTTGGTTTAAACTGAGCTTTTTTGTTTAATTTCTGTTTCTGTTTCAGACGCAATGATGGGGATGAGGTGAGGAAGGGGATGGGGTGGGGATGGGTTGCGGGAAGTGGAAAATTGTGTACGTATGTATGGCTGTGTATGTATGTATGTATGTATGTATGTATGTATGTATGTATGTGTGTATGTGTGTGTGTGTGTGTGTGTGTGTGTGTGTGTGTGTGTGTGTGTGTGTGTGTGTGTGTGTGTGTGTGTGTGTGTGTGTGTGTGTGTGTGTGTGTGTGTGTATATATATACACACACACAGTGGGGCAAAAAAGTATTTAGTCAGCCACCAATTGTGCAAGTTCTCCCACTTAAAAAGATGAGAGAGGCCTGTAGTTTTCATCATAGGTACACTTCAACTATGACAGACAAAATTAGAAAAACAAATCCAGAAAATCACATTGTAGGATTTGTAATGCATTTATTTGCAAATTATGGTGGAAAATAAGTATTTGGTCAATAACAAAAGTTTATCTCAATACTTTGTTATATACCCTTTGTCATTGCCAACAGAGGTCAAACGTTTTCTGTAAGTCTTCACAAGGTTTTCACACACTGTTGATAACAAAAGTTTATCTCAATACTTTGTTATATACCCTTTGTCATTGCCAACAGAGGTCAAACGTTTTCTGTAAGTCTTCACAAGGTTTTCACACACTGTTGCTGGTATTTTGGTCCAAAATAAGTATTTGGTCAATAACAAAAGTTTATCTCAATACTTTGTTATATACCCTTTGTCATTGCCAACAGAGGTCAAACGTTTTCTGTAAGTCTTCACAAGGTTTTCACACACTGTTGATAACAAAAGTTTATCTCAATACTTTGTTATATACCCTTTGTCATTGCCAACAGAGGTCAAACGTTTTCTGTAAGTCTTCACAAGGTTTTCACACACTGTTGCTGGTATTTTGGTCCATTCCTCCATGCAGATCTCTTCTAGAGCAGTGATGTTTTGGGGTTGTTGCTGGGCAACACTGACTTTCAACTCCCTCCAAAGATTTTCTATGGGGTTGAGATCTGGAGACTGGCTAGGCCACTCCAGGACCTTGAAATACTTCTTAGGAAGCCACTCAATCGTTGCCCGGGGGTGTGTGTTTGGGATCATTGTCATGCTGAAAGACCCAGCCACGTTTCATCTTCAATGTCCTTGCTGATGGAAGGAGGTTTTCACTCAAAATCTCACGATACATGGCCCCATTCATTCTTTCCTTTACACGGATCAGTCGTCCTGGTCCCTTTGCAGAAAAACAGCCTCAAAGCATGATGTTTCCACCCCCATGTTTCACAGTAGGTATGGTGTTCTTTGGATGCAACTCAGCATTCTTTGTCCTCCAAACACAACGAGTTGAGTTTTTACCAAAAAGTTATATTTTGGTTTCATCTGAACATATGACATTCTCCCAATCTTCTTATGGATCATCCAAATGCTCTCTAGCAAACCTCAGACGGGCCTGGACATGTACTGGCTTAAGCAGGGGGACACGTCTGGCACTTCGGGATTTGAGTCCCTGGCGGCGTAGTGTGTTACTGATGGTAGGCTTTGTTACTTTGGTCCCAGCTCTCTGCAGGTCATTCACTAGGTCCCCCCGTGTGGTTCTGGGATTTTTGCTCACCGTTCTTGTGATCATTTTGACCCCACGGCGTGAGATCTTGCGTGGAGCCCCAGATCGAGGGAGATTATCAGTGGTCTTGTATGTCTTCCCTTTCCTAATAATTGCTCCCACAGTTGATTTCTTCAAACCAAGCTGCTTACCTATTGCAGATTCAGTCTTCCCAGCCTGGTGCAGGTCTACAATTTTGTTTCTGGTGTCCTTTGACAGCTCTTTGGTCTTGGCCATAGTGGAGTTTGGAGTGTGACTGTTTGAGGTTGTGGACAGGTGTCTTTTATACTGATAACAAGTTCAAACAGGTGCCATTAATACAGGTAACGAGTGGAGGACAAAGGAGCCTCTTAAAGAAGAAGTGACAGGTCTGTGAGAGCCAGAAATCTTGCTTGTTTGTAGGTGAACAAATACTTATTTTCCACCATAATTTGCAAATAAATTCATTAAAAATCCTACAATGTGATTTCTGGATTTTTTTTCCCTCAATTTGTCTGTCATAGTTGAAATGTACCTATGATGAAAATTACAGGCCTCTCATCTTTTTAAGGGGGAGAACTTGCACAATTGGTAGCTGACTAAATACTTTTTTGCCCCACTGTATATATACGCAGGTATGTGTAAGTGAGTGCTGTTTTTTGTTGTTGCTTTGTCTCCGTTGTTGTATCTCTTAATATAGGTGAACATTGTGAAATTCCAATAAAAAATACTGTTACAAAAACAAAAATGGAAGAAGTTTGGAACCACCAAGACTCTTCCTATTTCTGTCTGCCCGGCCAAACTGAGCTATCGAGGGAGAAGGGCTCCAGTCAGAGTGACCAAGAACCCGAGCTCCAGAGTTCCTTTTTGGAGATGGTTGTTTTCCTGGAAGGTTTTCCCATCTCTGCAGCACTCCACCAGTGTGGCCTATATGGTCGATTGGCCAGACGGAAGCCATTCCACATTAACATGCACATGACAGCTTTCTTGGTGTTTGCCATTGGTGTTTGCCAAATGGCACCTAAAGGACAGACCATGAGAAGCGTCACATCTGGAGGAAACCTGGCACCATCCCTACGGTGAAGCATGGTGGTGGCAGCATGCTGTGGGGATGTTTTTCAGCGGCAGGGACTAGTGGACTATTCAGAATCAAGGCAAAGATGAACAGAGCAAAGTACAGAGAGATCCTTGATGAAAACCTGCTCCCAGAGCACTCAGGACCTCAGACTCGGGTGAAGGTTCAACTTCCAACAGGACAACTACCCTAAGCACACAGCCAAGACAACGCATGAGTGGCTTCGGGACAAGTCTCTGAATGTCCTTGAGTGACCCAGCCAGAGCCCTGACTTGAACCCGATCAAACATCTCTGGAGAGACCTGAAAATAGCTGTGCAGCGACGCTCCCCATCCTACCTGACAGAGCTTGAGAGGATCTGTAGAGAAGAATGGGAGAAACTCCCCAAATACAGGTGTGCTTCATACCCAATAAGACTTGTTAAAGGTGCTTCAACAAAGTGCTGAGTAAAGGGTCTGCATACTAAATGTGATATTTAAGTTTTTTTTTAAATGAGACATTAGCAAAAATGTCTTTAAAAAACGTTTTGCTTTGTCATTATGGGGTATTGTGTGTAGATTGATGAGGGAAAAAATGATGTAATACATTTTAGAATAAGGCTATAACGTAACAAAATATGAAAAAAGTAAAAGGGTCTGAATACTTTCCCAATACATTGAGTTCTATCTGTCAAGTAATTTTTAAACCAGTTGCATGCAGCCTGGTCTAGGCCAATTGATGAAAGCCTCGGAATTAGCAGTGAGTGATCAACAGTATCGAAAGCCTTTGACAGGTCAATGAAGAGGGCAGCACAATGATGCCTTTTATCCATACAGTTAAGCACATAATTTACAACTATGCACTGGAGATAGTGCTTTGATGTTGATCTGACCTGGTATTAAACCTGACTGATGTACATTTAGAATACATTTCAAAGATGAGAAAGATCACAATCACAAGGGTCAAGGGTGACAAGGGTCACCAACTTTGTGAAGTGGGAGTACATGGGCCACCTTCCAAACCTTGGGATAGTACCAATAATTGTCAGGTAAACAATATGGGTTAATGGTTTCGCAGCCAGGGGGACAGAGAGCTGCATCAAAATTGATCAAGCTCATCAGCTGTAGTGGATTTTTTCCCCCTCAATCTAAAGCAAGGCATGTAGCACATCACAAATAGTTAATTGTTGAAATGAAAACAAAGATTAACTAGAAGTTGACAGGTTAACTGTCGAGTCAGCTAGAGGCTGGCAGAGGGAAGAGCAGTTGATTTACTGACCAGGGTCAACTACACCACCTTTTCTCTCAAATAAAAAGCCTGCCGAGATAGAATGACAATTAAAATAATCACTTATCCCATTCTTCTCAGTTATGATGCCAAAGTCAGACAGAACTTGCTTAGGCAGTGAAGAAGAGGAATTTATACGCTTCAGTGCATTTCATTGCTGTTTTCCAAAATTTTGAAGGATCACCAGCAGAGTCAGAGTTGGAGCTTAAACAGTAGCTTGATTTAGCTTTCTTAATCGAGATAATACATCTATTAAACGTCTGAAAGATTGCCAGTCTACTACACAGTCAGTTTTCCATGCTTTGGCCCAAGCCTGATAGCTCATCTGAATGAGCTCTGATCACTCAGAAGAAATCTGATCTATCTTTGACTCTGAATTGTTTAAACGGTGCGTGTTTGTCTGCCAGAGGAATAAATATCGAGGAGACATTTTCTAGAGCCAACTTAGGGTCAGGTATACAGGAGACAGTGGATAAATCAGAGTAGAACATGTCATCTTGAGCAGAAAACAGGATTTTGCTAGTTCGTATCTCTAATGCATACTATGGGACAATAATCACTGAGATCATATGAGAATACTCCACTAGACAAGTATTTATGGGGGTTATTAGTAAGAATTAAATCAAATAATGTTTTTCACATTTAACTGTGTGGGTTTTGATATCAATTAAGTCAGATTAAAATCAATGCATCCATCTTAAATTGATCTGAGGCCGGGGATAGCCAATCCAGATTCAAATTCCAGCAGAGACAATAATATTTTTGTGATAATCTACCTCTACCTCATATTGCACAATGTTTCCAATACAGCATAGGCTTTTTTAGATGAAAATTACAGTTGCGTATTGGTGTGTGTGTGTGTGTGTTCGTGCATGTATCTATGTATGTATACAACCTAAATAAGGGATTGCTTTTAGGGTCTGTTATTATTACTTAATTGATTGCTATGTATCAACTCACATTAAAATGCGTAGCCCTTCTTAGAGAAATGACTAGCAGGGGACATTTGTTAGGCAGCAGGATGAAAAGAAAAAGAAGAGAAAGGAGAGGGTACAGAGGAGAGGGGAGGATGACAGAGAGAAAAAGACGAGAGGGGAGTACACCACTGGAATTATGTAAAAGAGTGCGTGGGAGAGAAGAACAGATGAGAAGGAGAGTGAGTATTTATAGTGCCTTAAGTATTCAGAAGGTTGCCATTGCTCTACTGGGAAACTGAGGAAAATGTCAGATATTGACTGTCCGATATTAAGGGGAAATAAAGAGGGTGTGGGTGTAACCATAGGAATTGAATTGGTAGAAAATAGCCTGTTTGTTTACAGTCTGGCAACCATCTTGTTGGGGTGGTTTGAGATATTTAATTTACCAATGCTTTAAACAACAAAGTCGATGACCTTATGTTATAGGTTGTATAGAAGTCGAGTAGAGGGAGTGCTATTCATATATAATTGATCATATGATTATATAGGTATCCCCCCCAGTTGGCTAGCCAACTGAAGCTCCCTCAGTCGCTTGGCTCGATGGAGAGGGGGGCACAAAAGTGTTGACGCAGGGGATAATTCTCATCTGCCCATACGCCAAGGAGTACTTTCATATAGTCTGCCCTCCAGTTGGTGGTTATTTTCCATTTTCACGTAATTTTGCTGGTGGCCTACTTTCGTATCTGCTTCTGCATGTAGACATATATGATGTGGACATATGGCTAGCATTTCTTCATTGTGTAGCTGACTGTACTTGTGATTTCTTCATTGTTTCTCTTGACCGCATCCCTTCAAACCGTTGGCACGACTAGGGAATGAAGGAGAGGGCCAGGCCACAGGCGTGATGTGTGCGAAATAAGCACAGAAAATGTTCAGATAGTACATAGAACAAACATGCCTCTCTGACATTTAGAATTAGTAGCAACATCAGCTCAATTCTTGACTGTTAAATCTGCAACATTCCACAACATTTGCCTGCTGAACATGGCCCAGACAAAACATGCACCCAACTGATGAGCAAAAGAAACGGGCACTACCATGCACTGGCTCACCTGGAGATATAAAATGGTAGTGAAAATCATGCTACAGTATTTTCAACTTCTCAGAACAAAAAGTTTTGTTTGTGTTTGTATTTTTTTGGTTTAGACTATTCTTGCAATTTTTCCCATGGTCAGAGTAGATATTAAGTTTACAGTTTCAGACTGGACTTAAGGTTCTTGGGTTCCTTCTCTCTCTCACAGAGCACACTCGAGCTCGCAGGAAGAGCATTGCCACTGCGAGACAGCCAAGCATGGAAACCCCTCCCACTGCCCCCCCACAACCCTTCAGACAACAAGTAAGTACTGGAACATGCTACATTACCTGTCATTTCCACTTAATCCAGGCCTTACAGTAAAGTTCTACCCATCCATATTAGCTTCACTTCCTGCTCTCTAGCATTATTCTCCCTCATCTCCCTGTTCTCTTTTGTACAGAGTAGAATCAATAATAGTAATAGGTAATAGGCTAACAGTCAGTGGTGGAACAAGTACCCAATTGTCATACTTGAGTTAAAGTAAAGATACCTTAATGGAAAATGACTCAAGTAAAAGTAAAAGTCTGAAAGTATTTGGTTTGAAGTATTCTTATGTATCAAAAGTACATCTAATTGCTAAAATATACTTAAGTATCAAAAGTAAAAGTAGAAATGAAATCAAATTCCTTATATTAAGCAATCCAGATGGCAGCATTTTCTTGTTTTAAAAAAATTGACTGAGAACCAGGGACACACTCCAACACTCAGACATAATTTACAAACAAAGCATTTGTGTTCCGTGAGTCTGCCAGATCAGAGGCAGTAAGGACGACCAGGGATGGTCTCTTGACAATTTTCCAGTCCTGCTGAACATTCAACATGTAAGAAGTACTTTTGGGTTTCAGAGAAAATGTATGGAGTAAAAAGTTGATTATTTTTTTTAGGAATGTAGTGAAGTAAAAGTTGTCAAAAATACAAGTTGTAAAGTAAAGTACAGATACCTCAAAAAACGACTTAAGTAGTACTTGAAAGTATTTTTACTTAAGTACTTTACACCTTTGCTAACAGTAATGGTACTAATTTACAGATTCCAAATGAAAAGTACACCAGTTCAACCTTAGAACAGTACTCCTACCAATTGAGTTTTCGAGTCTTCAAAAAGGCTTACACCATCCATCTTAGTGACTGAATCAGCATAGCCCACTGAAACAACATTATTGAATGGACATTGTTGCTTTATCTGTAGCCCAATAGCCTCCTCCAGTGGCCATCAGTACCGTAACTTTATTCCATGTGTAACTCTGTGTTGTTGTATGTGTCGAATTGCTACGCTTTATCTTGGCCAGGTCGCAGTTGCAAATGAGAACTTGTTCTCAACTAGCCTACCTGGTTAAATAAAGTTGAAATAAAAAAAATAATAACCATCATCACCACCAACAATAACATGGACAGGTGCTAGCACTGATTTTGCAGATAGCATCTATTTTGAAGAAGGGTTTAATGACTCCATTATTTATGGAATGGACATCCCTACCTGTGTCTCGTCTGCTGTCCCTAATAGAGCTTCCTCAGTCGAAAGTTGAAGGGCTCCATCAAGAGGGCAAAGAGCCAGCCCAAACTGGATCGAACCAGCAGCTTCCGCCACATGATTCTACCCCGTTTCCGTAGTGCTGATCAGGAGAGGTAGCTAACACTTTCCCAAAAGTTTGCATGTGTGACGTACACTTGTGGTCCTTATTCTATACTCTGTAATGTTTTATTTTATACTCCCTTTCTTTTCTGTTTTTTTTTTTGCCTGGTGTTTTCCAATATGTACAATATATTGTAACAGTGGTTACTTCTTGTGGCAAATATTTAGTAGTGCTTGTTTCAAAGCACTGTTACCCTAAACACACCTTCTCTCTCTATCTCTTTTTAGGACCCGTCTAATGCAGAGCTTCAAGGAGTCCCACTCTCACGAGTCCCTGCTCTCCCCTAGCAGTGCAGCGGAGGCACTGGACCTCACGCTGGATGAAGATGCTGTCATCAAACCTGTCCACTCCAGCATATTGGGCCAGGAGTACTGCTTTGAGGTGTGTGCACTGCTGCCAGAAGAATAGAGGATAGTATCTCTCCTAATATTACATCGGAAACAGTTATTACAGCTGTGTCTTCCCAGTTGATGGGTCAAGGTCATAACAATTGATCAACTGTCACACACTAACAAGCAATATAATTGATGAATTCACTTCTATGGGTCTGTTTGACTGCAGGTGACCACCAATTCAGGGACGAAATGCTTTGCCTGCCGCTCGGCCGCTGAGAGAGACAAATGGATTGAGAATCTACAGAGAGCTATCAAGCCAAACAAGGTAAGCAAATAGAGAGGACCCTGCTTGCAGTCCACACTCAAAATGCCTTTTTGGCATAAAAATTGTAAGATCATCTCCATTAGTTTCAGCAGTCTTCACCTCTCTCGCTCTGTCTCCAATGCTGCCATTTTAGGACAACAGTCGAAGGGTGGACAATGTGCTTAAGCTGTGGATCATTGAGGCCAGGGACCTTCCGCCTAAGAAGCGATACTATTGTGAGCTGTGTCTGGATGACATGCTGTACGCTCGCACCACTAGCAAGCCCCGCACGGACACTGTCTTCTGGGGCGAGCACTTTGAGTTCAACAACTTGCCTGCCGTTCGCAGCCTACGCCTGCACCTTTACAAGGAGACAGACAAAAAGAGACGCAAGGTGTGTGCGTTTCTCTCTATGGTGGTTGTATTTCTCTTTGTCTATCTTTGTGTTTGCAGAGTTACTCAAATATTCCTTTCTATTCTATTCTCCATTCTGTTCTCTAACCTAGGAGAAGAGCACGTACCTCGGCCTGGTCACTATCCCCATATCGAGCATCACAGGCAGGCAGTTTGTGGAGCAGTGGTACCCAGTGATCCAGCCCAGTGCTTTGGCTAAGGGTGGCGGTGTAGGCGGTGGCAAGGTCATCAATGCCTCAATCCGCCTCAAGTCCCGTTACCAGACCATGAGTATCCTGCCCATGGAGCTGTACAAGGAGTTCGCTGAGTACATCACCAATAACTACCGTACGCTGTGTGCCGTGCTGGAGCCTCTGCTCAGTGTCAAAAGCAAAGAGGAGGTGGCGTTCGCGCTGGTGCACATTCTCCAGAGCACAGGCAAGGCCAAGGTAGGAAGGAAGGCACTACAGCAGGTGTGGCCAAGCACTCCTGTTGGAGAGAAACCCCTTTCTAAATGTTTTGTAAATGTGTCTGCTGTCAAATGTGTTTGTGTTGTTTGTTTGAGGAGCATGTTCTTTTTTCAGGACTTCCTTTCAGACATGGCGATGTGCGAGGTGGATAGATTCATGGACAGAGAGCATCTGATCTTTCGAGAGAACACCCTTGCTACTAAAGCCATAGAGGAGTACCTCAAATTGATAGGGCACCGGTACCTCAAGGATGCCATAGGTAAAGATTATTTCATTGTATACCAATACCTGTGGAAAATTACCTGAAATGATCAAATCCAGAAATGGTTTCAAATATTATTTGAAATCGATCAAATACTTTGAGTGTTTGCTTGACCTTGACTCGAGTGCCAAGTGAGTGGGGTTTGCACTTTTAAGACTTTTGAACAGGCAAGCACACTCAAGCACAGCTAAAGTATTTGAAATGATGAGTGACAATGATGTTGATCAGAAGACTATGATGAAGAAGAAGATACTGATGGGGATTAATGAACCGTTGTTTCGTTGACAGGGGAATTCATTCGAGCATTATACGAGTCAGAGGAGAATTGTGAAGTGGATCCCATGCGCACTCCACCGTCTGTCCTCGCCGACCACCAAGCCAACCTTCGCATGTGCTGCGAGCTGGCACTCTGCAAGATTGTCAACTCTCATTGGTCAGAACTT
This sequence comes from Oncorhynchus mykiss, assembly GCF_013265735.2. Taxonomy (NCBI): domain Eukaryota; kingdom Metazoa; phylum Chordata; class Actinopteri; order Salmoniformes; family Salmonidae; genus Oncorhynchus; species Oncorhynchus mykiss. Next base: position 28,580,624 of record NC_050572.1, on the reverse strand, counting down.
CTTCCACATGAACTATGTCATTGTACAAATGTGTCAGTGACATAGCATCCTTTCAAGTGTGGTGGGGTGTTTGTCCCCCCCCAAAAAAAAACATTTGCAATGGAAAATAAAGTACAATTCTGTCCTACCCTTTCATTCTAGTGTGTTTCCACGGGAGCTGAAGGATGTCTTTGCCTCTTGGAGGGTCAGGTGTGCCGAACGGGGAAGGGAGGACATCGCAGACCGCCTCATCAGCTCCTCCCTCTTTCTACGCTTCCTGTGTCCCGCCATCATGTCGCCCTCTCTCTTTAACCTCACCCAGGAGTACCCCGGAGAGCGGACATCCCGCACTCTTACCCTCATCGCCAAGGTGGTGCAGAACCTGGCCAGCTTCTCCAAGTCAGTCACTACCTTCCCTCCCATGCAGCCTTCCCTCTATTTTATTCATTGTGTTTATTTTAGCCTTCCCTCACATTAGCACACCCGCTAATATGAAGCCTGGTCATAGTTTTCAGGTCTCAGGCAAGGTTAGTCATCACTAGGGATGCAACGGTAGTGATGCGTTTAAGGTATCTTTATATTTAAGAAAAAAATATATTAAGCCGTTAACATTTACCAGTAACATAACCTTTATTTTAGCCTTCACTCACATTTAGCCACCCCTCACCTGTACTGTACAAAATAATCTGCCTTTCCACAATTTATTCAGTATGTCCACTACCAATCAAGCCTTGATAAGTCATTATCTATGTCCTCGACCAGTTACTCTTCCAGGAACCAATACATTCATTTCCACAACATTACAATGGGGTCATACATGCTTATGCCTTGCTTAAATCTTACTATGCATTATAACTGCATCATAACACATTATATCAGTCAGCATGAAGTAAAGTTTTACCAAATATTTTTTTCCTTTGGGGATGGGGAATGAAGAATTCATCCAACATGATTGTCCACAAACAAGATGATTGTGCACAAAAGTGACAGAAACAGGTTTTAATCGCACAAATGTTCAGAGGGTGGAGAAGTCTGTCTGCACAGAAATGATTTGTTTTTGTGATGTTCTTGTCACATTGTAGACAAGGTTAAAGTATGAATAAATCAATTCTCCCCCTCACCATCACCTGTGTTTTGTACTGTATCCTTCCATCTCCTCACCTGCTCTTTCATTCTTTGCATTTTCACACTGTCTCTCTCCCCTCTCTTGTTATCCCTCCATACCCCCTTATCTCTATTTCTCTGTACTCGATACTATATACAGTGCCTTCGGAAAGTATTCAGACCCCTTGACTTTTTCCATATTTTGTTACGTTACAGCCATATTCTAAAATATATTTTAAAAAGGCAGCAAATCTACACACAATACCCCATAATGACAAAGCAAAAAAGAAAAGAAAAAAATTGCAAATGTATTGAAAGTAAAAAACAGACATACCTTATTTACATAAGTATTCAGACCCTTAGCTATGAGACACATAATTGAGGTCAGGTGCATCCTGTTTCCGTTGATCATCCTTGAGATGTTTCTACAACCTGTGGTATATTAAATTGATTGGACATGATTTGGAAAGGCACACACCTGGTCTATATAAGGTCCCACAGTTAACAGTGCATGTCAGAGCAAAAGCCAAGCCATGAGGTCGAAGGAATTGTCAATAGAGCTCAGAGACAGGATTGTGTCGAGGTACAGGTCTGGGGAAGGAACCAAAATATTTCTGCAGCATTGAAGATCTCCAAGTACACACATCATTCTTAAATGGAAGAAGTTTGGAAACACAAAGACTCTTCCTATAGCTGGTTGCCCGGCCAAATTGCAATTCGGGGAAGAAGGACCTTGTCAGGCAGGTGACCAAGAACCCGATGGTCACTCTGATAGAGCTCTTCAGTTACTCTGTGGAGATGGGAGAACCTTCCAGAAGGACAACCATCTCTGCAGCACTCCACCACTCAGGCATTTATGGTAGAGTGGCTAGACGGAAGCCACTCCTCAGCCCACATGGAGTTTGCCAAAAGCCCCCTAAAGACTCTCAGACACAATGAGAAACAAGATTCTCTGGTCTGATGAAACCAAGTTTGAACCCTTTGGCCTGTATGCCAAGTGTCACGTCTGCTGTCACGGGAAGCATGGTGGTCGCAGCATCATGTTGTGGGGATGTTTTTCAGAGGTAGGGACTAGTGGACTACTCAGAATCGAGGCAAAGATGAACGGAGCAAAGTACAGAGACATCCTTGATGAAAACCTGCTCCAGAACACTCAGGACCTCAGACTGGGCCTTCCAACAGGACAGCAACCCTAAGCATGCATCCAAGACAACATAGGAGTCTTGAGGCTGTAATCGATGCCGTAATCGAGGCTGTAATTGATGCCAAAGGTGCTCCAACAAAGTACTGTGTAAGGGTCTGAATACTTATGTAAATGTGATACTTCCAGGGGGGTTTTCTTCATAAATTAGCAAACATTTCTAAAAACCCATTTTTGCTTTGTCATTATGGGGTATTGTGTGTAGAGTGATGAAGAAAAACAACTATTTAATCCATTTTAGAATAAGGCTGTAGCCTAACAAAATGTGGAAAAAACAAAGGGGTCTGAATACTTTCCGAAGGCACTGTATCTTGTCCCTTTCTCCCTCAATCTTTCACTGTCTGTGGGGACTTCTTTCTCTCTGTCCCCGTGTCTCTCTTCCTTCCCCCTACTCTCTCTATATGCTCCCTCCACACTGCTGTCTTTTCTCCCCTCAGGTTTAGTGGCAAAGAGGATCACATGTGTTTCATGAATGAGTTTTTGGAGATGGAGTGGGGCTCCATGCAGCAATTCCTGTACGAGATCTCCAACATGGACACGGGGAGCAACGCCGGTGGCTTCGAGGGCTACATCGACCTGGGCAGGGAGCTGTCAGTGCTCCACAGCTTGCTGTGGGAAGTCATGGCCCAACTGAGCAAGGTAATGTGGAATGTAACCTTGTCCCCAGGCTATTGTGCACAATGCATATAAGCCTGGGACATCAACGATTCAAAGTTGATTCAAAGTTGGCCTTAATGAGATTGACCTTAATAAGTATAGTATTTGTCATCATTTAATTTGAGTGAATCACACGACTGTGAAGTGTGGTTCAAAATGGAGGCAGGACCCGGGCAAGAACTTGCGGTGCGCACAAGACATGTAGGGGGAAGGTGTTGTGGTAGATGATTGGCTGGTTGATTAAGTTGAGGCCTACATTTCTCCCGTTCTTTCTTTATAATTTGATAACGAAGGCCAAGTTTAACACATTGGTCGACCAGACTCTTCGTGCATTTGGGTGTAAGTGTCTGGGAACGAGATTATTTGGAATGTGACCGTCTAGGTTCGAACCCTGGTCTTTTGCACACCCGCTAATCTGAAGCCTGGTCATAGTTTTCAGGTCTCAGGCAAGGTTAGTCATCACTAGGGATGCAACGGTAGTGGTGCGTTTAAGGTATCTTTATATTTAAGAAAAAAATACAATGAACTCTTTATTTTGCCTATAGACAAAAATAAAACTTTCAATCCAGGCCTGGTTTCTGTCTCTACTGTATGAAATCAAGGGGAGAAACGCATTAAAATGAAAAGTGCTTCTTAACTTTGACAACCTGTAGCTCTTCTTCTCCCAATCCAGTACATAGTGAACCGTCACAGTGAGGTATCTTTGAGTTGCTCTGGAGGTCCAACTATCAGTGTAGAGAGCTAGATAGGGTGTCTGTGTCAATTCGTTTTCAATTTCTCTCTGTGATGTTTCATAGAGTTTGGGAATTACTTTGATGCTGAAATGTGTGCCGGAGGGGACATTGTAACGCGGTTCAATTTTGTTCACGAGGTGACGAAATCCCGAGTCAGTAACCAACCTAATATGGCTCAAATCTTTGGCTATGAATACTCCCACTGCTTTCGTTATTTGTTTGTTTTTATGAATTTGTCGCAAATTGTTGTTGGAAGGCAGCAGCGAGAGATTATTGTGTTTTCGCTAACGAGTGGACTCTCCTTGCTCCAGCTCCACCTGCAAGGGATACGGCTGGGTGATGGCGACATAAATGACACATCATGTTAGATGTGTTTCCACTCGAGTAGCCGACAGTGGCAAAGCAATGCTTGCAGACTGTACTTTGTTTATGGTCTTCTTACCCTCTTCATCGTATTGAACGCTGAATCCAAAATGTTTCCACACAGCGGATTTGAAAGACGTCGGTGCCTCTTCAAATTTGCTTCTCTGTCGCGCTAGCGCTCGCCATTGTCACGTTGGAGCTGAGCGAATATTTGTTTTCAGTTTCCCCTATCTTGATGAGGCCCCTTTAGGCAGGTTTCCTACTGAGGTGTCATTGAAAATCGTCCTTTAGTTGTTTAAGGGGGAAGGGGCTGTGGTCGCTACATTTTGAACATTTTGAGGCATTGCAGTGGAGTAAAGTTTGTTAGCCCTCAGGAGCCCCCTAACAGCCACAACCTGGGCGTCTGGTTCTGTGGATCTGAATGTACAACGTGGGTGTAGTCTGCAGTGCAATAAATACATTTAGGAAATTATAGGAAAATGACAGGCATACCGTAATTCCGCGGTTCACATGTGAGTATTGAACCGTAGGGGGCATACCGAATGGTTCGATAACCTACTGTGTGTGTACCGTTGCATCTCTAGTCATCACCCATGCCATTACATAAAGAAAATACTGTCGCTCCATCACTTTTCAAAAAACGCACATGAACCAAAGAGCAAAAGGAACATTAGGAAAAAGGAAGTTGATTTGAAAATACGTATTTATTTTTTAAAACAACATGTTTTGGCATATACTGTACCCTTCCTTGGGATATTGCATCCTAAATGCATTGGTTTTGGTAATTACAAAACGTTTTTTAGGACAAACTTCATTGTCCTCCAAGAGTTGCTGAATATTTTCCCTTCTCCAGCTGATCAAGGTAACAGCAATGCTACACCTGGTCCCCAAAAATGTCACAGCTTGAGCCACAACTGATTACACTCCTGCTGTTGTCAATGCTGCCCACTACACTGGCAGCATGAGGAGGAGCATGGCAGCAGCAAGGCATAAGGCAGGCCTTTTAACATAAAAAAAAATGTTTTAGCTATTTTCTGCTGTTTTTGCATCTTTGAAGTATACAAATAAATATCAAGTGGCTGTAATACAGATATAAAACGCTTTTCTTCTGCTGATATACCTCCTGCTACTGGTTTCCCTCCGCCACCCCTTTTACGCCTCTTCTCTCACCACCTCTTGGCTGAAATCCATTTGTATTTTCACTCTCTCCACTACTGCTGTTCACTTGGCTGAATTCCATTTATATTTTGGCTCCCTCCTCTCTGTTCACTTTAAAATGGTAGAATCCATTTTAGAGAGAGAATGCAAATGATGTGGAGCACTGGTAAATATAATTTAAGTGAAACTGAAAGGGGTGTGAATGAGGAGAAGGGGAAATCACTATTAATTGTCTGAGAACACAAAACAGGTGATATCAATATGGTTGACATCTGATTTTGCATGCTCAGTTCCTTTACCTCAGTGTAGATGAATGAGAGGAAAAGAAGCTGCTCCAGACTATTGAGATGTAGCCAGTCTCTCCATGACCCCTGTATCCCAATTCTCTGTTCTTTCTCCAGAGATGTGCATTTATGCACTCCTCCCCACTCATTTATAAGCATTGAAATTGGTGGAGGCATGGGCTAGATCAGGTTTATGGAGGGCTGGTAGTTAATTACACCTACCTGGTGTCCCAAGTCTGAATCAGTCCCCAATTAGAAGGAAAGAATAAAAACCAGGTGTTTTGGCCCTCCAAGACCGGAAATGAACAGCCAGATAGAGGTTACACCACATTTCTTATAACAGTATTTTTCTTTTAAATCCACGAATGGAAGTGAATGAGTGCACACTTCGTGAGAAAGGACACAATTGGGGATAAACTGTCCAATCTTTTCATTGTACTTTGTCTCCCAGGATGCTATTCTGAAGCTTGGCCCCTTGCCACGTCTGCTGAATGACATCAGTGTAGCCTTGAGGAACCCCCAGCTCCACCGGCAGGCCAGCCACCAGCCAGACAGACAGCAGGACAGGCTCATCACACGGCCCTCCTTCAATCGCATGGTATCATCCGATTTCCAGAGCCTCATGATGCGGGATCTCAACAGGTAACTGCTCCGAGCTTATAGGCACAATCTGTGTAAGATTTCTTGAGGTTCAATGGCCATTTCAATTGATACTTGAATTGATACCATTGATTGATACCATCAATTGATACCATTTCAATTGATGCTTCGTTCATTTAGTACTGTTTCACACTTATCATAATCCAACAGCTATGATTGTACAATTTCATTGTTGTCATTTGAGTCTTTGTAAAAAAACATTGTTGATGCAAAGAGGAGTGAGGTGTGAGTCTAAAATATACACTATAGCTTTCAAATACAGCCCCTGACAATGGTAATAATGATAGATAATGGTGAATATCCTCCCCCAGCTCAATAGACATCTCCCGTCTCCCCTCCCCAACCTCGGCATTATCTGGGGGTGGGGTCCTCTCGTCTCATGTCAGCATGGGAAGCTTTGCGGAACGAGACCCCCGCGGTTCAAAGGACGTTTTCTACGTGACCCGTCCCCCCTTGGCTCGGTCCAGCCCTGCGTACTGCACCAGCAGTTCTGACATCACTGAGCCAGACCCAAAGGTAAACTCCGATGCATTGATTTGACACTAGCAGCCATCAATGAATTGACTACCAATAACTTTGAGTTGGACACATACAGTATATTACAACTCCTAATATACCTCACAATTTAGTTATGAATTATCCCAATCACTAAATAGTGAACATTTGTGGGTCATAAGGGATAATAGGTTATTCCAGTTGACAGGTTATGTTCTCTCTCTTAGGTCCTCAGTGTGAACAAAAGCGTGTCCATGATGGACCTGCAGGACTCACGCATGAACAGCATCTCCAACCTCCATTCGGTGGGTGATATGCTCAACTCCTCCCAGGCCTCCATAGCAGGCCTGGGTCACAGTTTCGGGAACCTGGGAGGCCCGCTTCGCATGGGAGGCCACATGTCCGCCGGTGGCTCGGGGGGCTCTGGTTTGAGGCTGAGCCAGATGGGGGGACCCCTCCACCAAATGGGGGGTCCCACCGACTCTCTCTCCCAGCAGCAGCAGCATGCGGCGGCCGCCATGCACTTTCCCCTCTCCTTCCAGAACCCCCTCTTCCATCTGGCTGCCGACGGCCCTCGGGGCCAGCCTCACAGTCGTCCTCAAGCCCAGCCGCCTCCCCCTCCGCTCTTGCTGGCCCCAGAGCTTGACAATGCCCACCACCAACAGGGCTACGTGCGGGCGTTCGGCCACAGCGGCTTCTCGCGCAGCGAGGATCTGTCGGCCCTGCGGCCACAGAGCAGTCTGGTGCAGCCCAGTATTGTCCACTCGCACAGCTACAGTGACGACTACACGCGGCAGAACCAGAACGCTGAATACGCCCGGCGCCAGCTTTCACTGCAAGTGCAGGTCTGTATTCCAGGAAGATATCCGTCATTTAACTTCAAAATGACTTCATTCATTCCTGTCGCAGCATTTCAGATGACACTGTCAGTGCACGATAACAAGAATACATACTAAACATACGCCACACAATGCATGTAACACCTTATGCAGACATTACATTTGGCAAAAGGTCTGTTGCATTGATAAACTCCATCATGGATTTACATTGATATTTCATTGAATTTCTAAATAAATGTACAATAATGAATTCACCCAGCAGTCACTTTTTAGAGACATTGATAGTGAAATTTATCTGCCTATTGTTTGTAGTGATGCACCGATATTACATTTTCTGTCCGATACCGGTATCCGATATTTTCCTTGCCCAAAAAACCCTGATACCGATACCCGATATTTAAAATGTTTGCGGGCTTTTAAGCATTCTAGTACAGGTAAATAGTTAACACACACATGGAAGCAGCGGTCTAAGGCACTGTATCTCAGTGCAAGAGCCGTCACTACAGTCCCTGGTTCGAATCCAGGCTGCATCACATCCGGCCGTGATTGGGAGTCCCATAGGGCGGCGCACAATTGGCACAGCGTCGTCCAGGCCGTCGTTGTAAATAAGAATTTGCTCTTAACTGTCTTGCCTAGTTAACTAAAGGTTAAATAAAAAATAATTACTGAAACAGATTGTCATTTTGCTATGTTTTTGGGGAAGTCCATTGTTTGCATCCATGAGCTAGCTAGCTTTTTTTTATGACCAGCACTGTAGATGCGCGAGACAACTTTACCAGCATCATAGCATACGTATCGATGAATCGTTGTGACTAATGAAATACAAGTGATAATTACGTAAAAAATGTATGAACGTGCAGTCATATTCAGGTCCTGATTGGTCAGGAGCTTATCTGACACGTCAAATAGAGTTATTTGACATGCAAAGACCCAAACGGCGTTCCATAGAAATCCTGGTTGAGAATGAAACGACTGAACAAATGAACAATGAAACAACACAGCAAGTAAGTGAAAGAAATAGGTTTTAATGATGTTTTACTGGTAATGGGGACTTATGTAAATGCCAACAAAATAACTTTTTGGTCAGTGTGGTGTGTGTGTAACCTTTATTTAACTAGGCAAGTCAGTTAAGAACAAATTCTTTGTCATAAACGTGTGCATAGATGGCAGGGAAGTCAGGCACAGGAGAATCAAACTTGGTAAAATGGAGTAGTTTAATAACTTAAAAACATAGCTCCAAAACCATGACAATAATCAAAACAAAGTGGGTACGAGGACCCGTCACGCACCAATACAAACACGATAAATGAACAACAAACAATCTCTGACGAGGACATGAGGGGAAACAGAGTGTTAAATACACAACAGGTAATGAATGGGATTGGAACCAGGTGTGTAGGAAGACAAGACAAAACCAATGGAAAATGAAAAATGGATCAATGATGGCTAGAAGACCGGTGACGTCGACCACCAGCACCACCCAAACAAGGAGAGGCATCGACTTCGGCAGAAGTCGTGACATTCTTATTTACATTGACGGCCTACCAAAGGCAAAAGACCTCCTGCGGGGACGGGGGCTGGGTTTAAAAATAAATAACATATAAATATAGGACAAAACACACATCACAACAAGAGAGACAACACTACATAAAGAGAGACCTAAGACAACAACATAGCAAGGCAGCAACACACCATGACAACAACACGGTAGCAAAACAACATGGTGGCAGCACAAAACATGGTACAAATATTATTGGGCACAGAGAACAGCACAAAGGGCAAGAAGGTAGAGACAACAATGCATCACGCAAAGCAGCCACAACTGTCATGAAGAGTGACCATGATTGAGTCTTTGAATGAAGAGATTGAGATAAAATTGTCCAGTTTGAGTGTTTGTTGCAGCTCGTTCCAGTTGCTAGCTGCAGCTAACTGAAAAGACAAGCGACCCAGGGATGTGTGTGCTTTGGGGACCTTTAACAGAATGTGACTGAGGGTTTTATAAATACGTTTTATAAATAAGCATCAACCAGTGGAATTGCGATGGGTGTACCGAGATGACCAGTTTACAGAGGAGTATAGAGTGCAATGATATGTCCTATAAGGAATATTGTGGCAAATCTGATGGCCGAATGGTAAAGAACGTCTAGCCGCTTGAGAGCACCCTTACATGCTGATCTATACATTATGTCTAGTATAATCTAGCATGGGTAGGATGGTCATCTGAATCAGGGTTAGTTTGGCAGCTGGGGTGAAAGAGGAGCGATTACGATAGAGGAAACCAAGTCTAGATTTAACTTTAGCCTGCAGCTTTGATATGTGCTGAGAGAAGGACAGTCTACTGTCTAGCCATACTCCCAAGTACTTGTATAAGGTGATTACATCAAGCTCTAAACCCTCAGAGGTAGTATTCACACCTGTGGGGAGAGGGGCATTCTTCTTAGCAAACCACATTATCTTTGTTTTGGAGGTGTTCAGAACAAGGTTACGGGTAAAGAAAGCTTGTTGGGCACTAAGAAAGCTTTGTTGTGGAGCATTTAACACAACATCCGGGGTGGGGCCAGCTGAGTATAAGACTGTATCATCTGCATATACAGTGGGGCAAAAAAGTATTTAGTCAGCCACCAATTGCTCCCACTTAAAAAGATGAGAGGCCTGTAATTTTCATCATAGGTACACTTCAACTATGACAGACAAAATTAAAAAAGAAAAAAAATCCAGAAAATCACATTGTAGGATTTTTAATGAATTATGGTGGAAAATAAGTATTTGGTCAATAACAAAAGTTTATCTCAATGCTTTGTTATATACCCTTTGTTGGCAATGACAGAGGTCAAACGTTTTCACAAGGTTTTCACACACTGTTGCTGGTATTTTGGCCCATTCCGCCATGCAGATATCCTCTAGAGCATTGATGTTTTGGGGCTGTTGCTGGGCAACACGGACTTTCAACTCCCTCCAAAGATTTTCTATGGGGTTGAGATCTGGAGACTGGCTAGGCCACTCCAGGACCTTGAAATACTTCTTACGAAGCCACTCCTTCGTTGCCCGGGGGGGTGTGTTTGGGATTATTGTCATGCTGAAAGACCCAGCCATGTTTCATCTTCAATGCCCTTGCCAATGGAAGGAGGTTTTCACTCAAAATCTCACGATACATGGCCCCATTCATTCTTTCCTTTACACAGATCAGTCGTCCTGGTCCATTTCAGAAAAACAGCCCCAAAGCATGATGTTTCCACCCCCATGCTTCACAGTAGGTATGGTGTTCTTTGGATGCAACTCAGCATTCTTTGTCCTCCAAACACGACGAGTTGAGTTTTTACCAAAAAGTTCTATTTTGGTTTCATCTGACCATATGACATTCTCCCAATCTTCTTCTGGATCATCCAAATGCTCTCTAGCAAACTTCAGACGGGCCTGGACATGTACTGGCTTAAGCAGGGGGACACGTCTGGCACTGCAGGATTTGAGTCCCTGGTGGCGTAGTGTGTTACTGATGGTAGGCTTTGTTACTTTGGTCCCAGCTCTCTGCAGGTCATTCACTAGGTCCCCCCCGTGTGGTTCTGGGATTTTTGCTCACCGTTCTTGTGATCATTTTGACCCCCCGGGGTGAGATCTTGCGTGGAGCCCCAGATCGAGGGAGATTATCAGTGGTCTTGTATGTCTTCCCTTTCCTAATAATTGCTCCCACAGTTGATTTCTTCAAACCAAGCTGCTTACTGTGAGAGCCAAAAATCTTGCTTGTTTGTAGGTGACCAAATACTTATTTTCCACCATCATTTGCAAATAAATTCATTAAAAATCCTACAATGTGATTTTCTGGATTTTGTTTTCTAATTTTGTCTGTCATAGTACCTATGAAGTGTACCTCTCAACTTTTAAGTGGGAGAACTTGCACAATTGGTGGCTGACTAAATACTTTTTTCCCCCACTGTAAATGGATGAGAGAGCTTCCTACTGCCTGAGCTATGTTGTTGATGTAAATTGAGAAGAGTGTGGGGCCCAGGATTGAGCCTTGGGGTACTCCCTTGGTGACAGGCAGTGGCTGAGACAGCAGATTTTCTGACTTTATACTTTTGAGAGTGGTACTTAGCAAACCAGGCCAAAGACCCCTTCAGAGACACCAATACTCCTTAGCCGGCCCACAAGAATGGAATGGTCTACCGTATCAAAAGCTTTGGCCAAGTAAGTAAAAATAGCAGCACAACATTGCTTAGAATCAAGGGCAATGGTGACATCATTGAGGACCTTTAATGTTTCAAGTGACACATCCATAATCTGAGTAGTTTTCCAGAACTTCTTGGAGTTAGACCCACAGAGAGAGCACTGCTCCTTAAAGTAACTAACTTTGGCCTTCCGGATAGCCTGAGTGCACTTATTTCTCATTTGCCTGAACAAGAGCCAGTCAGCCTGAGTATGCATGTGTCGAGCATTTTGTCAAATGCAATTCTTGAGGTGGAGTAACTCTGCAAGATCACGGTCGAACCAGGAGCTGAACCTGTTTTTAATTCTAATTTTCTTTATGGGGGCGTGTTTGTTAACAATACCAGTGAAAATATCAAAAAAGAAGGTCCAAGTGTCATCAAAAGAGGGGATCAAGCTGATTCTATACCATTTTACAGAGGCCAGGTCATGAAGTAAGGCTTGCTCATTAACGTTTTTTAGCAATCGTCTATGACAAAGCCGGACAGATCGTTTCACTGAGCAGCCATTACGAACACAGGCTGTTAAACAGTGATCACTTAGGTCATTACAGAAAACACCAGACTGATACCTATCAGGATTATTTGTGAGGATAATATCAAGTAGAGTAGCCTTTCCTGGGTGTTTGGAGTCATACCTTGTGGGATTGGTAATAATCTGAGGAAGATTTAGGGATGACATAGCTAGGTGTCATCATCTAAAATAACCCTAATTTATATGGCAGTTCTTATTTAATTAATGATGGTTGAACCCATCTATGTGAAGCTAGCCACAATAAGAATTAACCACAAAGTGGACTTTGCGGTTAGCCTTCAAAATAAAAGTATGGCATAATTGTACTATTTGTTTTAATTTGCATCACTGTCAATTACATTTTATTTTGAAGGCAAACCGCAAAATCCACTATTGTGCCTAATCTTTATTGTGGCTAGCTTCACAACACATAGCCCGGTCCATTTGAGCCTCACTAGCCAGATGAAGCTAGCTGACTGCTTATAACGTTGGCTTTGGGCAACAGGGTTAATTATCTGGCTAGCTATTTATTTTCATGAACTGAAGTTCAATTTCAATAGACAAACAACAAGTGGCAACCTAGCTAATACTTACTCACAAGGATTCCCAAATCATTGCTGATAATAATGAAAATGACTGCAGTTTCTACTGGTCATTGTTTTCAGGCTGGTTGTATTGGTGTTAGAGCTAGGTGCCAAGCTAAAGCTAGCTACCTCAGAAGTTGCGGTCAAACAAATTATGCTTTATTACCAACACGGTTTCGTAAACACATCATTTGTGAACATGACGTAATCGATTCCGTTATGTTCACTGATTTATCGTGCATCCCTAATTGTTCGTATGAGAAGATGCTTGAAAAACAAGTTAGACAGGCATGAACGAAAGAGGGATTGTCTCATTCCTCATTTCTCTTCTTATACCCTCTCCCTCACTCTCCCTCTCCTATAGTATTTGATCTCAAATACTGTATCTTCTTTTTCTAAATATTTCCTGCCCTCCCTCCCTCTGTCTCCCTCTCTTCCTTTTCCCGCCCACCCTCTCGCTCTCAGGAGAATCTCCAGCAGCAAATTCTTATGGGCATGACCCCTCAGACGGCAACAGGCATGGGCACCCCCACCTCCTTGGCCACTCCCCCTTCCACCGTGCACCCTGTCCGTCATGGCTCCGTAGCACCGCCTCCCCCGCAGCGCCTCAAATCCCAGCTGTCCATCAGCCCCGGGGCCACCTCCACCCCTCCCAAAGCCCGCCCCCAGAGCAGGAACCTCCTTCTCCAGTCGCCCGAGTCCAGCTTTGGTGGCAGGCAGCCCTCGCCACAGCAACAACAGCAGCAGCAGTTGTCCGTCAAACAGTCTGACAGCCCAGCCCCTGGTCTCCCGCGCCAGTCGAGCTCTGCCAGGGACAGCCAGGGGGCGCCACAAGGGGGCAACGGAGAGACCACAGACACCCCGACTAAGAGCTCCAAGCAGCCTCAGACCACAGACACCCCGACTAAGAGCACCAAGCAACCTCAGCAGCAGTCCCAGCAGCAGCAACAGCAGCCTCCACAGCAGCACCTGCTCAAGCCCACAGTCAATAAACAGGTATATTGCTGGAACATCATGGGCTCTGTGTTGGGACACCTAGGCCTTGAGACTGTGTTAGTCCAGCTCTGGAAGCTAAAATGAGTCTAGAGGTCTCAGCCAAGGTTACACGTCACAAACCACCTTGGCTACATTTATTAATCACACTTCTGTGATTCTCAGAATCTCAGCTGATTTAGGAGGGAGGGGTCACTGAGGAAGCTTAGCTTTTGTCACATCTTCAGTGTCATGAACATGTTATTGGTGTTCAATTTTAACCAAATCTATATTTGGTCCCAGTTCTATACATGTTGCACATTATGTAAAATTATGTAATGTAACATCAAATACAACCTGATTATGTAATGAAGGCTATTGTTTGAACATTATTGTCTATTGTCAAAATCTAAGGACTTGTCCAAAGGCAAGTCCAAAGAGATACATCTTGAAGATGGACAGCTTCCTAAAAAGCACAGAAAAGTGTTGCTGTTTTATCTAGTAATTTAATCCAGCCACCGTCAACTCTTAACAGGTTAGAACACATCACAAGCTTTCCTAAATAGATAGGAGAACCTTTTAGTCTTAAGAATTTTGATAGCATGATCATGCAATTACTGAGCCTCTTCCTGTATCATCTTGCCTCTTTTCTTTCAGGTTTCTCAGTCCCCCTCCACCCTGACACCCAACGAGCGCACTGTGGCCTGGGTGTCCAACATGCCACACCTCTCTGCCGACATCGAAATATTGCGTAGCTCATCAAACCTTGAGGACCTCAAGCTGAAGGAGTACTCCAAGAGCATGGACGAGTCTCGCATGGATAGGGTGAGCCCATTTTGGGGGGATGAGAGCCTCTCTAGTAAATTAAATACATTTCCTAGATTATAAGGGAATGTCTTTATCTGATTTTCATTTGGTTGTAGGGTAACATTTAACCCCCAGCATGATGTTCCAAGAATTTTATGACAAGGTCAAGGGAACATTTTCACTCCATGTCATAATTTGATGTTCCAGGATTGGGACCTGAAAATATTGCTAGACTGTTCCTTTAATTAAATGTTCCTTGAAGAAAGGAATGCAGGTAGCCTAGCGGAGGCCAATAAGAGTGTTGGGCCAGTAAACCGAAAGGACGCTGGTTTGAATCTGCAAGGTAGAAAGAGCTGCTGTTCTGCCCTTGAACAAGGCAGTTAACCCCCACCAACTGCGGGGGGCTGTCTTAATCGACGCTGTTGGGGGTTAACTGCCTTGCTCTCTGATTCAGAGGGGTTGGGTTAAATGTGGAAGACACATTTCAGTTGAATGCATTCAGTTGTGCAACTGACTAGGCATCCCCTTTAATTAATGTAATTCCTCACCTAACAGATGGTTCATACTTTTAACACTGTGTAAAAGGGGGGACTATGGTGCTACAGTTGGGGAATAAAGTGTATTGTAGGAGCTCTGAAACATTGCGGTCAGTCCTAATGCTGTACCCAGCTCCACGAGGGGGCTAAAGGGGGCTTAGCCCCCTCAGTTCAAACGTGTGCCCCCTCAGCGTTAGTTTTATGTCCCTATATAAAAATAGCACAAAAAAGTTCAAATGAGTGAGTGACAGGTTGGCTAAAAAAAAAAATCTATGCTGCGCTGTCAGCACAATGGACAGAGTGCACCACGGTGTGTGTAGGGGGGCTATGGAAAGCAACGAGGGCGCTTCTCATCTCTGTGGTAGGCTACGTGAATAACATAATACGCCTCTGCCTGTAATATTTTATTATGATTTATAAGTGCGGGGTCAAGTTTACCAGTTAGGCCATGGTGAGGATGCCGTGTCGGAGGCCAAACTATCTCCTTCTTGCTCTTCTGCTGTACCTATGGAAGGCGCTCTGCACGAGTGTCTGCCCTATGTTGGGGTGTGTGAGGTTTTCATCCTGACACTGACTGACACTGAATTGATTATGACCGAACTCTCTCAGGAGCCTGGAGAGGAGAGGGTGTGCTCTGACCCGGGCTTGGAGAGAAAATGACTGCACCACAAAATGTTCCTCGGTGTGTCACTGAAGTTATTTCACTGCTGGGGTGTCTGGAGATAACCCCAGTGTCCACTGTGCATCGTTCGGGAGAGAATGCTCCCTTACCTACTTCAACAAAGGCCAATGCGGGGAAGTTTGTGCCCCCGCATCACCAAAAGGTTAGAGGACAGTATTTAGGGCCTGGGCAAAGTGTTCATCTGCCTCTGAGCAACTGCTATAATGTTCCTTTATTTCCTCCGCCAATCTACATTCACCAAATGGACATACCATGTTGGTAAATATGGAAAAGAAAAGTGACCACTGCTACATCCTGACAATATTTATGAGGTTACTGACTTTTTCCACATGATGTTACGTTACAGCTTTATTCTAAAAATATACAGTGCCTTGCGAAAGTATTCGGCCCCCTTGAACTTTGCGACCTTTTGCCACATTTCAGGCTTCAAACATAAAGATATAAAACTGTATTTGTTTGTGAAGAATCAACAACAACTGGGACACAATCATGAAGTGGAACGACATTTATTGGATATTTCAAATTTTTTAACAAATCAAAAGCTGAAAAATTGGGCGTGCAAAATTATTCAGCCCCCTTAAGTTAATACTTTGTAGCGCCACCTTTTGCTGCGATTACAGCTGTAAGTTGCTTGGGGTATGTCTCTATCAGTTTTGCACATCGAGAGACTGACATTTTTTCCCATTCCTCCTTGCAAAACAGCTCGAGCTCAGTGAGGTTGGATGGAGAGCATTTGTGAACAGCAGTTTTCAGTTCTTTCCACAGATTCTCGATTGGATTCAGGTCTGGACTTTGACTTGGCCATTCTAACACCTGGATATGTTTATTTTTTAACCATTCCATTGTAGATTTTGCTTTATGTTTTGGATCATTGTCTTGTTGGAAGACAAATCTCCGTCCCAGTCTCAGGTCTTTTGCAGACTCCAGCAGGTTTTCTTCCAGAATGGTCCTGTATTTGGCTCCATCCATCTTCTCATCAATTTTAACCATCTTCCCTGTCCCTGCTGAAGAAAAGCAGGCCCAAACCATGATGCTGCCACCACCATGTTTGACAGTGGGGATGGTGTGTTCAGGGTGATGAGCTGTGTTGCTTTTACGCCAAACATAACGTTTTGCATTGTTGCCAAAAAGTTCAATTTGGGTTTCATCTTACCAGAGCACCTTCTTCCACATGTTTGGTGTGTCTCCCAGGTGGCGTGTGGCAAACTTTAAACAACACTTTTTATGGATATCTTTAAGAAATGGCTTTCTTCTTGCCACTCTTCCATAAAGGCCAGATTTGTGCAATATACGACTGATTGTTGTCCTATGGACAGAGTCTCCCACCTCAGCTGTAGATCTCTGCAGTTCATCCAGAGTGATCATGGGCCTCTTGGCTGCATCTCTGATCCGTCTTCTCCTTGTATGAGCTGAAAGTTTAGAGGGACGGCCAGGTCTTGGTAGATTTGCAGTGGTCTGATACTCCTTCCATTTCAATACTATCGCTTGCACAGTGCTCCTTGGGATGTTTAAAGCTTGGGAAATATTTTTGTATCCAAATCCGGCTTTAAACTTCTTCACAACAGTATCTCGGACCTGCCTGGTGTGTTCCTTGTTCTTCATGATGCTCTCTGCGCATTTAACGGACCTCTGAGACTATCACAGTGCAGGTGCATTTATACGGAGACTTGATTACACACAGGTGGATTGTATTTATCATCATTAGTCATTTAGGTCAACATTGGATCATTCAGAGATCCTCACTGAACTTCTGGAGAGAGTTTGCTGCACTGAAAGTAGGGCTGAATAATTTTGCACGCCCAATTTTTCAGTTTTTGATATGTTAAAAAAGTTTGAAATATCCAATAAATGTCGTTCCACTTCATGATTGTGTCCCAATTGTTGTTGATTCTTCACAAAAAAATACAGTTTTATATCTCTATGTTTGAAGCCTGAAATGTGGCAAAAGGTCGCAAAGTTCAAGGGGGCCAAATACTTTCGCAAGGCACTGTATATATATTTCTTATTCCCTCATCAATCTACACACTATCCCATAATGATGAAGCAAAAACAGTAAAAAAAAATTGGCTAATTGATCAAATAAAATAAACTGAAGTCACATTTACATAAGTATTCAGACCCTTTACTCTGTATTTTGTTGAAGCACCTTTGGCAGCGATTACAGCCTCGAGTCTTCTTGGGAATGACGCTACAAGCTTGGCACAGCTGTCTTTGTGGAGTTTCTCCCATTCTTCTCTGCAGATCCTCTCCAGCATTGTCAGGTTGGATGGGGAGCGTTGCTGCACAGCTATTTTCAGGTCTCTCCAGAGATGTTCGATCTGGTTCAAGTCTGGGCTCTGGCTAGCCCACTCAAGGACATTCAGAGACTTGTCCCATAGCCACTCCTGCGTTGTCATGATTGTGTGCTTAGGGTCTAATGACAATTACAACAATACTGAATGAACACTTATTTTAACTTAATATAATACATCAATAATATCAATTTAGCCTCAAGTAAATAATGAAACATGTTCAATTTGGTTTAAAAAATGCAAAAACAAAGTGTTGGAGAAGAAAGTAAAAGTGCAATATGTGCTATGTAAGAAAGCTAACGTTTCAGTTCCATGCTCAGAACATGAGAACATATGAAAGCTGGTGGTTCCTTTTAACATGAGTATTCAATATTCCCAGGTGAGAAGTTTTAGGTTGTAGTTATTATAGGAATTATAGGACTATTTTCCTCTATACCATTTGTATTTCATTAACCTTTGACTATTGGATGTTCTTACAGGCACTTTAGTATTGAAACACAAGCACTTCTTACCTCTTAATCGCCTCGCTATTCATGTCAAATAAATTAGTCAGTTAATTTGTACGAAGCAAACTGCTAAATCGTTCAGTTTACATCTTGCCTACATCTTGTCTTGGCTACTGTACACTATCTGAAATTAGATGTTAGGCCTATCAGGGGCTATAGGCAACCTGCCTTTATCTAAGCAAACCATGGCAAAATTGAATCATGAACCCGAATTCTAGTTTCTAGCCTATGCCTATTGAAATGACAAGTCAGTATCGCAAATGGGCCATTTGTCGTCTTAACATTTGGCACGTAATAATAGCACAATTGCCAGAGAATAGGCTTAATATACATTTTTTATGTTCATCCAAGTTTTTCTTGTTTACAGATTTAGAGATCCTCTGTCCAACTTTCATCACTCAAACTTACCTGTCGGATTTATCTATAGTTATGCACATGTGCAAAAGGGATTGTTTTACAACTATAAACCTGGTTTGAGCCCTGAATGCTGATTGGCTAAAAGACTATGCAAATCAGACCATATACCATGGGTATGACAAAACAGTACTTTGTACTGTTCTAATTACGTTGGTAACCAGTTTATAATAGCAATAAGGCATCCCCAGGGTTTGTGATATATGGCCAATATACCAGGGCTAACGGCTGTATCCAGACACTCTGTGTTGCGTCATGCTTAAGAACAGCCCTTAGTCGTGGTATATTGGCAGTACACCATACTCCTTTTGCAAACGATCTGGTGAGATGAATAAGGGGAAATTATCTTTTCTCTTCCCACATTTTCAAATTGCTTTATTGCGTCATGTCATAGCTTGCAATAATATTTATTTTGAGGAACCCCGAATTTTGCTTCTAACGTTGTTACAAGTTAAATCATTCCTTCTTAATTGGCTCGATAACGTTATGGAAAAGGGGCTATTGTATAAATATGGCAACTCCTCTCTTGCTGTGAATTTTTTTTTAAATTTGGGCTAGTTTTCAAGACTTTTGGGCAAGACTCGTGGTCATTGGGCTATAATTTTTTGTTTGACCTGACAACCCTGTAGTTAGTTAACTTTTGGGTAACTCAAGGGGAGGCTGTATCTGAGCCTGGTAGACCCTACCTGTGCTTTATTGGTTAAGACTGGTTTTGCCTAAAGAGAGGCTTTTTCTTTTGAAAACGGACATTTTGAAGTCAGAACATTATGTACAAAACATTAAGAACACCTCTTTCCATGACATAGACTGAAAAGGTGAATCCAGGTGAAAGCTATGTTCTTTATTGATGGCACTTGTTAAATCCACTTCAATTCGTGTAGACGAAGGGGAGGAGACAGGTTAAATAAGGATGTTTAACTCAGTATTAGGAAGGTGTTTTGTTCACTCAGTGTATTTGTAAATACCACTGTCATCTTTGAAACACCAGCGATATGTAAATAAATCCAACACTAATTTGCACCTTTACCTGCCTGCCTCCTGCTGAGTCTTTGTCCTTAAGACTGCTAGAAGTCCCATATTTAATGCTGATACAGTGCAGTGGAAATGGGCGACAGATTGCGCGCAAACCTGTCACTTAAAAAGCACTCAGATCTCAGAATCTCTGCATTTGAACTTAGTGTTTATTGTGATGCAGCGTGATATAAGCAGAATTCAATATAATTCCAGTGCAAGACCCCAAAATGTTTGCCCCCTCGTCGATTACAACTTCCCCCTTAATCACGTTATACTTGCGCCAGGGTCTGCCTAATAGATGCTAGAATTCCAGAGCATTGATCTCCCTCCCCTGCCGTCTGTCTGCCAGGTAAAGGAATACGAGGAGGAGATCCATTCCCTGAAGGAGCGCCTGATAATGTCCCATCGGAAGCTGGAGGAGTATGAGCGCAGGATGCTTTCACAGGAACAGCAGACCAGCAAGATCCTATCGCAGTACCAGAACCGGCTGGACGACAGCGAGCGCATGCTGAGGCAGCAGCAGCTGGAGAAGGACAGCCAAATCAAAGGCATTATCAACAGGTGAGCTCGACCAAAACAAGACAAGACAGAAGGTTATGCCTGCTTGCTCACTTGCCTAGATATCATTTACGTTGAATGCATTTACTTTTGTGGGAATTTCAATTCCCCGAACATCATATCTGTTTCCATAAACAGAAAGGCTAATGATGGGAGGCCAAATGGCAGAAAGAAACTTAATCGTGGTTCTGTAGCTTTTTCTAAAATATACATGTTCTGCTTCTTTTACAGGCTGATGGCTGTGGAGGATGAGTTGAGAGTGAGTGCCATTCCTGAAATGAAGCCCAGAATGTTCAGAGATCAGATCGGTCAGATCTGTTTGTCCGTTGGTCTGTATGGCTGAGAGTGTATTCTAGTCTCTATGAGTCTATGGTGTGTACATTGACATGGTTTAATATGGATTCACTAGTCTGTCATATGTGCCATTTTTACATTAGTAGTGGTAGTATGTGGCTAGTGGAATGCATTTGGAAACCTGCAATGTGCTTACCCAGATATGACGGGCTTAACCATATATGACATACCTGTGGCAAAGAAACGGTGACATAGTTAACCCCATAAGGGGCCTTGATAACTCATGGACCCAGCCAAGTTTCTCAACACCAGCTTCCCCTTTGAGAAAACAATGCGAAACAAGTAAAACGCTGTTTACATTGATTAATTTGGTTACTTGACAACATACTATATTGCACCATGTCTATTCCGTCCTACAGTATGTAAGCTGTTGAATGTGTGTCTGGGCACAATGTCTCTCTACATTATAGAATTTTTACCACCACTGACAAAAGACCCTTTCAACCACTGCATATTGAGGCATTTCTTTCTCAAAGCTGGTGTAAATGGCATCTATGATGGAGTGGACTGGCAGTATAAGGTTGAATGGTGTGGTAAGTATAGGGGTGTTGCTATGCATTGCAGCATATTCGAGTCCTAGAACATGGAGTTTTATCAACTGGGCAACCTTCGATTGGCTGAAGGTGATCCAATCCCTGACCAGTTTGTTTTGCCAAATGCCCCTTATTTGTAGACACAACCAGTTTCAATGAAAGCATGGCCAGACTGAACCAGTGTAGTGAAATAATATTGAAACAGAGAGATATTCAGTTTGGATTCCAGGCTAGCTTTCCCTTGATCCAGCTACATGGTATTTCTTACACACTATATAGTGTGTATGGCCAGGGAAAGTAGAGCCCTGGCATCTATATGTTTATTTGTAAAGGTATGCAACACTCCATTAATGAAATATACCCCCTACATTTCTGAAAACGAAATGCCTTAAGTAGCTTACCATGGTACAACTGTATTAACGTGTATTTAATCATTTGAAATGTTTTCATCTTTCAAAAGCGAGAGGCTCAATGTGTGAATCAGAAAGAAGCTGCGGTTTGCACTGATAGTGTCAGACCAACACTTACGGTGAACAGGGTTGGGGGGGAAGAGTAGGGTTGGGTTCTTTACTGTCTGAATGGTTGCAAAGAGGGTTTTCTTCTTGTTAGAGGGTTGTGGGTTATGTTTCCATGTAGCATGATTTCCCATACCGTTGTACCTGTGATTTAGTTTGTTGTTTTATTCTAACTGTGTTGCCATATTGTGTTTATGTTCATCAGTTCTTTTGAGGTGGTGGGGTGAACACATGAACAACCCTATTTGGTACTAATTAGCATCTTGTTTTCTGAGAGTGTATTGATACATCTTTGCGGGAAATTATGAATTGAACATACATGTCTTTTTTAAGTCTTACAGAGTACATGACTAATGGTAGTTTTCTGTGCATCCCTGTGTAGAGGATGAGTTTGGGGCATCTGCCAGATGCCTGAAACAGTGGTTTTGATTGGTCATGAGCATGAGTTTTTGCTGTTCCCAAACAGAGGTTAATCATGACACGTTCATTGTATTATTTGAGAAAGGATAGGAGCAGAAGCAGGGAGAGTAAAGGGAGTACAAATGTGAAGCGCTCATGATTGAACCGGGATCCCCGCCGTGGGGGAACGTATATGGATTAAAATGTGAGAGCGTTACCCACTCAACCAGACTCCGGGACCACGTGACACTTTTCGTAACTTGGCTATTTCTAGCTTTACTTGTTCAGTGTGTATGAGGCCGCAGTCCGCAGTGAATTAAGGCAGCCAACACTGTTAGGGTGTCACTGATATGAAGCCCATTGACAACTACATTTTCTCAAATTGAAATGACAAACACTGACTCTTATCAATCCCATTACATGAGGGGAAAGGTCGCTACTGCCACCTTAGGCTAAAGTCCCTCTGTATTGCTTCAGACAAATGGTTGGACTACACCTGGGTTGTGTTCATTAGGGCATACATCAGAAAATGTTTTGCAATGGAAAATGAAAAAAATATTTTCTTATTGGATAAGTCCAGGTATATCAGTCCGTCTTCTTCCATTGGGTACCTAATGAACAGGACCCTGTTTCTCAACCCTAAACCCCCACCCCCCCTGTCTCTGTCCTGTGCTTTCTTGTGGGGTCTTTCTTTTATTTCATCTCTGTTGGAACTTCACATTCCTTTACTTTATAACATATTTCTTCTCTCCCTTTCTGCAAAACTCCCCCCCAACCCCCTCTTCTATCCCCTCCTGTGTGACGTTCTCTCCCCACGCGTTCTCTTCTGACTCCCTCCCACCCACCATTCCGCCTTTTTTCCTCCCTCCCTCTGTCTTGCTATCGATAGGAAGAGGACTCTTCCTCTCTGGGTTCAGCAGACCCCCATGGTCTCCCCGGAGGGGGGGGAGGGACGGCCACCGCCACTGCCAGGCCCGGGGTCTCCTTTTCGGGCGTCTCCTGTGCCAGCACCCCTTGGAACGGAGCCCTCCCTCCCGTCCCACCTCCCCGCCTACACGTCAGCCACAACGGGGAGCTCCGTGGCAACCGAGCCTACCCCTCGACTACTACCATGGCTACGCCAGCCAGGAGCACGGCATCTTGGACCTCGGCAACAGCAACATCAGATCCAAGCTTAACCGGGAGGAGAGCAGTCTAATAACGAAATGTGATTACTAAAACGAGTCAAGTTGAGAGAAGAGTTTTCACACCCAGAACATCCTCTTGGCTATATGTTTATCCTTTTGGCCTTTTTTCAAAATAATCATTCATTTACTTGATAGGGACAGATTCAGTGACAACATTGACACATCAATTTCCCAGATGGCAGATGCATTGCACCGTCTTGCTTTAGCTTGCGCTAATTTCCAGCATTAGTCACTAGATGGGCTTTGAAATAATAAGAATTGGTTCTCAATTAAGAAACCTTGTTGAATAAAGGGATAATAATAAAGTGACGTATTCGTTTTAAAGACTAAAGGAGCCATCCTCCGATGTTTAACAGGTGATCCAATAATGGCGGTTATGTCGTTTTTAATCAAATGGGCTTATATCAGTTAAGGTTTGCTAATTTACTAATTGATAATCGCAGTTAATGACACGTGGATTGGAAAAGCTTATTTGTACCTCTTTATTTGCCTAATTTTTTGAAATCCAACTAGGACTTCCATGCTCTGTGTGTGTGTGTGTGTGTGTGTGTGTGTGTGTGTGTGTGTGTGTGTGTGTGTGTGTGTGTGTGTGTGTGTGTGTGTGTGTGTGTGTGTGTGTGTGTGTGTGTGTGTGTGTGTGCTAAATGTTCAACTCTGTATTTTGAAATGTACTCTGACCAACAAATTGCGGCCTATAATAACTCAAAGATTCTTATTATTATTTAATCCATTCCCCTTTCACCATTTTCATCTTTCCCTCCCTTCCTGCAGCCAATCCAACCATTTTACGGCGGACACCCTGGAACCTGACTGGCAGATCAAATGCGGGCGAAGCTGATATGGGTCCAGACTTAATCCTATTGGCTGAAACATAGAAGAGGTCTGCAGTACACGGCTACTCCAGATCTTGATTCCCCCACAACAAGCTGAGCTTTAGGAAAATTCAAAGGGGGGAGGGTTCTTTACATGCTAACACACCTTCTCCAGTCCCTCATGCATTTGCTCTTTCTCTTTCTCTCTGCAATACCACTCTAAGTCTTGACCCTGGTGACAATCAGTCCAGTATTAGTGGTGCTGTTTACAGTATCTACGCGTTTGCAGTGACCCATTCACGAGTGATGAAACATTGCAATATCGAACCTGTTGTTTCAATTTTAATAGGTATGACAAAGCACAATACTGAGAAAGAGAAAGAGAGACTTTGGGGGATCCAAAGACCCCCCCCACCTCAAATATTCACTTCACTTAATTAATTCCCCTGTGACACACCTGCTACACTGAACGCGTAACCCAGTGGGTAGAATTTTTGATTACAGAGCTAGTGCCTGCGTGCCTGTCGTGGAAACATGCTGCTTACTCCCAGGCTTTATTGAAAACAATGGGAGCATCTCATACCCGGTAAAAGTTGTGCGTCCAGTGTAGCAGGCCTGTTATCCTGTCAACCACCATGGCTCCAATGTTTTATATGTTCTTAGTATTAAACTGATACCCTCTCATTCCAGATGGTGAATGAAATTAAAGCATAATGCACAATACTGCCCCTGTTCTCAGACTATATACAGTACCAGTCAAAAGTTTGGACAGACCTACTCATTCCAGGGTTTTTCTTTATTTGTACTATTTTCTACATTGTAGAATAATAGTGAAGACATCACAACTATGAAATAACACATATGGAATCATGTAGTAAACATAAGTGTCAAACAAATCAAAATATATTTCATATTTGAGATTCTTCAAAGTAGCCAGCCTTTGCCTTGGTGATAGCTTTGCATGCTCTTGGCGTTCTCTTAACCAGCTTCATGAAGAATGCTTTTCCAACAGTCTTGATGGAGTTCCCACATATGTTGAGCACTTGTTGGCTGCTTTTCCTTCACTCTGCGGTCCAACTCATCCCAAACCATTTCAATTGGGTTGAGGTCAGGTGATTGTGGAGGTCAGGTCATCTGATGCAGCACTCCATCACTCTCCTTCATGGACAAAAAACCCTTACACAGTCTGGAGGTGTGTTGGGTCATTGTCCTCTTGAAAAACAAATGATAGTGCCACTTAAGTGCAAACCAGATGGGATGGTGTATTGCTGCAAAATGCTGTGGTAGCCATGCTAGTTAAGTGTGCCTTAAATTCTAAATGAATCACAGACAAGTGTCACCAGCAAAGCACCATCACACCATCATACCTCCTCCTTCATGCTTCACGGTGGGAACCAGA
This sequence comes from Oncorhynchus mykiss, assembly GCF_013265735.2. Classification (NCBI taxonomy): domain Eukaryota; kingdom Metazoa; phylum Chordata; class Actinopteri; order Salmoniformes; family Salmonidae; genus Oncorhynchus; species Oncorhynchus mykiss. The sequence goes on along the minus strand of NC_050572.1, from coordinate 28,554,874 downwards.
TAGGCGGAGGTCATCCGTTCACCTACTCTGCATCTCACAAAGACACGGCGGTTGGAACTAAAAATCTCTCATTTGTATTTATCAGACCAAAGCACAGATTTCCACCGGTCTAATGTCCATTGCTCGTGTTTCTTGGCCCAAGTAGGTCTCTTATTCTTATTGGTGTCTTTTAGTAGTGGTTTCTTTGCAGCAATAACACCATTAAGGCCTGATTCACGCAGTCTCCTCTGAACAGTTGATGTTGAGATGTGTCTGTTACTTGAACTCAGTGAAGCATTTATTTGGGCTGAAATTTCTGAGGCTGGTAATTCTTGTGAACTTATCCTCTGTAGCAGTGGTGATTCTAGGGCTTAATTTCCTGTGACGATCCTCATGAGAGCCAGTTTCATCATAGAGCTTGATGGTTTTTGCGACTGTACTTGAAGAAACTTTCAAAGTTCTTGAAATGTTCCACATTGACTTTATGTCTTAAAGTAATGATGGACTGTCGTTTCTCTTTGCTTACTTGAGCTGTTTTTGCCATAATATGGACTTGGTCTTTTACCAAAAAGATCTATCTTCTGTATACCACCTCTACCTTGTCACAACACAACTGGTTGGCTCAAACGCATTAAGAAGGAAAGAAATTCCACAAATTAACTTTTAACACGGCACACCTGTTAATTTAAATGCATTCCAGGTGACTACCTCCTGAAGCTGGTTAAGAGAATGCCAAGAGTGTGCAAAGCTGTCATTAAAGAAGGCTACTTTAAAGAATCTCATGTATAAAATATATTTAGATTTGTTTAACACTTTTTTGTTTACTACATGATTCCATGTGTTATTTCACAGTTTTGATGTCTTCACTATTATTCTGCAATGTAGAAAATAGTAAAAATAAAGAAAAACCCTTGAATGAGTAGGTGTGCAAAATTTTGACTGGTACTGTATACCTCTGTAATGCCATGAACGTATTTCTCTACGGCCTAATTGTTTCCTCCTTTTTCCTTATTCTATTCTTCTCTATCTCTACACAAGAGGAAATAGTAAATATGCACAGCCCTATGTTTCACAACATAAGGACAACAGGTCTCGATTTCTATGTCATCTGGATACAATTACAACCTAGGGAGCTGGGATAAATGGACATTGTTTTACTTTTCCTACGTAAGTGTTTTAATGACATGAATTACTCACTTGGACATGTGTGGTGTTTGTTTCTTTGAAATTATATCCCAGTTAGATTTATTTACATTGTGGACAATTCCCCTGGACCACTTTACTTTTGTACGTATGGGTTCTCCTCTTCGAGATGGAAAGAGGTTTTTACCTGCTTTGTCTCCATCAAAGTCTGGGACGCACTGCCCTCTTGTGGCCATAGTATCAATCTGCACTAGGTAGGGGAGGAAGGATGTTTCCTCAAATGGTGCTCAGCTACAGAGCTGATGTCTGGCTGGGGATCGGGAATGATACAATTGCCATGAGCGACCTGTCCCAGTTGAATTGACTCCACTCTCTCACCTTGGACTCGTGCAGATGCCTGGACTCTAACCTTCAGGTCGTACTCACCTCCCCTTATCACCACAGAGGGGTGTGGCAGAACAATCGTCAGATGGTATTACTTAATGTCTCAGTTATTAAATGGGTGTATCTGTTCTTTGTGTGTGTGTGTGTGTGTGTGTGTGTGTATATATATATATATATATACACACTACCGTTCAAAAGTTAGGGGTCACTCAAATGTCCTTGTTTTTGAAAGAAAAGCAAAACATTTTGTCCATTAAAATAACATACAATTTATCAGAAATACAGTGTAGAGATTGAAGAGTGACGAAGCGACTGGGATGCTGGCCTTCTAGGTAGAGTTCCTCTGCCCAGTGTCTGTGTTCATTTGCCCATCATAATATTTTACTTTTATTGGCCAGTCTGAGATATGGCTTTTCCTTTGCAACTCTGCCTAGAAGGCCAGCATCTCGGAGTCGCCTCTTCACTGTTGACGATGAGACTGGTGTTTTGCGGGTACTATTTAATGAAGCTGCCAGTTGAGGACTTGTGAGGCGTCTGTTTCTCTAACTAGACACTCTAATGTACTTGTCCTCTTGCTCAGTTGTGCACCTGGGCCTCCCACTCTTTCTATTCAGGTTAGGGCCAGTTTGCGCTGTTCTGTGAAGGGAGTAGTACACAGTGTTGTATGAGATCTTCAGTTTCTTGGCAATTTCTCGCATGGAATAGCCTTAATTTCTCAGAACAAGAATAGGCTGACTAGTTTCAGAAGAAAGTTCTTTGTTTCCGGCCATTTTGAGCCTGTAATCGTGAGCCTGGTGGTTTCTGATAATGGGCCTCTCCATGCCTATGTAGATATTCCATTAAAAATCTACAGTTTCCAGCTGCAAGAGTCATTTACAACATTAACAATGTCTACACTGTATTTCTGATCAATTTGATGTTATTTTAATGGACAAAACACGTGATTTTTAAAAAACAAGGACATTTCTAAGTGACCCCAAACTTTTGAACAGTAGTGTATATACTGAGTTGAATGTGTATATACAAGAAAAGGGTTCCATGTATATTGTGTGTGTGTGTGTGTGTGTGTGTGTGTGTGTGTGTGTGTGTGTGTGTGTGTGTGTGTGTGTGTGTGTGTGTGTGTGTGTGTGTGTGTGTGTGTGTGTGTGTGTGTGTGAAGAATTGTTCCTGAGACAGAAAAGGGATTTAAAAAATACACCTCAAAACAGCAAATGACAAGAGGGGGTACGGTACACAAGCATGGGTACACACAGGAGCACATCCCATGTCCATGTCTTCTCATTTGAGCTGTGTATTGTCCTTTCTTGGTTCCCCCCACTTGAGGAAAAACAAATCTACATTTTTTTCTTCCCCCATGCATGTTTACATCACCCTGTTGTGCACAAAAAAACGAAACAAAAATTAAATCCTCACACACACGAAAGAACACTCTTTCACACAGACACACATGCCGAATCTAACTAAATGAGTGTTTTATCTTTCCCTTCTAGTCTAACTGTATGGCACTTTGAAATACTTGTATGTGTTGGTAATTTCTGTATATAAATTGGGACAGTAGATATTACAAAATCTTGCTTGAAACGTTTGTTTTTTCTTTCAATTTTTCTTTTCTCATGCTGTAGTTCTATTAAGGTGAATATATATTTACTTTCAGAATTTTGTTGGTTTTATGAGTAGACCTTATGGTAAGTTGATTTTGTAGTATGTTTTTGAGATAGTTAGGGATTTAGGTAGACTGCACTTAAGATTATGCTTTTCATAGATACAGGTGCAATATATTGAGATGTGATTCTGTGCCTCTGTTCGGATATCAGATTTTTTTTAAAACAATGCCACAACCCCTTTGGGGTCATTTCTCTTTTCACCTACAAAAGCCTCAGATCAACATCTTCTCACGTCTATAACCAAGTGGTCAACATACAAGTGAATAGCATGGAAATGTTTGCTGTAGCCACGAGGAATGAATTGCCATATTTTGATTTAGCCAATATAGAAATGTTTTCAAGTTTCAAATGTAAATCATTCTCAGCTGCTGTGCTACAACATCTCGTGTGTATGACTCCTAGACACAAGTAGATTGTCACACCAATCAACTGAACCCTAAACCTATCATATTGAAACTACCTATCTATTAATTACAATGACTGACATATGATATAATGCCTTTTCTCATAGCTATTCCTGTAAACGATTTCTGTGTTTTGCCTTCCCTTTGATGCTATCCTTATGATGGGGGCTTTCCCCTTTTTACTTCCCTTAAAGTTAGCCATGCCCCTTGACAAGCCATAACCCCTCGACACCCCCTCCTATTGTCAAACTTTTAATGGACATTAGGGAACGTCACAGGCATTTGTACGCAGACATTAATATGTGTGCATACTGTAGATCAGGGGTGTAAAACTCATTCCATGGAGTGCCTAGTGTCTGATGGTTTTTGGTTTTTCCTTTCAATTAAGACCTAGGTAACCAGGTGAGAGTTCCTTACTAATCATTGACCTTAATTCATCAATCAAGTACAAGGGAGGAGCGAAAACCAGCAGACACTCAACGCTCCGTGGAATGAGTTTGACACGTGCTGTAGATCAATGAAAAACATATTTATCAACATTTTATGAAGATATGATTGTTAATAGTCCCATGATAGTATTGATTATTGTAATTATTTTGATGATTCTTGTAATTATTATTATTATTACAATGATTTTATTGATATTTACTTAATTATTCAACAACAGTTGATTTTATGTGAATAAGGGTGAAGTTTATATTTCTGGAGATTTAAAGAAGTGAACAAACTAATAAATAGATTTATCTCTATCCTCCCACGTGCTTTGTGTGTTCTGTCAATTACAGTGCAGTATCTAACCTTCCTACAGAGTGTTGTGATTTTGTTGAATGGAAGTCTGCCATCCCCAAAGGGACTACTATAGATGGGACGAATTGATCAAAGTTAACAAGGGGAATGCTATGTTCGCTGAAGGAGGGTTAGGGGGGTCCACAGGCATGCTCATATTAACATTTACAACAGTACATTTAGATCATAACTAAAGCATGGATTGCAGTTTCTCCCTGTCCGTAGACTGCTTTCAAGGTAAGGAAACACCATAGAGATAAATAGAGGACTATATGGATACTTAAGCAACAAGGCCTGAGGGGGTTTGGTATATGGCCAATATACCACAGCTAAGGGCTGTTGTTAGGCACAGCGCAATGCGCCTGGACACAGGCCTTTGCCGTGGTATATTGGCCACATACCACAAACTCCCGAGGTGCCTTATTGCTATTATAAACTGGTTACCAACGTAATTAGAGCACTAACAATACATGTTTTGTCATGGTATATGGTCTGATATACCACTGCTGTCAGCCAGCCAGTCAGCATTCAGGACTCATATCACCCAGTTTATAAACCCGTTTTAGCATGGACATTGCCACAAAGGGATTCCACCATTTTAACTTACTCAACTGGGTGGGGATTCCTATTGATCAGCCAATTATCAGAGCAATGTCTTCAAATTGGGTTGCCTATGGTTTCTAAATGGCTTTAAGCCATATTACCGCCATCTGGTGGCCACAAAATATGCATGATAAAATTTGTTTCAGGACTCCAGCAATGAGGGTTCATCGCCACGATCGATGTTTCCCAAATGCTGGGTGTTTGAAAATGTGCATTTTTTCCCTAAAAAAATGTACATTGGGAAAAGTGAAATAATACATGGGGAATAATTATTGCTAACACAAGCACACTAACTACCCTTTAACCACTGACTTACATCAACTATTGCGAAATACCAAATACATTAAGCAGATAAAATCTCCTAAAGACAAAATGGCATAGCTTAAATACACCTTACGCAAATTTTGTGTCTATTTATTGTCTCCAGAGCCAGTTCTAGCTTGGTAGGCTATGTCAGAGTGAACAACTGGAAATGTGAGTTGGTCCATATTGGAGGCAAATAAAATGCTGACCGGAGCCTACATTTGGGCCTATTTTAATTATTGTTTATTGAGAGATGTAAAATACACCACAAAAACGTTTGTTGTTTTGAAGTCTAATTCCCTGTATTTCATCATAATATGTATAGGGTAAATACATTTGGTAAACAATTTTACCAAATATATAATATAGCTCATTATATTATAAAAACCATCAACAATTTACAGAAGGTGAATACTGTAGCTCGGTTGATGGTGACAGTCACACATTCTGTTAGATTTGAGTCCTTGACTTTAGAGGGTCGTTGCTCAGCCATTGAATGTCATAGAATTTAACCAAAGATATCTCCATGTACTGTGCCTTCGGGAAGTATTCAGACCTTTCAACTTTTTCCACATTTTGTTAGGTTAGTGCCTTATTCTAAAATGAATTAAATTAATGAAAAATCATCAGCAATCTACACACAATAGCCTATAATGACAAGGCGAAAACAGGTTTAGAGACTTTTTTTGCACATTTATTCATCATAAAAAAATAGAAATACCTTATTTACAGAAGTATTCAGACCCTTTGCTATGAGACTCGAAATTGAGCTCAGGTACATCCTCTTCCCATTGATCATCCTTCAGATGTTTCTACAACTTAATAGGAGTCCGCCTGTGGAAAATTCTATTGATTGGACATGATTTGGAAAGGCACACACCTGTCTATATAAGGTCCCACAGTTGACAGTGCATGTAAGAGCAAAAACCAAGCCATGAGGTCGAAGGAATTGTCCATAGAGCTGCGAGACAGGATTGTGTTGAGGCACAGATCTGGGGAAGGATACCAACACATTTCTGCAGCATTGAAGGTCCCCAAGAACACAGTGGCCTCCATCATTCTTAAGTGGAAGAAGTTTGGAGCCACCAAGACTTCCTAGAGCTGGCTGCCCGGCCAAAGTGGGCAATCAGGGTAGAAAGGCCTTGGTCAGGGAGGTGAACAAGGACCCGATGGTCACTCTGACAGAGCTCTAGAGTTCCCCTGTGTAAATGGGAGAATCTTCCAGACGGACAACCATCTCTGCAGCACTCCACCAATCAGGCCTTTATGGTAGTGGCCAGACAGAAGCCACTCCTCAGTAAAAGGCATATGACAGCCCGCTTGGAGTTTTCCAACAGATAACTAAAGACTCTCAGACCATGAGAAACAAGATTCTCTGGTTTGATGAAACCAAGATTGAACTCTTTGGCCTGAATGCCAAGCGTCATGTTTGGAGAAAACCTGGCAACATCCCTATAGTGAAGCATGGTGGTGGCAGCATCAAGCTGTGGTGGTGTTTTTAGCATCAGGGACTGGGAGACTAGTCAGGTTCGAGGTAAAGATGAACGGAGCAAAGTACAGAGAGATCCTTGATGAAAACCTGCTCCAGAGTGCTCAGGACCTCAGACTGTGGTGAAGGTTCACCTTCCAACAGGACAATGACCCTAAGCACACAGCCAAGACCATGCAGGAGTGGTAAGTCTCTGAATGTCCTTGAGTGGCCCTCCCGGGAACTCGGACTTGAACCAGATCGAACATCTCTTTAGAGACCTGAAAATAGCTGTGCAGCAACGCTCCCCATCCAACCTGACAGAGCTTGAGAGGATCTGTTGAGAAGAATGGGAAATACAGGTGTGCCAAACTTGTAGCGTCATACCAAAGAAGACTCATGGCTGTAGTTGCTGCCTAAGGTGCTTCAACAAAGTACTGAGTAAAGGGTCTGAATACTTATGTAAATGTGATATCTGTTTTTTATTTTTAATAAATTAGCAACATTTTCTAAAAAACGGTTTTTGCTTTGTCATTATTTGGCATTGTGTGTAGATTGATGGGGGTTGGGGGGACAATTTAATAGATTTTAGAATAAGGCTGTATGTAAAAAGGAAACCGTCAAGCGGTCTGAATACTTCCTGAAGGCACTGTACGTCTTTCACATGCATTTGACAGATTTTTCCTCAGATTTTTTCTCTTCCTCTTTTTCCTGTGCCTTTTTCTGATATTGTACAACAGCTGATGAAACTAACACTGTAAAAGTGTGAAACAATGTGATACGTATTATTGCTGGTTGAACATTCAATCTACACAGAACCCTCTCATCAGCAGGTTTTGTATGGGTGGAGTTTTGGCTTTCCAGGTGACATCGCCAGGTGGTATATGTTGACAGACCAACAACAGAATTCCAAACCTGCCAATAACAGCTAGTTTTCAGGTTATATATCCCTCTCATTAGGCCCTTCCGCTCTGGTGGATTGATCCAAACTGGTTAATGCACTGCTGTGGTGCCCTTCCCTTCCCCACCCAAAGACAATCCTAGCAAAAGTCTTGCCATATAAATAGTTTTTTGCTTTTGTTTCTTTCCGTTTTAATAGGAAACTATTACATTAAGGTACCTAATCATTACTCAGAAATGATTTGATATTGAGATATGCTAAAGCAACCAGCTCTAGATTAAACAGTCAGCTAACGCTTCCAGTAAACATCAGCAGAACTTGATCACTTCCTGTTGAACACGGAACGAGGGAGAGCTTGGGTTGTTGTTTTAAAAGTGTATTAGAAAGTTTCTTAACTTTTTAGTTTGGATCCCGCGACACAGTTGGCATCAGTTGCTGGGACTGCTACTCTCTGTCCAGTGATCCTGCCGACCGAGGCCGGGTCTGGGGAGCTATTTGGTGTAGCAGCTAGCCTAGCTTCTAGCTAGCTGCCTATCAAGCTAGCGTGGTTTCTTGATGGCCTGTACACAGCCTGTGATGTGATTAGCCATTGTGGCCGGATCTCTGCTGTTTGTTTTCAATCCTCCCTTTGATCTGCCCTGTCTGGAACTACAAGGAGTAACAGCGTAACCAACGTTGCTAGCTACCATGACAAAGACCAAAGCTGGCGGGAGTATTGTTGGGGACAGTGGTGTCACCCTATCACAGGTGAAGGATCTTATAAAATAACAAAAAGAGTTCTACAAGCAGTTGTTACAACAATAAATTATCTTCAAGTGTTTTGTCCAAAAACTGGTGGATTCAACTAATAAAATAATGGACGACCTGACCAGAGAGGTCCAGGACCTGAAGAACAGCTTGCAGTTTTCCCAGGGTCAGCTTTATGAGTTGAAACAGGAGAACGGAAAGATGACAGCAATCTGTAAGTCATTGAAAGAGGACATCAGTTCTGTGTGTGAATGATAACATCTCGAGGGACAACCAAGGTGGAATAACATGGATGTGGATAGAATTGCAGAATCTCCACATGAGACCTGGACTGAGTCTGAGGACAAAGTGAGGGAAATGATCACTGAGAATTTTAAGATGGACCACAGGAAGATAGAGGTGGAGTGTACCCACAGGACTGGAAAGCCACCACCGGCCTAGGTGACAGGCCCCTGAATCTGTAGTTAGAGAGTTCCTCCTTACAGCACTTCAGATCCCACGCGAAGCTGTCGACAAAATCCAACTTTTTTTTTCCTAATAATATTGTAAAATTAACATCTGTACAGAAAGACTCATGTGAAGGCCAAATTACAGAGGAGGAACTGCTTGATGCAATTGGGGCCTTTAAGGCTGGGAAAACTCCAGGGCTGGATGGCATACCAGTGGAAGTATACAAAACTTTTTTTATATATACTCAAAGAACCATTATTAGCATGTTTTAACCACTCCTATATAAATGGTAGATTATCAGACACGCAACAAGGTCTGATATTATTATTACTGAAACAGGACCCAAGTGGTATAAAAAAGATCCAGTACATTTACAAAAATTGGAGACCTCTTATACTTCAGTGTTGTGATGCAAAAATCCTAGCAAAATGCTTGGCGCATAGAATTTAAAAAGTATTGTCAGATATTATTCATCCTAATCAGACAGGTTTTTTACATGGACGATACATTGGAGATAATAGAAGACAAGTACTGGGAACAATAGAATACTATGAAATATCGGGGACACCAGGCCAGGCAACCATGGAAAGGAAATACTGTCTATTTGTGGAAAAATCACCCTGATTAACTCTTTAGTCATATCACAGTTTACCTATTTGCTTATGGTTTTGCCTACACCTAGTGAGTGACCTGCTTTTTAAATTATATGAACATAAAATATTAAATTTTATTTGGATCGGCAAGCCAGATGAAATTAAAAGGGTCTATTTATATAACGACTATGAATTCGCAGGGCAGAAATTATGAAATATTAAAGCATTAGACCTCTCACTAAAGGCATCAGTCATACACAAGTTATAATTAAATCCAAACTGGTTCTCTAGTCAATTGATATGAATGTCTCATCTCATGTTCAAGAAGGGCCTTTTTCCCTTTATTCAGATTACACCGGCCCACTTTCGATTGTTTGAAAAGGAAATAATCTCGAAAATATATTTATTTTTTAAACAATAATTAGAAAGTTGGTTGCAATTTCAGTTTAATCCACCTGAAAAGACAGAACAAATAATACAACAAATATTGTGGTTAAATTCAAATATACTAATTGATTAAAAAACAATTATTTTTCAAATACATTTTTTTAAAAGGTATTATTTTTGTGAATGATATCATAAATAGGACTGGTGGAGTTATGTCACACATGCAGCTAACACAGACATATGGAAATGTCTGCTCTACCCAAAATTACAACCAATTAATTACAGCATTACCACAAAAATGGAAGAGGCAAGTAGAGGGGAAAAAAAGTAAGGAACTTGTATGTCGGCCCTGTATTAAAGAACATAAATGGTTAAAAAAAAGTGTGATAAATATAAACATATACCAATTTCATATAAGGACCAAAAAACTGACAGCTGTGCCATATAAATTGCAAAATAGTTGGGAAGAGATTTTCGATGTACCCATTCCATGGCACATGGTTTATGAATTGATACACAAAACAACACCGGATGCAAAACTTCACATTTTTCTATTTAAATTACTATACAAAATTCTTGCAACTAATAGAATGTTATATATATGGGGGATACAATCTTCACAGCTCTGCAGATTCTGCTGTGAGGAGGCAGAGTCATTAGATCATTTATTTTGGTATTGTCCATATGTAGCTCGTTTTTGGTAACAGGTCCAGGAATGGCTGAAGAATTGCAACATTTGCCTAGAACTAACGCTGCAGATAGCAATACTGGGTGATTTGAAAAGCCATAGTCAATTAATCAATAATATAATAATTATTTTAGCAAAAATGTTTATTTTTAATTTACAATCTGTAGAAGCTATGAGAATAGAAAGGTTCAATTTGTTTGTGAAGCATCACAGCACAGTTGAAAAATATATGGCAAATAGAAATCCAAAATGGATGATGTTGAGAGATAGATGGGAGAGGTTGAATGGAGCTGAAGGGTGGGACTAATAGCAAAATAAAACATGTAAAACCTACGGGGTCTGTCAAATGTATATAGGTTCAGAACTTTTGTGAAATAGCACAGTTACAAATAGAAATCTAACTGGATGGACATCACAAAAACAAACAAAAAACAACTATTGTAAAATAGACTGTGTCTGTAAAATGTGTATAAGATGTATAAATTGAAGGTAAAAGCCGAAGTGTTTATTAGTTTACTCCAATTGGGGGATCGGTGGTAGTGTTTGCGGGGAATAATAATTAAGGTATATTCTTTAAAAAAGTATCTATGTCTATATAGGTATGTGTATGTATATACAGTGGGGAGAACAAGTATTTGATACACTGCCAATTTTGCAGGTTGTCCTACTTACAAAGCATGTAGAGGTCTGTAATTTTTATCATAGGTACACTTCAACTGTGAAAGACGGAATCTAAAACAAAAATCCAGAAAATCACATTGTATGATCTGCCCGCGGATGTCCGGATCAGGACCTGTCAGTTCCATCCCCCAGCATCTCCGCTCCGACGCCCATGGAGCTGGGAGGTGCTGCAATTAGGGCGACCGGAGGAGGGGCCATTCACTGCACCATCTGTGGCCACAGAGGGCACACTGCTGGTCGGGGCTGGGGGGGTTCCTCAGGGAGTCAAGGCAGCAGGCAGGGCGCTATCGTGTCACCCCAGGTGAGTCGGCACCAGGCTCACCCAGAGCCCCCTGTTGCTCATATGTATGTGTTTATTTAATTTCCTGAGTTTTCCCCGCATTCCCAGCATAAGGCGCTAGTACATTCAGGCGCAGCTGGGAATTTTATCGACTGTTCATTTGCTCATCGTTTAGGGATTCCCTTTGTTCCTGTGGATATGCCCTTCCCTGTGCACGCCCTAGATAGTTGACCATTAGGGTCACCGCTCCACTTGACATGGTTACGCGGGATGGTCATAAGGAGAGAATGAGTCTCTTCCTTATTGATTCTCCTGCGTTCCCTGTGGTGCTGGGCTTACCCTGGTTGGCCCGTCATGACCCCACTATTTTGTGACAACAGAGGGCTGCAGCGCTGGACCATTTCGAGGATTTTACCTGCCGCTTCCGGGCAGTCTTCGACCATCCACCTGAGGGTAGAGCGGCGGGTGCACGTCTCTTCCATCTGAGAAAGGGGACGAGGAGCGCCCAGGAGTTCGCCATGGATTTTCGGACCCTGGCAGCGGCGCGGAATGGAACAATAGGGCCCTGATCGACTACTATCACTGCAGTTTGCGCGAGGACATCTGTCAGGAGGTGGCCTGCAGGGACACCACCCTCACTTTCGACCAGCGGTGGACCTGTCCATTCGGCTGGATAACCTGCTGGCCACCCGCGGACGTCCAGATCGGGTTCTATCGGTTCCATCCCCAGCACCGCCGCTCCGGTACCCATGGAGCTGGGAGGTGCTGTGCGTAGGGAGACTGGAGGAGGGTCCGGCTTGTGCACCATCTGTGGACGCAGAGGTCACACTGCCGGTCTGTGCCCGGTTGGTTCCTCTGGGGATCGAGGCAGCAGGCAGGGCACTCTGGCGCCATCCCAGGTGAGCCAGCACCCGTCTCACCCAGAGCCCTCTGTTGCACACATGTTTTGTATGTTTCTTTCCCTGAGTTTTCCCCGCATTCCCAGCATAAGGCGCTCGTCGATTCAGGCGCGGCTGGGAATTTTATAGACAGATCGTTCACCCTTAGTTTAGGGATCCCCTCTATTCCCGTGGCTGTGCCCTTCCCTGTTCACGCCTTAGCCTCCATTAGGGTCAGGGTTGATTAGGGAGGCCACCGCTCCTCTGGGTATGGTGACGCAGGGGCTCACAAGGAGAGAATTAGTCTCTTCCTCACTAACTCTCCTGCGTTTCCCGTGGTGCTAGGCCTACCCTAGTTAGCTTGTCATGACCCCACTGTTTCTTGGCAATGGATGGCTCTCAAGGGATGGTCGCGAGAGTGCTCGGGGAGTTGTTTAGGGTTTCCGTTGGTGCTACTACGGTGGAAAGTCCAGACCAGGTCTCCACCGTGCGCATTTCACCTGAATATGCCGATTTGGCTCTCGACTTCTCCAAAAAGAAGGTGCCTCAGGCGCCTTACCACCATTGACGGGGCGATTGTGGGATAAATCTCCTGGTAGACGCCGCACTTCCCAGAAGTCACGTGTATCACCTCTCACAGAAAGAGACAGATGCTATGGAAACATATGTCTCCGAATCCCTGCGTCAGTGGTACATTCGGTCACCCACCTCCTTGAGTTTATTTATTGTGAAGAAGAAGTGGGGAGGTCTGCGCCCGTGTATTGACTACCGAGGCCTAAATCAGATCACGGTAAGGTACAGTTACGCGCTACCTCTTATCACCACAGCGATTGAGTCAATGCACTCTTTACCAAACTAGATTTCAGAAGTGCTATCAACCTGGTGTGTATCCGGGAAGGAGATGAGTGGAAGACGGCGTTCAGTACGACCTCAGGGCATTATGAGTACCTCGTCATGCCGTACGGGTTGATGAATGCTCCATCAGTCTTCCAAGCCGTTGTAGACAAGATTTTCAGGGACCTTCATGGGCAGGGTGTAGTGGTGTAAATTGATGACATTCTGATATACTCCGTTACACGCGCCGAGCATGTGTACCTGGTGCGCAGGGTGCTTGGTTGACTGTTGGAGCATGACCTGTACGTCAAGGCTGAGAAATGTCTGTTCTTCCAGCGGTCCGTCTCCTTCCTAGGAATCAGCATTTCCACGTCAGGAGTGGGGATAGACAGTGAACGCATTTTAGCCGTGCGTAATTGGCCGACTCCCACCACGGTAAAGGAAGTGCAGCAGTTCCTAGGGTTTGCCCATTACCACCGGAGGTTTATCCAGGGTTTTGGTCAGGTAGCGGTTCCCATTACCTCACTGCTGAAGGGGGGCCCGGTGCATTTGCAGTGGTCGGCTGAGGCGGACAGGGCTTTTGGTCACCTGAGGGCTCTGTTTACCCTCCCGTGCTGGCCCATCCGGATCCCTTTTTGGCGTTCATAGTGGAGGTGGATGCGTCCTTGGCTGGGATTGGAGCCGTGCTCTCTCAGCGCTCTGGTACGCCACCAAAGCTCCGCCCCTGTGCCTTCTTCTCGAAGAAGCACAGTCCGGCGGAGCGAAACTATGACGTGGTGGACCGTAAACTGTTGGCTGTCGTCAAGGCTCTGAAGGCGTGGAGACAGACCAGGTTCCCAAAACGTGAAAGCAGACGCACTGTCCCGACTGTATGACACAGAGGAGCAGCCCATGAATCCCACTCCCATACTCCCGGCATCCTGCCTGGTGGCGCCGGTAGTGTGGTAGCTGGACACGGACATTGAGCAGGTGTTACGTGCAGAGCCCGCTCCCCTCCAGTGTCCCGCTGGGCGTCTGTACATTCCGTCTGCTGTCCGCGACCGAGGGAAGCTACACCCCTTACCCATTCCACAGCGGCCTTGGTCGCACCTCTCGGTGGATTTTCTTACCGACCTGCCCCCCTCACAGGGCAACACCACGATCCTGGTCGTTGTGGATCGGTTCGCTAAGTCCTGCCGTCTCCTCTCTCTGCCCGGTCTCCCTACGGCCCTACAGACTGCGAAGGCCTTGTTTACGCACGTCTTCCGGCACTACGGGTTGCCTGATGATATAGTGTCTGATCGAGGTCCCCAGTTCACTTCGAGGATCTGGAAGGCGTTCATGGAACGTCTGGGGGTCTCAATCAGCCTTACCTCATGGTTTCATCCCGAGAGTAATGGGCAGGTGAAGAGAGTGAACCAGGATGTGGGCAGGTTTCTGCGGTCGTATTGCCAGGATCGGCCAGGAGAGTGGGCAGCGTTCATGCCCTGGGCCGAGATAACTCAGAACTCGCTCTGCCACTCCTCCACTAACCTCTCCCCCTTCCAGTGCATACTGGGGTACCAGCCAGTTCTGGCGCCTTGGCATTAGAGTCTGACCGAGGCTCCTGCGGTGGACGAATGGTTCAGATGCACAGAGAAACATGGGACACCGCCCATGTTCACCTCCAGCGGGCCATGCTGCACCAGAAAGCCAGCGCAGACTCTCACCGCAGTGAGTCTGGCTCTCGACTCGGAACCTGCCCCTCCTCCTGCCCTGCCGGAAGCTGGGTCCGAGGTTTGTGGGGCAATAAAGTCCTGGGTAGAGTGAACAGGGTTTGTTATAGGTTACAGCTTCCCACTGATTACCGTATTAACCGCTCGTTCCATGTGTCTCCTCAGGCCGGTGGTGGTTGGCCCGCTCCAGGAGTCTGAGGTGCGGGAGGTTCGAGGGGGCCCCGGCGTACTCCGTTCACTCTATCCTGGATTCGAGGCGTCAGGCGAGGGGCCTTCAGTACCTAGTGGAGTGGGAGGGGTATGGACTGGAGGAGAGGTGTTGGACCCTTCAATGCTGTGGGAGTTCCACCGTCTCCGTCCGGATCGCCCAGCACCTCACCCACCGGGTTGTCCCCGAGGCCGGCGTCGGCGCGTGGCTGGAGCCGCACGTCAAGCGGGGGGTACTGTCACGACTTCCGCCGAAGTTGGGTCCTCTCCTTGTTCGGGCGGCGCATGGCGGTCAGCATCGCCGGTCTTCTAGCCATCATCGATCCACTTTTCATTTTCCATGCGTTTTGTCTTGTTTTTCGTCACACCTGGTTTCAATTCCCTCAATCATGTGTTGTGTATTTAACCCTCTGTTCCCCCCATGTCTTTGTGTGGGATTGTTTATTGTAAGTGCTTGTGCACGTGCTGTTTGCTGCGCGACGGGTTTTTGTACCCAATTATTCTTGTTATTTTTATGCTGTGTGTTTTGCTATTAAACTGCTCCAGCTATTACCAAGTTCTGCTCTCCTGCGTCTGACTTCCCTGCCACCGATTACGCACCCCTTGCACCAGCACCCTCCCCTTGCGAGGATAACGACACTGAGCCTTTTTCTCAAATATTTTATAGATTGGAGAACACATTGAGAGGGTTCTTAGACCATTCCTTCATTCAGACTCTTTCCATATCCCGGATATCCTTTGTCTGCACTTATGGACTGCCCTCTTCAATTCAAACCACGGGTTTTCAAAGGGGTATAAGTCCGGAGACTGAGATTTTTTATTTTGTGGTCAATTAACCATTTCTTTGGGGATTCACTTGCTGCCAAGTTTTAGCCCCCTGGCAGAGGAAACCAGGTTGTTGGCTAAAATGTCCTGGTAAATGGTCAAGTTAATGATGCCATTGACCTTAACAAGGGCCCCAGAACCAGTGGACGTAAGTAGTCCCATAACATCAAAGATCCACCACCATGTTTTCTCACAAGACTTGCCTGAAGTCGGTACTGCCGATGTGACAACTTCTGCCTGTTGCGTGCAAACAGTTTGGGCTACAAACTAATATGACCCCACCATAGAAAGGTGAGACTCCCATGAACACGTACATGCTGGTTCTTTGGTTATACGATGCCAGCAAAGCTCACAATACTCATCTGAAGGTAACCCAGTATCAGTTTAAAAAATGAAACGTATTATGGAAGTACATTATTGCAAAGAAATGGGTTAAATATGGGTAAAAAAAATCCTTAGACTCTAGGTGGTTAATCAACCCTTATTCCAATATATTTATCAATTTCTACCCTACAGAGTGCTACCCTACAGAGTGCTGTTGAGGCTACTATCGACCTTCATTGCAAAACAGTATGTTTTAATCAATTATTTGGTGACGTGAATATACAGTATTTAGTATAATGTTATAATATATTTAGTATATCAATATTACATGTATTTTTATGTTTTACTTTTTATTTTTATGAAACTCACTGAGGATGGTCCTCCCCTTCCTCCTCTGAAGGAGCCTCCACTGTTAGTACCAAAAAAGGGTTATTTGTTTCTCTCTGTAGGGAACCCTTTGGATTGTATTTTTTAAATGGTTCTACAGTGCATTCAGAAACTATTCAGACCCCTTCACCTTTTCCACAGTTTGTTATGTTACAGCCTTCTTCTAAAATTGATTAAATCATTTATCATGTATGAATATACTTTTGTCAAATGTTATTATCATAAAAAAATGTTTTACTTGTGCATAAGGAATATGATTTGTCCATTTGCAATATGATTTCATAGGAAGTCAAAAGTCAAAGTCAAAAGTCACTTTTTTGGGGGCCAAATGCCATAAGAAATTTGACATGCTCAAAAATCCTGCAGAAATGCAAAATTTACTGGCCTGATGAACTCGGGATGGCCGGGCAGTGATAGTTGTTCCTTTCCATCAATTGTTGTGTTGATTTCATCATGTCCATTTGGTGATGTTTTTTCACTATAGAATCATATTGCAAGTGCACGTGCATTTGCAATATGTTTCAATGGGCATTTACCATCACGAATTTGTCATGCTCAAAAATCATGCAGAATTGCAAAATTGACTTACCTGATGAACACAGGATGGCCGGGCAGTGATAGTTGCTCCTTTCCATCGCTCGTTGTGTTGACTTCATCATGTCCATTTGGTGATGTTTTTTCACTGTTGAATCATATTGTAAGTGAACGTGCATGTGCAATATGTTTCAATGGGAATTTACCATCACGAATTTGGCATGCTCAAAAGTCAAACTATACTTTGCTCAAACTATACTTTTGTCAACTTTTATCATCATATTATTTTTTTTCACTTGTGCATAAGGCATATGTTTTGTCCATTTGCAATATGATTTCATAGGAAGTCAAAAGTCAAAGTCAAAAGTCACTATTTTGGGGGCCAAATGCCATAAGAAATTTGACATGCTCAAAAATCCTGCAGAAATGCAAAATTGACTGGCCCGATGAACTCGGGATGGCCGGGCAGTGATAGTTGTTCCCTTCCATCACTCGTTGTGTTGATTTCATCATGTCCATTTGGTGATGTTTTTTTCACTATAGAATCATATTGCAAATGCACGTGCATTTGCAATATGTTTCAATGGGCATTTACCATCACGAATTTGTCATGCTCAAAAATCGGGATGGCTGGGCAGTGATTCTGGTTCCTCTCCATCGCTCGTTAGGGTTGATTTCAGAATGTCGCTTTGGTGATGGTACCTCACTGTTTAAACATATTGCAAATGGACAAGAGTCACCAGCAAGTCACCGTCCATCAGTCAATTAGATGTCATTCTGACACCAAACTGATACCAATTGACACCAAACCCACTTTTTCAAACTCATTTAGAAGCCAACTATCACATATGTCAGAGCAGGCCCATAATTCACAGCGCCTTCAGTTTAAAACATAATAAAAACGTAAAACACATAGTTACGTTCTAGCTGCGGGTCCAGTTCGGACATTATGTGTAGGCCTATGTGAGTCGACCCCGAATCCCGAGTTTCGGCTCGATAGGTCCTTCGGTGCCTGAGCAAAACCCTAATTGGTGCTGAAAATCCACTTTTTTCCATGCCTTGCTACGGGGTCCTTGAATGAGCTATCGGACAGAAACGTTGGGGTCCATCTCTATGGGCCGAACTGGTTTCAATGCACCTAGTCTTGCGTCTCTGAGACTTTTCTAAATGTCGTCATTTTCATAATGGTCAAAATGAATTGAAGTCATTGCAAATGTACGAGGCTGTTTCTCGGTCCGAGAACCTTCTAGAACCATGTAACTCACCACGCACTATCGACCTGAGGTCTAGAACAGGTTTCTAAAGTTTCAGAACTCTAGGTCTGACGGTTCTTTTTTAGCTCGAACAAAGCTAACTATTGCAGCCACTGTCTGTCTCTACGCACCCCAATATGTCCCTCCTTCCAAGTTGTGTGTCTGTGTGATTTAGTTTTTCTTTGAAATTTTATGGGAAAAATGACTGATTTACAGTTCATGGGGGTTGCCTAATCACACATATGAAGTTTTGGAAACATCCAACTTTTTTAACCCTTCGAAACAGCCCCTGTGACACCAATTATGGCACTTCCGGTTGGCACAGAAAGCTATAAGTCAACACATATCCTCATTGGGGTATGCTTTTACAGAATCCTGAGTTTTAAGTCTTTACATTAAGAACTGACTGATTTACACAGGGTTGAATGCACTATGTCTATCAAACTGCAGGCAGGGTATGGATATACACTTTTAGGGTGATTTTAACCACTTCCAGGAAGCTTAGAATCGACACAGGTAGACCTCATAGTGTCCTGATGGACTGTCATCGAAGACAGGTTCATAAGGCATTCATAACCCACATAGGCTTCAGGTTGACTTTAGAGGAGCAGGCAATGTATTCCTATGGGGAGGGATGTCATTGTAATCTGTGAGATCAAAAAACCCTGTTTTACTGTTAAGGGTTAATGCCACACGGTCAAGGTTAGGCTTGCACAGATCGGGAGGACCTCAGGATCGTACACAGGAAGCTATAAATAAACTCATATCCTGATTGGGGTATGCCTTTACAGAATCCTGAGTTTTAAGTCTTTACGTTAAGAACTGAGTTATTTACGGAGGGTTTAGTGAGTGTATGTTATTTCAGAAAATCATAGAAAATCACAGAAATCTCACAGAGCTCCGCAGCACACTTTAAAAGGATTTGTATGAACACACTGCAACTGGATCTGTAACTGTTTTAAAAAGAAAAACTGTTTTTGAACATCACCAATTTGACATTGTATGATTTCTCTTAAATGACGATAAATAAATGGCTGGTTCTTTTTTTATTGACACCGGAGGCTCCTTGACTTTGACGTGAAGCGGAAAAATTATTTCTCTATTTTCATTTTGGACCTTTAATCCCAGAAAAATGGCCATAACTCAAAAACCGTTGAGGCCTAGACGACATCTTGTTCGGTGCCAACTGCCCATTATGCCAAACCTACGCTCACCAAGTTTTGGAGATAAGGCCACGTCGTGATTTGTGATGTTTTGTACATTTGCAATGTGATTGCATATGCCCTCTTGTGGGATTTACTGGGACAGCGGACAAATTACCAAAATTTGATTATTTTATAAAACGGAAACCGAATGTCAGAGAAAGTTTGTTTGATGACTTCCCGGTAGGTCCGGCCCTGCCGCTCGGCCCGACGCCGTCCGCGAATTTTACAAACGTTTTCGGACGTCTAGTAAGGGACCGTACATTTGCAAAATTGACTTTCTCACTAACCGTACGGCGAATGTCAAAATGTTCCCTTAAGGTATGTAAGTAATATTTGTAATTAATGGGTAGAATGTATGTATAAGCATGTATAAACTGTCTTGGCTGGAAAGTATCTTTGCAACCATTTTACATTGTGTATAGCATAATGTCAATTGTTAATCTTTTCTGCAAATTAAAGTGTTTGACAATATATTTTCTAAGCGCATACATGTATAAACTACTGTGTAGGTTACGTGATCATATCGAGGATTACATAGTCTATGACTGTATGGAGAGATTTAGCATTCATTTCAGTCAGCACTAATACATTTTTACTGAGAATCGACTATACACAAGCCGATACTACCCCAGGCACGTGTACAGATAGGGCTCTACCTGTGCAGAGCACATACCCCTTTGCCTTTCCAGTCTCCAAAGTGCCCTTTTCGGTGATAGTATAATTTCCCCAAAAATATAGCTTTTTTTTTTGTATAAATGTTTTGTCATTGTTTATTCTGAACCCACTGCCCGCAAGTCGTCATTAAATTCTCCCCTATGTTTCAGAACCAAAAAGTTGACCGTCTTGATTGTTGACCAATGACCAGTCATCAACATTCGCGCGCAAAGGCCATAGGGGTCAAGTTTATGGTTTAGGGTAGGGACGTCCCGAGGATTCTGAATAGCACTAACCTATCCAGATTAGAGAGCAGAATTAACTTGTTTTATTTCCTCCAGTTGTGCCTGGCAAAAACAGACTAGGTCTACGATTACCATCCAAGTAAAAATACAGTTTAGCAATCTACTACTACTACCGACTCATCTTTGCCAAAACAATAGGCTACCTGGCGATTTGATTGATCATTTTTATATTTTAGATAGACCTAGTTTGGGTGGCTACTGGTTATAAACTGAGTGTACAAAACATTAAGAACACCTGCTCTTTCCTGACGGACTGACCAGGTGTATCCAGGTGAAAGCTATGCTCACTTATTTTTGCCGCTTGTTAAATCCACTTCAATCAGTGTAGATGAAGGAGAGGAGACAGGTTGACAAATCATTTGTAAGTTTTGAGACAATTGAGACATGGATTGTGTATGTGTGCCATTCAGAGGGTTAATGGGCAAGACAAAAGATTTAAGTGTCTTTCAACAGGGTATCGTTAGTAGGTGCCAGGCGCACCGATTTGTGTCAAGAACCGCAATGCTGCTGGGTTTTTCCACGCTTAACAGATTCCCATGTGTATCAAGAATGGTCCACCACGGAATTGACACCCAGCCAACTTGACACAACTGTGGGAGTTATTGGAGTCTACATGAGCCAGCATCCCTGTGGAACGCTTTCAAAAAGTGGGGGGAGGGAAACTCAATATTAGCAAGGTGTTCTTAATGTTCTTAATGTTTCTACAGTCAGTGTATGTCTAAAGATAGGCAGCTGTAACATGGCACTGCCTTCAACATTATGGGATGAAGATGTAACATATTCTGACCAATTTTTTACGATATTTGTGAAGAAGAACAAGGCTACCCGGCTGACAATGAGCACTTTACAGGTAGACCTCCAAAGTGATGGCATGGGTGCAGACAGAACATGCTTTCCATCCAATCCTGCAACCTCTGCTACAGAGGCCGTATATTTTTGCTTGCTCTGGACTCCAGAGAAGTGACATGATATATCCCTTTGTTGGTATTGGCCACTAACGTGAATGACTTTCAGCTCCAAATGCAGGTGTAAAACACAGTTTATTTCTGTAGCCTATCTTGCATTTTGAAAATGCATCACTGTTTGTGGCTATAATGACAGGCTACATTTTCTCAGCGATTGTGCTTGTATGTTTGTGTGTGCACATGTGCATGTGTGTGCGTGAGTTCGCACGTTTTGTACCATTCTTTTTTGGGGATCGCGGATCAAACAGTTTGAAAACTACTGGGATACATGGTAATGGTACCAAATGGAGTTGGGTTGGATATAGTAATAGTAAGTTACAGTATTTCTTACAATCTTCTATTTTGACTGGAATTGTGTTGGTCGTTGTTTAGTGCTGCATTTATTACAGTTCAAAATAGTTCAGCAAAATACTTGACTCATCAGATTGTGCTGCTTTCCCCTCTTCCTTGTGTGTGTATGGGGGGTGCTCTTTTATTAGTTTGAGCATGTGCCCCCCAAAAGGTCTGTGCACAGCCCTATACTACCTAATGACTACCTCACTAGCAGTTGGATTAGCCATCCTAAGAAAAAGAGGCCACAGACCTACTGTACATCTTCATGGTGATTTCAACTGCCTACAACTGAAACCCATTCAATGAGTTTAAATAAAACAACTGGTTAACCATTAAACCAGGGCAGAACTTTGACCTTGTGTGAATGATCATACGATCACGCTTGTGTGATGTTGGTGATAAAACACCTGAAAGCCAGGCCCAAGGAGGAGGAAGTGTACACAGGGGCATGAGTCTTACAAATAAGGAAGCATTAGGCGGCCACACACACAGGTTCACACTGCACTTAGCCCAGATCTAAGCGAGTTCTTAGGAACAGTTTTACAGGGCTTGCCAATCAGAGAGTTCCATTGTCACCTAATTGTAATATTCAATAAGCTTAGTCCTGGGTTAAGGACATGCCATTTGAACCCAGGTGATTGAATAAAATAAAACCCTTTAATCACTGTTTAGTTTTTAGATTGCTGTGAAATACATCATTTTAGTTTGTTTGTTTCATATGGTTTGAATTAATATATATTTTTTACAATTTAATTTAGAAAGACAGTAGCATAGTTATAACATTCTGGTCATTAGCAGCCAGCCACTGAGTCATGGATGGTGCAGACTGGTCCATATTTTGAGCCGAGATGTGTAAAACTGTGTCTCTCATTGGCGTCATTGTCACGCCCTGACCATAGAGAGCCCTTGTTTCTCTATGGTGTAGTAGGTCAGGGCGTGACGAGGTGTTCTAGTTTAAAATTTCCATGTTGGTGTTTTGGTTTGGTTCCTAACTAGAGGCAGCTGGTAATCGTTGCCTCTAATTGGGGATCATATTTAAGTAGCTATTTTTCCCACCTGTGTTTGTGGGATATTATTTTGTGTTTGTGCATGTGCACCACTTAGTCACGTTGTGTTGTTTGTTTATTGTTTTGCTTAAGTTTGACTTTATAATAAAGATGTGGAACTCTACGTACGCTGCGCCTTGGTCCAGTTCTATAAGGAGAGTCAGAGGTTAGTCTGCCATTTCTTCACAAGCAGCCTATGTCTCACAGCTAGCGAGACTAATAATATTATTTATTATACAGTAGGTACAGTTTAAAATAAGAAACAGGTTCATTTCATCTTGTGGTACACAATGGAAGCCTCTCTTCAGGCCACCAACTAATCTCTGAGCAGGAATGATATGTAACTGTCCAGTGCGTGACATCCCTGACCACTCATTAATAGCAAGTGCAATAAAACATACACTGCCGTTCAAAAGTGTTGTGTCTTTGGCTATGCCAGATTAAGTGATATGACATGCTATTCTATAAAATAATTTCTCTGTAATTAATATTACCTGATTAAGCTAATCAGGTAGATAAATAACTAGAAAGTCGGGGTACCACAAAATAATGTTTATAGAGCTGTTATCTTCCAAATAAACTCTTAAAGACCTAGTAATCTTTTACATCAATAGCAGTCAATATTAATCATCACCTTATTTCAGTCTCATCTGAACATCGTAGAATTCTTGAAATCTTCATGAACCCTGGCTAACAAGTTGAATCAGCAATACAAACTTTGGTTTAATTATTTATTTACTAAATACCTAAATAATCACACAGAATTACATAAACACAGAATGGATATTATGTCATACAGAAAACGTCCCTGGTGGACGGAGCCGACATGATGGCTGGTTACACAAAGGAAAGGGGGTTGGGTTTGAGTGAAAGAGTAGGAAGACTGGGGGACAAAGGGAGAAGCTATGCTATCGTAAATACAGTATCTTATGCATACTAAATTACCGCCCATGTCAAAAAGGAGAATGAAATAAATATTTACTCTGGCATTTCGATCGTCACCTTCACATTGAATCACGATGCTAATTTCGTTAGGTTATTATCTGAGCCCTTTTAACGTAGGACTGTCAACCACACGTCGTCGGAACAGAAAGTACTATTTTCGCAAAGGGCTTATATAGTGGAGGGAGAGAAGGGTGTGTTTCATAGTTTATAACCAATGTCCCTTCACAGGGGCGGGCCACTGATTGAGCAGAGCTTTAACCTTATGGAAACCCAATTCTCTCATTTGAAAGCTAAAATTACATTTAATCTTTTCACAAATAGTTTCAAATGTAAACGTTTAAATTGCACAACAATTCTATGTGAATCTGATAACTATAATGTGTAGACTTTCCAAGATACAGTTTATGTCATCCTATCATTAATAAGAATGTCTCAGATGGCAACTGAACTGACATTATATTCATTAAATCCCAATGCACATTTTCAACTGGTTGGATTACCGAAATATGTTTCCTTTCGCCCCACCTTTTGATGTTCCCAGACTCTATATGTTTAACAAAGGCTCTTCAAGAGTCCTTCTGTAGAGTCAAGAGAGAGAGACAGGGAAGGGAGAAAGGTATTTATCTGGGGGGGGGGGGGGGCTGTGTCATAAACCTACCCCCAGGCCAACGTCATGACAAAAGTTTGGGGTCACTTGGAAATGTCATTTTTTTGGGCCATTAAAATAACATCAAATTGATTCGAAATACAGTGTAGACATTGTAAATTAATATTGTAGCTGGAAACGGACGATTTTTTATGGAATATCTACATAGGCGTACAGAGGCCCATTATCAGCAACCATCACTCCTGTGTTCCAATGGCACGTTGTGTTAGCTAATCCAAGTTTATCATTTTAAAAGGCTATTTGATCATTAGAAAACACTTTTGCAATTATGTTAGCACAGCTGAAAACTGTCGTCCTGATTAAAGAAGCAATAAAACTGGCCTTATTTAGACCAGTTGAGTATCTGTAGCATCAGCATTTGTGAAAAAAAGTAAAGAAAAACAATATGGGGATGAAGTAGGTAGATTGGGTGGGCTATTTACAGATGGGCTATGTACAGCTGCAGCGATCAGTTAGCTGCTCAGATAGCTGATGTTTAAAGTTAGTGAGGGAAATATAAGTCTCCAGCTTCAGCAATTTTTGCAATTCGTTCACGTCATTGGCAGCAGAGAACTGGAAGGAACGATGATGATGACCTAGACGACCTAACTGACTAAACCAGCCCAGCTTGTCAGGTGGGGCATCGTGACTCAGCAAGTGCGAGCAAGTAAGCTACCAAGGAAGCTAAGATGATAGCCTCGCCAGGGCTTGAGCCTCTACATTGCTCCATGTGGTCTCTACAAACAGCTGGGGAATTAGTTTTAATGGTAGACTGCCTGCTTAGCATGCGAGAGGTAACAGGATTGATGCCCGCATTCTCCAATACACATTGTTTTGAGGACACAAGACAGCTCCTGTTCAGTGTGCCTGCATTTCAGTCTTGTGACAACCTACTGTGATGTAACAATGATGTAGCAATGTCAGCCTAAAAACATCAATACTTTCTGAAGAAGAGGGCAGCACACAAAGCTTTGGCCATGCTCCTGGTGGTCAAAGGGGAGATTGTGTTAGAACCAACCTCATGCTGAAAACCAGAAGCAAACTAGGGACCTTTAGCTCTCTAGTTTAATGCTCTCCCAACTGAGCCGCTTTGCTTATGTCAGTGGCACCTTTAGGTACACCCACAAGTGGCACAGAATATGGACACTCAAAAGGCATCTCGTGGCCAGCACGGGGACTGAACCCGTGATGTTGGCGTTATTAGCACCACACTAATCAACTGAGTTAACCAGTCCAGCTTGTCAGGTTGGTCAGTTGTTCCGAGTCTGAACTCAGTTCACTGGATGATTTAACATGGTTGTTCTTCAAGCCTTGGTGTGCATATTGCAAATTAAGTAATGACCTTTGAAAACCTGAATCTAGTGATAATGGAACAACATCTGTGAGATTTTACTAGTTAGAGATGATATGGCCAAAGGCTGATGGAGACTGCATTATACTTTCCTCCAAATCTGGAGCGTATGCTTGGACCATGGGCTCTTACTGTCCCTGTCTGTCCTCTTTCCCAGGAAAGGTCTTACTGGAGCGTATGTTTGGACCAGTGGGTAAAAGGAAATGGGTAAAAGAAAAAATGGATATGTAGTCAATTTTACCACTGAATGCATTCAACCCGTCTTAATCAGAGAGGTGCATTGACCACCTTTGTTGTTTTCTTTTTCGAGCCATCTAGATCCAGATTAATATTTTATCCAAGTATTATTGGTTGCAATTGGGTGGCCCAGTAGTACCACACAGGGGCGCAACTTTGGTTTTCGAAGTGGGGGGGATAAACACTCCAAACAGCCTACCCGACCGCGCGGAGGCGTCAGCGTGGTCCTAAAGCACACCGTTGCCTCGTTTTGTATCCCATTCCAATGATAAAACTGTGTGGGGAAAAAATGCAATTTCAGTGAAAGT
This sequence comes from Oncorhynchus mykiss, assembly GCF_013265735.2. NCBI lineage: Eukaryota > Metazoa > Chordata > Actinopteri > Salmoniformes > Salmonidae > Oncorhynchus > Oncorhynchus mykiss. Next base: position 28,528,482 of record NC_050572.1, on the reverse strand, counting down.
TGCGCCCCTGGTACCACGTCAAATTTGGTAAACATAGGTCACCTGATTCCTTTGGCTGTGGAGTCTCGAAATTGAGCTCAGGTGCATCCTGTTTCCATTGATCATGTTTCTACAACTTGATTGGAGTCCACCTATGGTAAATGCAATTGATTGGATATGATTTGGAAAGGAAAATGTCAGTTCATGTCAGAGCCAAAACAAGCCATGAGGTTGAAGGAATTGTCTTTAGAGCTCTGACACAGGATTGTGTCGAGGCACAGATCTGGGGAAGGGTACCAAAACATTTCTGCAGCATTGAAGGTCCCCAAGAACACAGTGGCCTCCACCTAGACCTGGCCACCCAGCCAAACTGAGCAATCGGGGGAGAATGGCCTTGGTCAGGGAGGTGACCAAGAAACCGATGGCCCATCTGACAGAGCTCTCGAGTTCCTCTGTGGAGATGGGAGAAACTTGCAGAATTGACAACCATCTCTACAGCACTCCATCAATCAGGCCTTTATGGTAGAGTGGCCAGATGGAAGCCACTCCTCAGTAAAAGGCACATGGCAGCCTGCTTAGTTTTTGCCAAAAGACACCTAAAGGACTCTGACCATGAGAAACAAGATTCTCTGGTCTGATGAAACCAAGATTGAACTCTTTGACCTGAATGCCAAGCGTCACGTCTGGAGGAAGCATGACACCATCCAGGGACTGGGAGACTAGTCAGGATCGAAGAAAAGATGAATGGAGCAAAGTACAGAGTTCCTTGATGAAAACCTGCTCCAGAGCCCTCAGGACTGCAGACTGGGAAAATGTTCACAGTAAGCACACAGTCAAGACAATGCAGGAATGGCTTCGGGACAAGTCTCTGAATGTCCTTGACTGGCCCAGCCAGAGCCCAGACTTGAACCCGATTGAAAATCTCTGGAGAGACCTGAAAATAGCTGTGCAGCAACCATCCCCATCCAACCTGACAGACCTTGAGAGGATCTGCAGAGAAGAATTGGAGAAACTCCCCAAATACAGGTGTGCCCAGCTTGTCGCGTCATACCAAAGAAGACTTGAGGATGTAATCGCTGCCAACGGTGTTTCAACAAAGTACTGAGAAAAGGGTCTGAATACGTATGTAAATGTTATATTTCACTTTTTTTAACATTTTAAAAAATGAATGAAAGCCTGTTTTTGCTTTGTCATTATGGGGTTTTGTGTGTAGACTGATGAGGGAAGAAAACAATTGAATCAATTTTAAATTGAGCATACCCATGAAGGAGCCATGGGATGCTGGGGGGGGATCCTGCCCACATGCTAGAACGCCCCAAATGGCAGACTGCAGTTGCACACTGTTGCTCAGGAGAGAGGAGGTGGATGTGGTAGTGCCAATGAGCAAGGCAGCTCCTAAGGGTCTGATATGGGCAGTAGCGGTTCAGAGATGGCAGGAGAAGTGGAACAGAGACACAAAGGGCAGGCATCTACTCCAAGTAGAGAGGAAAGTCTGGGAGGGGAGGATGGTAGGAAGAGACAAGTGAGGAGGCCATCTTTACAAGGCTAAAGTTGGGACACAGCTGGCTGAATACAACATTAAATATGATAGGAAATTATCCAACAGGAAGGCGTGATTACTGAAAGGAAGCAGAGACAGGGACATGTACTAATCAGTGGTTTAGTGGAGGGTAATCACAGTTTACCCACATTTTTTATTTTTCCTAACAGTTTACCCTCCTTTAGCAGAGAAAAACTCCCTAATTATAGGGAGCATAAATGTTTTATGCGTGAGCAAGACAAAGGAGATGATAGTGGACTACAGGAAAATGAGGGCCGAACACGCCCCCATTCACACCGACAGGGCTTAAGTGAAATGGGTTGAGGGTTTCAAGTTCTTTGGTGTCCACATAACCAACAAACAAATTATCATGGTCCAAACACACCAAGAAAGTTGTGAAGAGGGCACTTTTCAGTCCGTCTAAGCAGACTGAAAAGATTTGGCATGGATCTCCAGATCTTCAAAAAGTTCTACAGCTTCACTATCGAGAGCATCCTGACCAGTTGCTATGGCAGCTGCTCAGCATCCGACCGTAAGGTGCTACAGAGGGTAGTGTGTACAGCCCAGTACATCACTGGGGCCAAGCTTCCTGCCTTCCACGAACTATATACTAGGTGGTGTCAGAGGAAGGCCCAAGAAATTGTCAAAGACTCCAGTCACCCAAGTGAGACTGCTCTCTCAGCTACCGTGTGGCAAGTGGTACCAGAGCGCTAGGTCCGGTAGGTCTAGGTCCAAAATGTCATTTTAAAATAGCATTTTTGTCCCCCCAGTTTTATAATTGGAATGTGATACAAAATTAGGCAATGGGATGATTTAGAACCATGCGAACGCCTCAGAGTGGTTGGGTAGGCTGTTTGGAGTGTTTATTGGACTGGATGAAAAGATATATATTTTAAAAAATGATGCCCCCCCCCCACTTCTAAAACAGAAGTTGTGTGAGGCCACCTGACATTTATTTTACTAGGCAAGTCAGTTACAAACAAATTCTTATTTTCAATGATAGCCTAGGAACAGTGGGTTAACTGCCTTGTTCAGGGGAAGAACAACTGATTTTTAACTTGTCTGCTCAGGGATTTGATCTTGCAATCTTTTGGTTATAAGTCCAATTCTTTAACCACTAGGCTACCTGCCACCCCAGCTGTAGTGGGCAGTACAGAAGAGGTGATGGTCAGGATCAAAATGGTGAAGGCTTGCCAGTACCCCTGTGGCGTAGTGCAATGTAAGAGAGAGAGGAAGTTTGTGTGTGTTGTTTTAAACACATTTTCTTCAATTCTACACATTTTGCCAAGGGGCTAAGAGAAATTGCAGTTTCAAAGCTAATTTCCTGCAATTCTACTTATTTTGCCATTGGGGCTGAGAGACATTGCCTTTTTAAAGCAAATTTACTGCAATTCACATTTTGCCATATCTTATGTTGTGTTATAACATAACACGACAAAATCAATGAGGACCCAATGCTATAGCATTTTTGGATGCTAGTTTGTATTTTGGTGATTTGTTAGTTTTCAAAGATGATCTAATTTTAAAATATATATTGCTAATAGATGGTGCTATTATAATCTGATTTTGGTCGTTTAAAGCTGCAATATGTAACTTTTTGGGCGACTTGTTATAGATCTGTTATTCTCATTGAAAACAGGTCTAAGAAGCGTTCTTAAGTTGAGTTTTTGCTTCTTTTACTTACGGTTTTGTACACCAGCTGAAAATGCAATATTTTTGTATATGGAAAAGATGGTAAAACAATTCTCTACACTAGCTTGTTTTCTCACAAACTGAAATTAGGCAATCTATTACAGTTTTAGCAACCATGAAATGGCGGAGCAATTTCTGCACACCGACAGTGTCTTTGCACATGTGGTGCATACGTTTGATAAATCCAACGCATGCACCACACAGAACGCACTGCGTTTATATCTCTGTTATATTTCCCACTTTCTTAACCTCTGCCACTACAGGACACCGGCAGTCTCCTTGTTTTACGGAGGAATACCCTTATTTCTACCTGCCTCACAATCCACTGACACTGTTTCACTCCCCGCTGCCAGTAATCAGTAAAAAGTGATTCATTGGGTTGTAATTTCTTTACTAATTGGATGTGATTTATCTGTTCATTTTGATTTGTTGTGTATAGAAATGTTTCTTCTTAGGAAGAGTTTAACCAATTATTACATTTCAGGGATCTGTTCATTGTGTTGCTGTTGACCACATTTTTTAGATTAGAGGATTTTTATGTGGTGATTTTAAGACGCTAGAGAGTGCTGTGTATTATACATACTTTGGTAGGCTATTTCTATAACTCAGGTTATATGAGGTTGAAATGAGGTTGAAATTTGAGGAAGCTTACAATTTATCATACAATTTCTACCTGTGCCTGTCAGTTATAATTATTTGTATATGTGCATTTTCGTGGAACAGTTTAATTTTAATAATAACATTTTTGTTTCTCAAAATTATTTTCACGTGATTATTAATCCTTAATCTGAATTAAAATGACAATCTAAAAATTCAAACTCAACTAATGCAACAGCACCAGGTTTTGCCGTATGGACACATTGATACACTGATCCATCGGAGGCTAAAGAAATGAGCTCAGGCGGTGCGCTCCCTCACTCGTATCAGGACAGAGAAACCACACACATGCTCCTTGCTCACGTGGAGCACTCAAAACAAAATACAATTAAAACATTTATAACTCTTACATGATGGTTATGAAATAAACCAAAACTTGTTTCTCACAAGTGTAGCAGGTTGTGAACTCTGCAAACAACGTTTCCACTCCAAGAATGTGAACGTTAAAGTACTGTAATATGTGGGGCGTAGAGCGTTGGGCCCTCCTAGGCCGTCATTGTAAATAAGAATTTGTTCTTAACTGATGGCAAAAACAAACAAAAAAGCCAAATTACGGGATTAACGGTACATTTACTAGGCATACTGATAACATATGTAATGGGGAATTGGTAGGAGAAAGCAGAGCACATTCTGGAGCGCTAAATCCATGCATTCTGGAGACACCGCCATATCTTCGCCACACACCCCTCCCCTTTTTCTTGTCTCATTATTTTGAGTTATACTTAAGACACATCATCTTCACACATTTTAGATGCAGTGACAGTCGCAACTCAATTATCAGCTAGCCCTATTGCCACGCGCACTGGCCAAATTGCTGACTTTCGAAATAGGCATAGGCCTATGTACTTGTGATTAACCTTTTTTAACTAGGCAAGTCAGTTAAGAACAATTTGTTATTTACAATGACTGCCTACCCCCAGTCAAACCCTCCCCTAACCCTCACCCCGTGATTGGGACTCCTGGTCACGGCCGGTTGTGACACCGCCTGGGAACGAACTATAGTGACGCCTAGACCGCTGCACCACTTTGGAGGGCTCTTCAACAGGAAGTATCCGAACAGTGCACTGTGCACCCGATACCTTTCCTTTCTATTTCGTAAATGGCTGGAACCAGAGATCAATATATAATGACGAGATGCACATGTCTCCCCCCTAACAATGCGAGTCCTCCCAAAGGCGGGAATGCAGGCGACAAGTTTAGGTCTGCATATTATGCTCATACGAACGCATTGAGTTTATTCAGAATTTGGCCCTCTCGCTTCTTCCTCTCTGCTGAAACGAATGAGTTTAACAGCGCCCAACTGTTTTACTATATGTATCCCATGTATCTGATGCTGTTTACCAGAAAAGGTATGACATACCATACTCCATTTATCCAGACAGCATTAGATACATAATCTACACATACCGAGGCAAAAAGGCGTTATTTCGCTTGCTGGTGTGCTTAATCTGAGATTGATGTATATTTCTGTTGGCGCGCGTCTCTGTCAAATTCATAAATGATAGGGAGGGCCAGGACCAGTGCTAGCGTGATAAATGAACACTCTACCATTTAAACTAATCTCTCAGTTGTTTGAAGTGACCACAAGTAACAATCAAGAGACTCCCACCCACTAGTATTTATTTGCTGACCCGCGATGGCTCATAACAATTGACCCACCTGGCAAGCGGACGGTTAGCTCATTTGGTTAAACGTTAAGAGTGTGGTGCTAATAACGGCAAAATCGAAAGCATAGATCCCAGTACTGGCCACGAGATGCCTTTTGAGTGTTCATATTCTGTGCCACTCGTGGGTGTCCCCAAAGGTGCCACCGACATAAACCAAGAGGTTTGCCGAAATAGGTCAGTTGGGCCAGCATTATACTGAAGATCTAAACGTCTGATTCAGTCCCGGGTTTCGGCACATGATTTTGGAGGTAGGTTCCATCATAAGTTCCCCTTAGACCACCTGGAGCATGTTCATAGCTTCATGTGCTGCCCTCTTCCTCCGAAAGTAAGGATTGCCCTACTTTTAAGGCTGACATTGTTAAATCATCGTCACTTCATAATAGGTTGTCACAAGACTGAGCTGCAGATACCCCTTCAGGTCGATAGCACCACAGCGTGAGCTGACCACACGCCACCACATGAATTCATTAATTTACTAAGCTACTAAACCCTTATACTAATTTACTAAATGGAAGGGGGAAAGATTAAGATAATCTTTAACGATTATGCAAACAGTATGACCACAAGACGCTGCAGTAAATATAAGAAACAAGACAACGAGCCGGTGAGCGAAAAAACAATATTAAAAATGTTCGGAATTGCTTGTCCGCATTGAAATTGTGGTTTTGAAAAGGTGGGCAAACATTTTGAAACCTTGGGAAAGAAAATAGAAGACGTGACTACTACCTTCCAGAACCTGGACACTACACTTAAGACAGCGGATGGCTGAGTGGGTGAACTGGAAGACAGCTGTGGTACTCCCGAAAGACCTCTCTTTCACTCTCCAAACCAACAATATTTCCGTGAGTCATGACAAATGTCAACATTTAGAATCGAGAGGAAATAGTGTGAATATATGGAGTACCAGAAAGCATGGAAAAATTAGATATGCAGAAGTTCATTGAGCCCTTTACAAAATAACTATTGCATCTCCCACGCGGTTTGAACCTGGGAGTTCAGCACATCCACAGGGAGCTAGGTTCACCACCCATCGACCCCCGTACGCCACTGAGGTCCATCGTCCTACGATTCCTGAGCTACAGTGCCTTGCTAAAGTATTCGGCCCCCTTGAACTTTGTGACCTTTTGCCACATTTCAGGCTTCAAACATAAAGATATAAAACTGTATTTTTTTGTGAAGAATCAACAACAAGTGGGACACAATCATGAAGTGGAACGACATTTATTGGATATTTCAAACTTTTTTAACAAATCAAAAACTGAAAAATTGGGCATGCAGAATTATTCAGCCCCTTTACTTTCAGTGCAGCAAACTCTCTCCAGAAGTTCAGTGAGGATCTCTGAATGATCCAATGTTGACCTAAATGACTAATGATGATAAATACAATCCACCTGTGTGTAATCAAGTCTCCGTATAAATGCACCTGCACTGTGATAGTCTCAGAGGTCCGTTAAAAGCGCAGAGAGCATCATGAAGAACAAGGAACACACCAGGCAGGTCCGAGATACTGTTGTGAAGAAGTTTAAAGCCGGATTTGGATACAAAAAGATTTCCCAAGCTTTAAACATCCCAAGGAGCACTGTGCAAGCGATAATATTGAAATGGAAGGAGTATCAGACCACTGCAAATCTACCAAGACCTGGCCGTCCCTCTAAACTTTCAGCTCATACAAGGAGAAGACTGATCAGAGATGCAGCCCAGAGGCCCATGATCACTCTGGATGAACTGCAGAGATCTACAGCTGAGGTGGGAGACTCTGTCCATAGGACAACAATCAGTCGTATATTGCACAAATCTGGCCTTTATGGAAGAGTGGCAAGAAGAAAGCCATTTCTTAAAGATATCCATAAAAAGTGTATTTTAAAGTTTGCCACAAGCCACCTGGGAGACACACCAAACATGTGGAAGAAGGTGCTCTGGTCAGATGAAACCAAAATTGAACTTTTTGGCAACAATGCAAAACGTTATGTTTGGCGTAAAAGCAACACAGCTGAACACACCCCCCCCACTGTCAAACATGGTGGTGGCAACATCATGGTTTGGGCCTGCTTTTCTTCAGCAGGGACAGGGAAGATGGTTAAAATTGATGGGAAGATGAATGGAGCCAAATACAGGACCATTCTGGAAGAAAACCTGATGGAGTCTGCAAAAGACCTGAGACTGGGACGGAGATTTGTCTTCCAACAAGACAATGATCCAAAACATAAAGCAAAATCTACAATGGAATGGTTAAAAAATAAACATATCCAGGTGTTAGAATGGCCAAGTCAAAGTCCAGACCTGAATCCAATCGAGAATCTGTGGAAAGAACTGAAAACTGCTGTTCACAAATGCTCTCCATCCAACCTCACTGAGCTTGAGCTGTTTTGCAAGGAGGAATGGGAAAAAATTTCAGTCTCTCGATGTGCAAAACTGATAGAGACATACCCCAAGCGACTTACAGCTGCAATCGCAGCAAAAGGTGGCACTACAAAGTATTAACTTAAGGGGGCTGAATAATTTTGCACGCCCAATTTTTCAGTTTTTGATTTGTTCAAAAAGTTTGAAATATCCAATAAATGTCATTCCACTTCATGATTGTGTCCCACTTGTTGTTGATTCTTCACAAAAAAATACAGTTTTATATCTTTATGTTTGAAGCCTGAAATGTGGCAAAAGTTCGCAAAGTTCAAGGGGGCCGAATACTTTCGCAAGGCACTGTATCAAACCAAACAACTGTCCTCCACACAGCATGGCAAGCTAAAGAGCCGGTGATCCAGGAAAAACTGGTGTCAATTGACCAATGAAAACAGAGAATATGCTGAAATCAAGAGGCAGCTGAAGAAGCAGCACATCTGATTCCAGTCACCTTTCCCCCGCCGCCCACTTTAAAGTATTCCTGCAGAGTGGCTGCGGATAGTCAACTTGGGCAACACAATCTCACACTCAATTCGTACAAAAAGTATTTCAGCAGATTTTGTGCACTTTTGCTTGTTTTTGTGTAGCTTAATTCATGTGAAAATACACACATTTTTGTGCGAATTAATTTGTAGGAAAATACATTTTTAGGGGGCAAACTTTGGAAAAACATATTTTGAAAGTTATTACAGCAATGCGTGATGGGCAATGGTATTCTGCACTGCCTTTTTTGTGACCCATATATATATTAAAATAAAATAAAAACGTGTTCACAACCCAATATTTTTAATCAACCAGGTTGTCACTTAAATAATTATTATATAATAGTAACCTTATAACCTTATATGCAATGGTGTCTGAGCTGTGCACATCCAAGGGCCAGCCGTACTGTCTTGTTCTGAGTGAATTGCAATTTTCCTCTTTGTGGCACCTGACCACACGACTGAACATTAGTCCATGTGAGACCTGCCTTCTTGATAGTGCTGTTAAGAAGACAGTGCAGTTTTATTATGGACAGACTTCTCCCCATCTTAGCTACTGTTGAATCAATATGTTTTGACCATGACAGTTTAAAATCCAGGGTTACTCCAACCAGTTTAGTCACCTCAACTTGCTCAATTTACATATTATTAATGACAAGATTTAGTTGAGGTTTAGGCTTTAGTGAATGATTTGTCCCAAATACAATTATTTTTTATTTTGAAATATTTAGCACTTACTTATTCCTTGCCACTCATTCTGAAACTAACTGCAGCTCTTTGTTAAGTGTTGCAGTCATTTCAGTCGCTGTAGTAGCTGACGTGTATGGTGATTCATCCGCGTACTTTACTTTACTCAAAGCCAGTGGCATGTCATTAGTAACTATAGAAAACAATAAGGGGCCTAGACAGCTGCCCTGGGGAATATCTGATTCTACCTGGATTATGTTGGAAAGGTTTCCATTGAAGAACACCCTCTGTGTTCTTTTAGATAGGTAACTCTTTATCCACAATATAAGAGGGGGGGTTGTAAAGCCATAACACATATTTTTCCAGCAGCAGACCATGATCGATAATGTCAAAAGACGCACTGAAGTATAACAAAACAGCTCCCACAATCTTTATTTCACTAATTTCTCTCAGCTAATCGTCAGCCATTTGTGTAAGAGCTTGTTGAATGTCCTTCCCTATAAGCGTGATGGTCTGTTGTCAATTGGTTTACTGTAAAATAGCATTGTATCTGGTAAAACACATTTTTTTCAAAAGTTTACTACGTGTTGGTAAAAGGCTGATTGGTCGGCTATTTGAGCCAGTAAAGAGGGCTGTACTATTCTATTCTTAGGTAGCGGAATTACTAGATTCCATCCAGGCCTGAGGGCACACACTTTGTAGTAGGCTTAAATTTAAAATATGGCAAATAGGAGTGGCAATGTCGTCCGCTATTATCCTCAGTAATTTTCCATCCAAGTTGTCAGACCCCGGTGGCTTCTCATTGTTGATAGACATCAATAATGTTTTCACCTCTTCCACACTCACTTTACGGAATTCAAAATTACAATTCTTGTCTTTTATAATTTGGTCAGATATACTTGGATGTGTAATGTCATTGTTTGTTGCTGGCATGTCATGCCTAAGTTTGAAACCTTGCCAATGAAAAAATGATCAAAGTAGTTTACAAAATCAGTGGGTTTTGTGACGAATAAGCCATCTGATTCAATAACTGATGTAACTGAGTTTGCCTTTTTGCCCAAAATGTAATTTAAGGTGGTCCAAAGCTTTTTACTATGACTCTTTATATAATTTATCTTTGTTTCATAGTATAGTTTCTTCTTCTTTTCTTCTGTTTAGTCAAATTATTTCTCAATATGTTTGGCAATCGGTTGTGCTGCCAGACATATTTGCCATACCTTTTGCCTCATCCCTTTCAACCATACAATATATAAATTCCTCATCAATAAAATCTAATTGTATTTGTCATATGCACCGAATACAATAGGTGTAGACCTTACAGTGAAATGCTTACTTAAAAGCCCTTAACCAACAATGCAGTTTTAAGAAAAATACCTAAAAAAAAATAAGAATGAAAAGTAACAAATAATTAAAGAGCAGCAGTAGAATAACAATAGCAAGGCTATATACAGGGGGTACCGGTACAGAGCCAATGTGGGGGGCAGTCGAGGTAATTGAGGTAATATGTAGATGTAGGTCAGAGTTTTTAAAGTGACTATTGATAGATAATAACAGAGAGTAGCAGCTGTGTAAAAGAGGGGGGGGGGGGGGGCAAAATAAATAGTCTGTATAGCCATTTGATTAGATGTTCAGGAGCCTTATGGCTTGGGGGTAGAAGCTGTTTAAAAGCCTCTTGGACCTAGACTTGGTGCTCCGGTAATGCTTGTCGTGCGGTAGCAGAGAGAACAGTGTATGACTAGGGTGGCTGGAGTCTTTGACCATTTTTAGGGCCTTCCTCTGACACCGCTTGGTATAGAGGTCCAGGGAGAGGATTGAAGCATCTTTGGCAGCGATTACAGCCTCGAGTCTTCTTGGATATGACGCTACAAGCTTGGCACACCTGTATTTGGGGAGTTTCTCACATTCTTCTCTGCAGATCCTCTCAAGCTCTGTCATGTTGGATGGGAACATTGCTGCACAGCTATTTTCAGTTCTCTGCAGAGATGTTAGATCGGCTTCAATTCCGGGCTCTTGGCTGTGTGCTTAGGGCCATTGTCCGGTTGGAAGTTGAAACTTCGCCCAGTCTGAGGTCCTGAGCACTCTGGAGCAGGTTTTCACCAAGGATCTCTACTTTGAGGCGTTCATCTTTCCCTCGATCTTTCAGTCCCTGCCGCTGAAAAACATCCCCACAGCATGATGCTGCCACCACCATTCTTCACCGTAGAGATGTTGTAATGTATCCTCCAGATGTGACGTTTGGCATTCACGCCAAAAAGTAAAATCTTGGTTTCCTTTAGGTGCCTTTTGGCAAACTCCAAGTGGGCTGTCATGTGCCTTTTACTGAGGAATGGCTTCTGTCTGACCACTCTACCATAAAGGCCTGATTGGTGGAGTGCTGCAGAGATTGTTGTCCTTCTGGAAGGTTTTCCCATCTCCACAGAGGAACTCGAGAGCTCTTTCAGAGGTACCATGGACACCTCCATGACCAAGGCCCTTCGCCCCGATTACTCAGTTTGGCCAGGCGGCCAGCTCTAGGAAGAGTCTTGGTGGTTCGAAACTTCTTCCATTTAAGAGTGTTCTTGGGGACCTATAATGCTGCAGAAATGTTCTGGTACCCTTTCCCAGATCTGCGCCTCGATACAATCCTGTTTCTGAGCTCTACTGACAATTCCTTCAACCTCATGGCTTGGTTTTTGCTCTGACATGCATTGTCAACTGTGGGACCTTATATAGAGTAGACAGGTGTGTGCCTTTCCAAATCATGTCCAATCAATTGAATTTACCACAGGTGGACTCCAATCAAGCTTTAGAAACATCTCAAGGATGATCAATGGAACCAGGATGCACCTGAGCTCAATTTCGAGTCTCATAGTAAAGGGTCTGAATACTTATGTAAATAAGATACTTTTTTTATTATATATATATATATATATATATATATATATATATACATACATTTTCAACAATTTCTAAAAACCTTATGTTTCCGCTTTGTCGTTATGGGGTAGATTGCTGAGATTTTTTATTTATTTAATCCAAATTAGAATCAGGTTGTAATGTAACAAAATATGGAAAAAGTAAAGGGGCCTGAATACTTTCCGAAGGCACTGTAACTGCTATATTGTGATCACTACATCAGATGAATATGGATACTGCTTTAAAGCACTTTCTGCAGTACTAGTTAAGATGTGGTCAATACATGTTGATGATTCCATTCCTGTTTGTAACTACCCTGATAGGTTGACTGATAACCTGAAACACGTTGCAGGAACTGGTTATAGTTTGAAGCTTTTTCTTGAGTGGGCAGCTTGATGAAAGACAGTTTTCACAGCCCTATAATAATGATATAAATTATATCAGCTTAAAAAAGGGATTATTTACAACCGATAGGGTATGAGATGTTGGGAATAGTGGCATAGGAGAGTCTGAAATTAATTAAATACCTTATCCCTAAGCTGTTTTTAATTTCAGCAGCAATTTCCAGTGAGAAATGCTCTTTCATATCTTTCAAATGTTCATATCTAGGAGACAGAATGCGTCTCCTTCCTGAGAGGTATGGTGGCTGCGTGGTCCCATGGTGTTTATACTTGCGTACTATTGTTTGTACAGATGAACGTGGTACTTTAGGCATTTGGAAATTTCTCCCAAGGATAAACCAGACTTGTGGAGGTCTACAATTTTTTTCTGAGGTCTTGGCTGAATTCTTTTGATTTTCCCATGATGTCAAGCAAAAAGGCACTGAGTTTGAAGGTAGGCCTTGAAATACATCCACAGGTACACCTCCAATTGACTCAAATTATGTCAATTAGCCTATCAGAAGCTTCTAAAGCCTGTAGCAAAAACCAAAATAAATCAGACCCCTACCCCAGCAGCCAACCCAGACCCAGAGCCACATCCTTGGGATCTGGGATCAACCATTGACTGGGGAATACAGGAAGAAACTGCCACATCAGGAAGTGACCAGCAGGGGGAGCTGAATGAACAACAGTGGAAAGAACTGGAAATAAAGCAAGAACCAACCTGCGTGAAAATTAAGAGGGAGTGGTATGAGCAGCCTTACCAAACCCACGCCAAAACGGAATGTATGGGCATCTGTGCTGCAAGACCTAAAACTGGATTGAGTAATAATGACTTTTGCACTTACAGGCAAAGTCAGTTGCACTCACAGGCAAAGTGAATTGCACTCCCGAACATCTTCCCCCAAACTGAGTGTCTAAAAGAGATATTAAAGGAGGAGAGATCAGTGCCTAGCCATGATCCTCAACATATATGATTTGGATATCATAGCGAATCAGCAGACAAGGTAAATTACTTTATACTATACACTGTTTGTATTGACTACTTCGACATTAAGGCACGAGCAAACTATTGACTGGTACATCTTAATAATTGTATTGTACTCTGGAAGCTCACTCAAGAAGCGAATGACGTTGAGTAGGAGAGAACTTTACCCCTCAACAGAGCGAGGTGTATAGAACTCTTGAGATCAACAAGTTCCATATTTTGGGTGCCAGAGACGATTACAGTTTGGCGAGATTGAAAAAGCCCAGAAATAAGTAAGCCTCGTAGTAGCCAAGGGTCGACAAAGGGAAATCAATATCTAAACAGTAGGCAGTAAAAAGTGTAACCATAGGAAATTCGGACTAAATAAGAAATTATAGTATTATAAACAGCGGAGGCTGCCAAAATATTACTACTCTTATAAAGACCAGTTTCGGGAAGGACCAAGGGAATAGAGCTTTAAGGTAAATATATGGCGAATATTTGAGCGAATTATATTTGAAGTATTATCTGGCATAGTATAGCGCATTAAGGATTGATTGAGCATTATTGATGTAATAGGACTGTATAACCATTGAATTGTAATAACGTGTATAAGACAAAAAACAGAGTGACTTAATAAAAGCTTGAAACTTTGACAACTAGGCCAGATTAACGATCTGGAGAGCAAACGCCTTTGACACTCTCACTGAACAGAAAGTGACCCTGGTTATAGGTTAAAGTGATTGCACCAAAGAATATTTCATTGTGTGGACAATAATATATCTTTGGAAAAATCAATACATATAACAATACTAGTTTCCAAGTGACTACTAGCTGACGAGCATAATAACTAACAGAAGATAAGTTATTAGGTATTGATATATAAAGGAAGAAGACACAAGGTAAGGAAGTATAGGAAGAATCTATAAACATAAAGTAATAAAGTACTCATCTATCCAAGGCCCCATACTAGACCAGGAAATAAGGGAGTGACAACGTGAACGAAGGAACAAACCCAACTCACGCGAAGGGCCATTACGAATAAATAGAAGGGTTACACCGAAGTGACTAAAATCCTAAAGTACTCTGCCCAGCCAGAGGACGGGATAGAGGCTTTTGCTGCAGGCGACGGGCAAAAGTCAGCACCGTGACAAGCCATGGCATAATTTTCTGTCATTTTCCAAGCAGTTTAAAGGCACAGTCAACTTTGTGTATGTACACTTCTGACCCACTGGAATTGTGATACAGTGAAATAATCTGTCTGTAAACAATTGTTGGAAAAATGACTTGTGTCATGCACAAAGTAGATGTCCTAACCGACTTACCAAAACTATAGTTTGTTTACAAGAAATGTGTGGAGTTGTTACGGTGCGTGAATGAGGACCCAAAAGCGAATTAACGTAAACAGAGCTTCTTTAATAACAAAACAAACGTAGGCTCAGATGGACCGGCAGATTCCGACAGGACAGGACAAGGTTGCAGCAAACATGACGATAGTCTGGTTCAGGCATGAATAACACAAACAAGAATCCGACAAAGACAGGAACAAAAACAGAGAGAGATATAGAGGACTAATCAGAGGGAAAAAGGGAACAGGTGGGAAAAGGGGTGACGAGGTAGTTAGGAGGAGACAAGGAACAGCTGGGGGAAAGAAGGGGAGAAAAGGTAACCTAATAACGACCAGCAGAGGGAGACAGGGTGAAGGGAAAGGACAGAAACAAGACACAACATGACAATACATGACAGTACCCCCCCACTCACCGAGCGCCTCCTGGCGCACTCGAGGAGGAAACCTGGCGGCAACGGAGGAAATCATCGATCAGCGCACGGTCCAGCACGTCCCGAGAGGGAACCCAACTCCTCTCCTCAGGACCGTACCCCTCCCAATCTACTAGGTACTGATGACCACGGCCCCGAGGACGCATGTCCAAAATCCTACGGACCCTGTAGATGGGTGCGCCCTCAACAAGGATGGGGGGGGGGGGGGGGAAGACGAGCGGGGGCGCGAAGAACGGGCTTGACACAGGAGACATGGAAGACCGGGTGGACGCGACGAAGATATCGCGGAAGAAGAAGTCGAACTGCGACAGGATTAATGATCTGGGAAATACGGAACGGACCAATGAACCGCGGGGTCAACTTGCGAGAAGCGGTCTTAAGGGGAAGGTTCTGAGTGGAGAGCCAAACTCTCTGACCGCGACAATATCTAGGACTCTTAGTTCTACGCTTATTAGCAGCCCTCACAGTCTGCGCCCTATAACGGCAAAGTGCAGACCTGACCCTCTTCCAGGTGCGCTCGCAACGTTGGACAAAAGCCTGAGCGGAGGGGACGCTGGACTCGGCAAACTGAGAAGAGAACAGCGGAGGCTGGTACCCGAGGCTACTCTGAAAAGGAGATAGCCCGGTCGCAGACGAAGGAAGCGAGTTGTGGGCGTATTCTGCCCAGGGGAGCTGTTCTGACCAAGACGCAGGGTTGCGAAAAGAAAGACTGCGTAAGATGCGACCAATAGTCTGATTGGCCCGTTCTGCTTGACCGTTAGACTGGGGGTGAAAGCCGGAAGAGAGACTGACGGAAGCCCCAATCAAACGGCAAAACTCCCTCCAAAATTGAGACGTGAATTGCGGACCTCTGTCCGAAACGACGTCTGACGGAAGGCCATGAATTCTGAAAACATTCTCGATGATGATTTGTGCCGTCTCTTTAGCAGAAGGAAGCTTAGCAAGGGGAATAAAATGAGCCACCTTAGAGAACCTGTCGACAACCGTAAGAATAACAGTCTTCCCCGCTGACGAAGGCAGTCCGGTGACAAAATCTAAGGCGATGTGAGACCACGGTCGAGAGGGAATGGGAAGCGGCCTGAGACGGCCGGCAGGAGGGGAGTTACCGGACTTAGTCTGCGCGCAGACCGAACAAGCAGCCACGAAGCAACGCGTGTCATGCTCCCGGGTGGGCCACCAAAAACGCTGGCGAATGGAAGCAAACGTACCCCGAACGCCAGGGTGGCCGGCTAACTTGGCAGAGTGAGCCCACTGAAGAACGGCCAGACGAGTAGGAACGGGAACGAAAAGAAGGTTCCTGGGACAAGCGCGCGGCGACGGAGTTTGAGTGAGTGCTTGCTTTACCTGCCTCTCAATTCCCCAGACAGTCAACCCGACAACACGCCCCTCAGGGAGAATCCCCTCGGGGTCAGTGGAGGCTACTGAAGAACTGAAGAGACGAGATAAAGCATCAGGCTTGGTGTTCTTAGAGCCCGGACGATAAGAAATCACGAACTCGAAACGAGCGAAAAACAGCGCCCAGCGCGCCTGACGCGCATTAAGTCGTTTGGCAGAACGGATGTACTCAAGGTTCCTATGGTCAGTCCAAACGACAAAAGGAACGGTCGCCCCCTCCAACCACTGTCGCCATTCGCCTAGGGCTAAGCGGATGGCGAGCAGTTCGCGGTTTCCCACATCATAGTTACGTTCCGACGGCGACAGGCGATGAGAAAAATACGCGCAAGGGTGGACCTTGTCGTCAGAGAGGGAGCGCTGAGAAAGAATGGCTCCCACGCCCACCTCTGACGCGTCAACCTCGACAACGAACTGTCTAGAGACGTCAGGTGTAACAAGGATAGGAGCGGATGTAAAACGATTCTTGAGGAGATCAAAAGCTCCCTGGGCGGAAACGGACCACTTAAAGCACGTCTTGACAGAAGTAAGGGCTGTGAGAGGAGCTGCCACCTGACCGAAATTACGGATGAAACGACGATAGAAGTTCGCGAAGCCGAGAAAGCGCTGCAGCTCGACGCGTGACTTAGGGACGGGCCAATCAATGACAGCTTGGACCTTAGCGGGATCCATCTTAATGCCTTCAGCGGAAATAACAGAACCGAGAAATGTGACGGAGGAGGCATGAAAAGTGCACTTCTCAGCCTTCACAAAAAGACAATTCTCTAAAAGGCGCTGGAGGACACGTCGAACGTGCTGAACATGAATCTGGAGTGACGGTGAAAAAATCAGGATATCGTCAAGGTAAACGAAAACAAAGATGTTCAGCATGTCTCTCAGGACATCATTGACTAATGCCTGAAAGACAGCTGGAGCGTTAGCGAGGCCGAAAGGAAGAACCCGGTATTCAAAGTGCCCTAACGGAGTGTTAAACGCCGTCTTCCACTCGTCCCCCTCCCTGATGCGCACGAGATGGTAAGCGTTACGAAGGTCCAACTTAGTGAAAAACCTGGCTCCCTGCAGGATCTCGAAGGCTGAAGACATAAGAGGAAGCGGATAACGATTCTTCACTGTTATGTCATTCAGCCCTCGATAATCTATGCAGGGGCGCAGGGACCCGTCCTTCTTCTTAACAAAAAAAACCCCCGCTCCGGCGGGAGAGGAGGAGGGGACTATGGTACCGGCGGCAAGAGCTACAGACAAATAATCTTCGAGAGCCTTACGTTCGGGAGCCGACAGAGAGTATAGTCTACCCCGGGGGGGAGTGGTTCCCGGAAGGAGATCAATACTACAATCATACGACCGGTGTGGAGGAAGAGAGGTGGCCCTGGACCGACTGAACACCGTGCGCAGATCGTGATATTCCTCCGGCACCCCTGTCAAATCACCAGGCTCCTCCTGTGAAGAAGAGACAGAGGAAACAGGAGGGATAGCAGACATTAAACATTTCACATGACAAGAGACGTTCCAGGAGAGGATAGAATTACTAGACCAATTAATAGAAGGATTATGACAAACTAGCCAGGGATGGCCCAAAACAACAGGTGTAAAAGGTGAACGAAAAATTTAAAAAGAAATGGTTTCGCTATGATTACCAGAGACAGTGAGGGTTAAAGGTAGCGTCTCACGCTGAATCCTGGGGAGAGGACTACCATCCAAGGCGAACAAGGCCGTGGGCTCCCTTAACTGTCTGAGAGGAATGTCATGTTCCCGAGCCCAGGTCTCGTCCATAAAACAGCCCTCCGCCCCAGAGTCTATTAAGGCACTGCAGGAAGCTGACGAACCGGTCCAGCGTAGATGGACCGACAAGGTAGTGCAGGATCTTGAAGGAGAGACAGGAGTAGTAGCGCTCACCAGTAGCCCTCCGCTTACTGATGAGCTCTGGCTTTTACTGGACATGAAGTGACAAAATGACCAGCGGAACCGCAATAGAGACAGAGGCGGTTGGTGATTCTCCGTTCCCTCTCTTTAGTCGAGATGCGGATACCTCCCAGCTGCATAGGCTCAGCACCCGAGCCGGCAGAGGAAGATGGTAGTGATGCGGA
Source organism: Oncorhynchus mykiss (assembly GCF_013265735.2). NCBI lineage: Eukaryota > Metazoa > Chordata > Actinopteri > Salmoniformes > Salmonidae > Oncorhynchus > Oncorhynchus mykiss. Next base: position 28,509,884 of record NC_050572.1, on the reverse strand, counting down.
GAGGGGGGCAACGGAGAACGCAAGCTCCTTTCCACGAGCTCGGTGACGAAGATCAACCCGTCGCTCAATGCGAATAGCGAGTTCAATCAAGGAATCCACGCTGGAAGGAACCTCCCGGGAGAGAATCTCATCCTTTACCTCTGCGCGGAGACCCTCCAGAAAACGAGCGAGCAAAGCCGGCTCGTTCCAGCCACTGGAGGCAGCAAGAGTGCGAAACTCAATAGAGTAGTCTGTTATGGATCGATTACCTTGACATAGGGAAGACAGGGCCCTGGAAGCCTCCTCCCCAAAAACAGATCGATCAAAAACCCGTATCATCTCCTCCTTAAAGTCCTGATACTGGTTAGTACACTCAGCCCTTGCCTCCCAGATTGCCGTGCCCCACTCACGAGCCCGTCCAGTAAGGAGAGATATAACGTAGGCGATACGAGCAGTGCTCCTGGAGTAAGTGTTGGGCTGGAGAGAAAACACAATATCACACTGGGTGAGGAACGAGCGGCATTCAGTGGGCTCCCCAGAGTAACACGGCGGGTTATTGATTCTGGGCTCCGGAGATTCGAAAGCCCTGGAAGTGGCCGGTGGATCGAGGCGGAGATGGTGAACCTGTTCTGTGAGGTTGGAGACTTGGTTGGCCAGGGTCTCAACGGCATGTCGAGCAGCAGACAATTCCTGCTCGTGTCTGCCTAGCATCGCTCCCTGGATCTCGACGGCTGAGTGGAGAGGATCCGAAGTCGCTGGGTCCATTCTTGGTCGGATTCTTCTGTTACGGTGCGTGAATGAGGACCCAAAAGCGAATTAACGTAAACAGAGCTTCTTTAATAACAAAACAAACGTAGGCTCAGATGGACCGGCAGATTCCGACAGGACAGGACAAGGTTGCAGCAAACATGACGATAGTCTGGTTCAGGCATGAATAACACAAACAAGAATCCGACAAAGACAGGAACAAAAACAGAGAGAGATATAGAGGACTAATCAGAGGGAAAAAGGGAACAGGTGGGAAAAGGGGTGACGAGGTAGTTAGGAGGAGACAAGGAACAGCTGGGGGAAAGAGGGGGAGAAAAGGTAACCTAATAACGACCAGCAGAGGGAGACAGGGTGAAGGGAAAGGACAGAAACAAGACACAACATGACAATACATGACAGGAGTGGTTGAAAAACGAGTTTTAATGACTCCAACCTAAGTGTATGTTAACTTCCGACTTCAACTGTCGCTTAGTTGATTGTAGTGTAGACTCATTATAGTTGCAAATACCAGGTAGTTGCACTAGGGGAATTTAAACCAAACAGATATGTTTTGCATGTCATCTGTTTTCCCACATTTATTGCTGAATGAATTTCCCATCATGAAAATGTATCCCCATTCCTCAATCAAACACCTTCATCGTTGCCAGAAACAAACGGACAAACACAGCTTTGTACTCCAATCTGGCAAACCTTATAAAGTCTGACATAGCACCACTATCCCAAAGTATTAAGTAAAAACAAGCATAGAAAACATTGGAATGAATTTAAAATATAAAAACGTAAGGCTACTATTATAAGTATTTCAGTGACAACCTGGTTGATTAACAATATTGGGTTGTTAACAAGTGTTTTAATATGCATGTATGGATGTGGGACACAAAAAAATAGGTGTAGAACACCATTGGCCAAAATGCATTGCTCCAATAACTTTCAAAACCTTGTTCTGAAGTTTGCTGCCCCCCCCCCTCCCTGGAACATGCCAACATCTCTGTTGACGAGTCTACGATACGTAAAACACTAAACAAGAATGGTGTTCATGGGAGGACACCACGGAAGAAGCGACTGCTGTCCAAAAAAAACATTGCTGAATGTCTGAAGTTTGCAAAAGTGCACCTGGATGTTCCACAGCACTACTGACAAAATATTCTGTGGATAGATGAAACTACAGTTGAGTTGATTGGAAGGATCACACAACACTATCTGTGGAGAAAAAAGGCACAGCACACCAACTTCAAAACCTCCTCCCAACTGTAAAGTATGGTGGAGGGAGCATCATGGTTTGGTGCTGCTTTGCTGGCTCAGGGCCTGGACAGCTATCATTGATGGAAAAATGAATTCTCAAGTTTATCAAGACATTTTGCAGGAGAATGTTAGGCTGTCTGTCCACCAATTGAAGCTCAACAGAAGTTAGGTGATGCAACAGGACAACGACCCAAAACATAGAAGTAAAACATAAATGCTTCAACAGAAGAAAATATGCCTTCTGGAGTGGCCCAGTCAGTCCTGACCTCAACCTGATTGCGATGCTGTGGCATGACCTGAAGAGAGAAGTACACACCAGACATCCCAAGAATATTGCTGAAATGAAACAGTTTTGTAAAGAGGAATGGTCCAAAATTTCTCCTGACCGTTGTGCAGGTCTGATCCGCAACTACAGAAAATGTTTGGTTGAAGTTATGTCACGGTCTTCCTCCTCTTCAACTGAAGAGGAGAGGCGAGAAGGATCAAAGGACCAAAATGTGGCGTGGTATGTGTTCATAGTGAATATTTAATTAAAGAAAGTACTGAACACTGCATACAAAAACAATAAACCAATAACGACCGTGAAGCTACAAATGAGAACTGTGCTGACACAAGCAACTAGCATAGACAATCACCCACAAACAAACAGTGCAACCCAGGCTACCTAAGTATGATTCTCAATCAGAGACAACTAATGACACCTGCCTCTGATTGAGAACCATACTAAGCCAAAGCATACAAATCCCCAAATCATAGAAAAACAAACATAGACTGCCCACCCAACTCACGCCCTGACCATACTCAATAAATACAAAACAAAGGAAACAAAGGTCAGAACGTGACAGGTTATTGCTGCCACAGCCAGGTATTCAATTCAAGAGTTCACATACTTTTCCCACCCTGTACTGTGAATGTACACTGTGTTCAATAAATACTTGTTTTTTTACCTTTATTTAACCAGGCAAGTCAGTTAAGAACAAATTCTTATTTTCCATGACAGCCTAGGAACAGTGGGTTAACTGCTTTGTTCAGGGGTAGAACAACAGATTTTTACCTTGTCAGCTCAGGGATTCGACCTTGAAACGCTCTAACCACTAGGCTACCTGCCACCCCACGGTATGAGAACATAAACATTTTTGTGTGTTCTTAGTTTAAGCAGACTGTGTTTGTCTATTGTTGTGAGCTAGATGAAGATCAGATCAAATTGTATAACCAATTTATGTAGAAATCCAGGTATTTCCAAAGGGTTCACATACTTTTTCTTGCCACTGTATGTACACAACATGGGGCTATACTTTTGCTTAGACCCAGGCAGACCTGGCACAATTAGCCACTATGCTAAGTACGACCATCTGAGCACAAAATTATATCCAGCGACAGAATTCTGTATCAGCCAATTAAAATCGTCAGCGTAGTTGGACTTGATTCAACACTTTTTCACAAAAGTGTCCAGAAGTCCACCAGCACGTTCTGATAATCAAACTACGTAGATCACAAGAGGTATGTTACTGGACAAATAGTTCATAGCATAGAGCGCCACGCAGATTGGGATGTTTTTTTTTTCTCCTTTGAAATGTACAATTACATTTATTGTGTTAGTGTGTTGAGAAGGGAAGTGCAGTCAAGTGCAGAAGGTGTAGGTGCAGGATTCCGGAGCACTTATTCGGGAGCACTGCATTTTAGAAGTTTAGGATGATTAATATCATAGCTTATGATGGTGTTCCTAAAAAAAAAATTGTCATTTCAAGAGCATCGCCATCGCTTTAAAAAAAATTGTACGGTTGAGGAAATTTACAGACGAAATACAATGCTCTTCTGTAAATGATAAATGATGTTAGTAGAGTTGGCCTTAAAAAAAAAAGGGAATTTAACGCTCCAGATAAAGTTCAGAATGACACACTTTCATCTGTACAACATCTATAGACCTTCATCGCTGTACTGAAAATGACGTATTTGGGTGTTTTTGGAGCCTTTGTTCATGTTTATCTGTGCCTCTGCAGCTGTAGAACGAGTGTGAAAAAGCTTATCGCTGGTGGATAAGTTTCTCAAATCAAAGTGAAATTGTTAAAAAAAAGTGTCTGCACACTTCTGTAACATGGCATTTACCTTAAAAATAGAATTATGTTGAAAAAGGGAACTTGTCCTTTAATTCAAAGGTTCTTTATCGGGCAAGAGTTCTCCATGGACCTTAAGCACTGAGGAAGAACCATTTATGAACCTTTATTTCTGTCTGTGTTGGCTGGCACAACTGTGAAACCAGGCACGTGCCCAAAAGGGGCAGGAGTGAGGTGTAAAAAAAACAAGTCAGCGCATTCCACCATGACCATACACTTCTTAAGAAGATGATTAGAGTCTCTGTCTCAACTGTACCTAGGCAGATCCTCCCTCAATCTCTATCTTGAACATGAGAGCCCAATTCCGGGGAGTTCTCACCTTGGCGCTCATGGTCGCCGTGTGCGCATTGCTCTATGTGCTCCTTTATGGACAAATCTCTGATCATAGCATCGGGTATGTATTCTGCACCAACAAATAGCAATATATCTGACTTGTTTAGCTCGTCAACGGACGGTATTTAGCCTTTAAGATGACACATTGTGGGGGACATTCACAACAAGGATAAAAACTCACAAGTAAAACTCAAACTCAATCATATTTTTTTCTTGTTCCAATTGTTGTATTTGATGCCTATTTGAGGCATTTGAGAACATAAATATAAATGAAAATTAGTTAATTACAGTGCACATATTACTGTGTAATTAAGTATATTCATTCTTACACTAATTGCACTGTACAGCAGTAACCATAACACTGCAGTGTACTTAGTGTAACATTTTTTGATTACAATACTTGTTAAACTGTACTTGCATTAATACTTACATATTAATAATGACATGTAATAATGGATAATAATTATTACTGTTTGATTTGATCATAATGTCCCAAAAAAGAGGTGAAATGATGAAGGGAAACTGATGTTTTCTGATACTTTCAAAATACATTTGTAGCCCAACATTTTTCTCTATGGTTCTATCTGAAAAAATATATTTTTTAAACATTGAAGTGCTAGTAAGATATTGTCATTATTGTGTGTATGGATCCTATCGTTCCGTTGATAGAATCCTAGATGTACATGACATCAGTGCATGATTAAGTGAAAATTCGACCTCAGTGGAAGTTAGGATTTACCTCTGAAGGCTGTTAAAATTGGCCAGCTAAAGGGACATTTTAACACTTTTTTGACATCATATTCATAATTTCTTCGCACCATAACAGTGTTTCAATGTAACCTATAAATCTGAATCTAAAATTGTATAACTGAAAAAACAAAGATGTTCTGTACTCAAAAAGATAAGAAGAAAATATAATGAGAAAACCCCCTATGATGTCATCTTTTATATTGTTTAGCTATTTTCAAAAACTACAACTAGCTCCTCGGGGAGGGCGTCTCTGCGAAACAAATTGTCCTTGTAAAAATACAACAAGAGATGTTTTTACGGCTGGATCCGGGTCTGCACACAAGGAGACCCCCATGCTCCGGCTGCAAAAAAAGGACTTCAAGCAATATCCCATCTGGGCTTCTGAGGATGTTTATGTCCGGGACAAGCAAAAGAGGCAGATGGTAAGCCTGTGTGTTTTAGAGTAGACCGTCACTGGTCAAGGATATGCAAATCATTCACAAATATCCTAGATAAACTGTGTGTGTGTGTGTGTGTGTGTGTGTGTGTGTGTGTGTGTGTGTGTGTGTGTGTGTGTGTGTGTGTGTGTGTGTGTGTGTGTGTGTGTGCCAGACCTGTCCCCAGTCTCTGAGGAACTCCCAGAACACAGGCTTCAAGCAGGCCTTTATACCAGACATCCAGATGTACCTCCACGGAGAACTACTCAACGTGTCAGAGTGGAACAGACTAGCCTACTTCAATAACCCCTTTGGCTTTATGGACTACACTAACTACACAGGTGTGTGTGTCCAGGAGTAGAACTATAATTTGTCAGGCAGCTCAGCTCATAGAGCCAACTCCCTCTCCAGCTGTGTAGACTTTTGAATACGAGATATAATGACACCTACATTCATTATTTACAGTGCCTTTGGAAAGTTTTCAGACCCCTTGACTTTTTCCTCATTTTGTTACGTTACAGCTTTAATCTAAAATGGATTAAATAAATTAAAAAAAATTGTTTAAATGTTTTAAAAACAAAAAAAATGAAATACCTTATTTACATAAGTATTCAGACCCTTTGCTATGAGACTCGATATTGAGCTCAGGGGTGCATCCTGTTTCCATTGATCATCCTTGAGATGTTTCCACAACTTTATTGGAGTCCACCTGTGGTCAATTCAATTGATTGGACATGATTTGGAAAGGCACACAACTGTCTACAGTTGAAGTCGGAAGTTTACATACACTTAGGTTGGAGTCATTAAAACTTGTTTTTCAACCACTCCTTCTTGTTAACAAACTATAGTTTTGGCAAGTCGGTTAGGACATCTACTTTGTGCATGACACGGGTAACTATTCCAACAACTGTTTACAGACAGATTATTTCACTTATAATTAATTGTATCACAATCCCAGTGGGTCAGATGTTCACATACACAAAGTTGACTGTGACTTTAAACAGCTTGGAAAATTCCAGAAGATTATGCCATGGCTTTAGAAGCTTCTGATAGGCTAATTGACATAATGTGAGTCAATTGGAGGTGTACCTGTGGATGTATTTCAAGGCCTACCTTCAAACTCAGTGCCTCTTTGCTTGACATCATGGGAAAATTAAAAGAAATCAGCCAAAACCTCAGAAAAAAATTGCAGACCTCCACAAGTCTTGTTCGTTATTGGGAGAATTTCCAAACGGCTGAAGGTACCACATTCATCTGTACAAACAATAGGACGCAAGTATAAACAGCATGGGACCACGCAGCCATCATACCGCTCAGGAAGGAGACGCGTTCTGTCTCCTAGAGACGAACGTACTTTAGTGCGAAAAGTGCAAATCAATCACAGAACAACAGCAAAGGACCTTGTGAAGATGCTGGAGGAAACAGGTACAAAAGTATCTATATCCACAGTAAAATGAGCCCTATATATACATAGCCTGAAAGGCGCTCAGCAAGGAAGACGCCACTGCTCCAAAACTGCCATTAAAAAAGCCAGACTACGGTTTGCAACTGCACATGGGTACAAAAATCGTACTTTTTGGAGAAATGTCCTCTGGTCTGATCAAACAAAAATAGAACTGTTTGGCCAAAATGACCATTGTTATGTTTGGAGGAATAAGGGGGAGGCTTGCAAGCCGAAGAACACCATCCCAACCATTACGCACGGGGGTGGCAGCATCATGTTGTGGGGGTGCTTTGCTTCAGGAGGGACTGGTCCACTTCACAAAATAGATGGCATCATGAGGAAGGAAAATTATGTGGATATATTGAAGCAACATCTCTAGACATCAGCCAGGAAGTTAATTGAGTGTACGTAAACTTTTGACCCACTTGGAATTTGATGAAAGAAATAAAAGCTGAAAGAAATCATTCCTCTCTACTTTTATTCTGACATTTCACATTCTTAAAAGAAAGTGGTGATCCTAACTGACCTAAGACAGGGAATTGTTACTAGGATTAAATGGCAGGAATTGTGAAAAACTGAGTTTAAATGTATTTGGCTAAGGTGTATGTAAACTTCTGACTTCAACTATATATAAGGTCCCAAAATTGACAGTGCATGTCAGAGCAAAAACCAAGCCATGAAGTCGAAGGAATTGTCCGTGGAGGTCTGAGACAGGATTGTGTCGAGGCGCAGATCTGGGGAAGAGTACCAAAACATTTCTACAGCATTGAAGGTCCCCAAGAACACAGTGGCCTCCATCATTCTTAAATGGAAGAAGTTTGTAACCGGCAAGACTCTTCATAGAGCTGGCCGCCCGGCCAAACTGAGCAATCGGGGGATAAAGGCCTTGGTCAGGGAGGTGACCAAGAACTCGATGGTCCCCATGACAGAGCTCTAGAGTTTATCTGTGGAGATGGGAGAACCTTCCAGAAGGACAACCATCTCTGCAGCACTCCACCAATCAGGCCTTTGTGGTAAAGTGGCCAGACGGAAGCCACTCCTCAATGAAAGGAACCTGCTTGGAGTTTGCCAAAAGGCACCTAAAGACTCATGATCATGAGAAACAAGATTCTCGGGTCTGATGAAACCAAGATTGAACAAGCGTCTGGAGGAAACCTGGCACCATCCCTACGGTGAAGCATGGTGGTTGCAGCATCATGCTGTGAGGGTGTTTTTAAGAGGCAGGGACTGGGAGAATAGTCAGGATTGAGAGAAAGATGAACGGAGTAAAGTACAGAGAGATCCTTGATGAAAACCTGCTCCAGGGTGCTCAGGACCTCAGACTGGGGCACAGATTCACCTTCCAACAGGACAACATCCCTAAGCACACAGCAAAGCAATTGCAGGAGTGGCTTTGGGACAAGTCTAAATGTCCTTGAGTGGCCCAGCTAGAGCCCGGACTTGAACCCAATCAAACATCTCTGGAGAGTCCTGATAATAGCTGCACAGCAACACTCCCCATCCAATCTGACAGAGCTTGAGAGGATCTGCAGAGAAGAATGGGAGGAACTCCCTAAATAGACTCAAGGCTGTAATCGCTGCCAAAGGTGTTTCAACAAAGTACTGCGTGAAGGGTCTGAATACTTATGTAAGTGTGATATATATATATATATATATATATATATATATATATATATATTTTTTTTTTTAAATGTATTAGCAAACATTTCTAAAAACCTGTTGTTGCTCTGTCATTATGGGGTATTCTGTGTAGATTTATGAGGGGGGAAAACGATTTAATACATTTTAGAATAAGGCTTTAGAATAAGGCTTTAACCTAACAAAATGTTGGAAAAGTCAAGGGGTCTGAATACTTTCCGAAGGCACTGTATCCTTTGGTACTTATCATACCTGGCTAGATCACAAAATAATACAGCGTTAAAGAGGGCAGGTCTACATTGGCTAAAGGAGTGCATTGGGCTTATTACCGCCCAGTAGTAAAATGACACGTGACCGTTGAGTTACGGTTATCTCCTTTTATGCACACTGGCCATGTGTTGGTAGTACCCAACTCACTAAACAATCATCAGGTCACTTTTGGTTGGGTATTCAGGGCTCTGTGGTCCCTCTAACCACTCTGACATCAATGCAAATACAATGGAAAATCACACCAAACACTTAAAACTCACCGTGATTGACAAATTTGAAGAAAGACGTTCAACATTAGATTGAAACTGAGTGGAAAACATGGGAGTTGTGGATGTTGTTTCAAAGCCTAACAGCTAAAGCCTAACAGAAGGAAATGGACAGCTTTCTAAGGGGATTTATTCATTCAAAACACCCATACCCATATTAGAGCTTAAGCATATGCGTAGGCCCAAGCTTTTGTAATTGCCTTTGAGTATGGTCAGTATTATTATTACTGGATGTACTGTTTACCTTAATGCTACTCCTCAAACATTCTATCCATAAGTCTGGGAGACAACATATGTGCCTAGGCGATGCTGTTGATTCGTTCATTGATTGTGCAGGGCGACTTATAGAGTTACCCTACAACTATAGTGAATTTGTATTTGATTTGGAATGGCCTAATACTAGGGCATTATCTTTAGTGACAGAATATCTCACCACCTTGCATTTCCATCTCCCCTCTCCTTCATTCCTTTCTCGAGCACGCAAAGACAGGGACTGTCAACAGTGTAATGAAATATGTTTTGTTGTGAAAACATGTTACTATTGATGTTCCCAAACAGATTTCACTTGGTTCCCAAATTAAAATCTGGGTAGCTGCAGGAACAGGGTTGGAACGCCCATGGCATACAGAGTTTTGGCGGAATATCACCTTTCACGCACGGAGAGGCAACATTGCTCCTCAAACAGTTGTTGATGTGTGGAGTGAAATAACCAGAGTAGCCTGCTGTGCACTAGTGAAAAGAGAACCTGTGAATAAGTGCCTCCATTTGCTATTCCAGTGCATATGGACAGGGGTGCAACTTTCACTGGGGACAGGGGGGGCATTCTGAAATTGCATTCTTGTCCCCCCCAGTTTTCAGGACCATGTGGATGCCTCCGAGCAGACGGGTTGGCTGCTTAGCGTGTTAATCCGACTGGGTAAAAATATTATAATAAGTAAAAACACAAATATTATGTCCCTCCCGCATCTAAAACCAAAGATGCACCCCTGCATGTGGATGGCATGTATGTTTTCCCCTGCCAGTGTTCCTGTCCATTTAATAATGGGACATTCTAAATAAAAAAACTAATTTTACATATTAGTAAAGACAAGATAAAATTGAGAATATTCTGATGGTGGAAAAATATGATAACTTGATGAGAGAACAGTGTGTGCACCCTGAGGCAAGGAACATTCTCAAATGCTCATTAGCCTCAAGTTACATCATGCAGCCCATTAACACTATCGTTCAAAAGTTTGGGGTCACTTAGAAATATCCATGTTTTTGAAAGAATAGCACATTTTTCGTCCATTAAAATAACATCAAATTGATCTGAAATACAGTGTAGACATTGTTAATGTTGTAAATGACAATTGTAGCTGGAAACGGCTGCTTTTTTAAAATGGAATATCTACGTAGGCATACAGAGGCCCATTATCAGCAACCATCACTCCTGTGTTCCAATGGTACGTTGTGTTAGCTAATCCAAGTTGATCATTTTAAAAGGCTAACTGATCATTAGAAAACTATTTTGCAATTATGTTAGCACAGCTGAAAACAGCCTACACCAGTCTCAATATCAACAGTAAAGAGGCGACTCCGGGATGCTGGCCTTCTAGGCAGAGTTGTACGAGATCTTCAGTTTCTTGGCAATTTCTCGCAAGGAATAGCCTTCATTTCTCTGAACAAGAATAGACTGATGAGTTTCAGAAGAAAGTGCTTTGTTTTCTGGCCATCAGCTGCTTGCTTGTACAGTATTTATGGAGGCCTGTCCATGCTGAACTGTTTATGTTAATTAAAGTTAAATTACCGTGAGACCGGCAGTCTTTTGCATGACAATAACCGGCTGATAAAATACAGCCACAGCCCTAGGTGTGCAGCCTCAGGAATACGACATAAAGAAAGAAACAGCAAGACAGAGAATGGAAAAAGCAAGTAGCATATGCATTTGATTGCCCGAAGGAAGTCCTTTGCTTAAAGCTGCTATATGTAACTTTTTGCGTGACCCCACCAAAAACACATAGAATTGTGAGTTATAAATCTGTCATTCTTATTAAAACCAAGTCCAAGAAGTGGTAGATCTCTTCTAAGTTTCCATTTCTATGGTTCCCTTTCTTAAGTTACATTTTTGCTACTTTCAGTTTTGTACAGTGGTACGTATTCATGGATAACAAGGGAAGTCAGGCTTCCCCAAACAATTGACAAAATAAATAAAGAAAAAACTGAGTGAGCTCAACTGTGAACAGTCCTGCCGCACCAAAAAAACATTATAAAAGGAAGCCAGTTTGGATTTGGCTTCCCTCCAATCACATCAAATTGAGAGCAATATGTAGCTAGACTAAGACTAATGATAACTAGCTAACGTTGCCCATGAAAGGAAGGTAGGGTAGCGAGCAAGCATTTTAGCCAGGTAGCCTAGAACAAAAAGGAATAAAAGTGTGTACTATATGACAGTGCGATAGACCGTTTCGTCAACATGAAAGAGAGGAGGATGGCATTGGTGTTTCTCCACAAGTAGGGTGAGTCAACAACTTTTTTCTACTTGCACGAACACAGAAATTAGAAACATGGACAGCCACATCATATTTAGCTTATGTGGATAGGACTAAATCTTTTTGGGGATCTTTTAATTGTCTCTGTATTAGACCAAGCATAAGTGATTTGATGATGTTGAAATACTGAATTTGAAATGGTGCTGAAATAGTGGAGTTAGCTCCTGTTTTTATTTAGACTTGGTTCTAAATCAATAGTTGTTTAATAGTCCAGAAATGTCAGAAACATTAACTTGCTTGACCGTGCTGTAGGTCATGTAACTGTTTGTTACATGCAATATGCTTTGTGGAATCCACCAGACAGATGTTGTTCTCTAGTTTTGTAATGAAACAAAGGTGTGGTTGAATTTATTCTGCCACTGTGTCTTCTTCTTGTCTCAGCCTTAGGGCTATATATCACGGTGGCATGGCATATGAACTAACAGGTTATAGAGCAAAGAACGCAATTATTATTAACACAGGTTGTAATATGGCATTTTCTTCCTGGCTTGGCTTCACCAGTGATTTTACCAACACACTGTTAAGTACACCAGCGTACACCATATTCAAACAGCTGAAAATACAATATTTTTTCTTCTGGAAAATATATTTCACAGCGGATTAGATGGTACAATGATTCTCTATACCATAGTTTCTTGTTTTGTCACATAAACTGAAATTAGGCAAACTATTAGAATTTTAGCAACCACAAAATTGTTGAGCGGTTTCTGCATATTGCACTTTTAAAGGGATACTGCAATGAAAAATGGGAAATAAAACTATTGGCTATGTTTTCCCTTCATGTCCTGGTCATTTATTCAACCTTCTGTGCTTGTTTCTATTATCCAAGTGACTTTTGCGCATTTTAACATTTGAGCAATGTTTGACACATTTGGAATCTCTACCCTATAGGCCCTTTTGGTCAATGTCATAGTGCCTTGTATGCATGCTGGACCAGTTTGACTGGATGTTTTAACTCCATGAATCTTGGAAACTCCAGAAGCGTCATGGGACCGTTCAGATCAAGTTAACTTTATTCTAAAACTGAATAAAACCGTCTTGTCTCGGCTGTTGTATCTGTACCGGGCTTGAACTTTTTCCAGATTTTTACTGCAGCCTATGCAACGTAAAGTGTCAGAGTTTATTTTCGTCAACGAGCCAATGGTTTATTTACTGTTTCTACTGGTATGTATATCTACTTGGCCTTTATTATTAAGACATTGTGAATGGAGTGGTTACAAAGTATTTCCAAAGTGCCCCTTTATTGAATCCCCCCAAAAAATAGGTTTTGTATCTGTGTGTTTACAGAGATAAAGGCAGTGGTGGATCTGATTCCCAAGCCCAGAGAGCCCCTGCTCTTGCCACGGGGAAACCCTGGGTGTATACGCTGTGCTGTGGTGGCAACAGGAGGAATACTCAACGGCTCTAGGATGGGCAAGGAGATAGATGCTCACGACTATGTGTTCCGGTCAGTGGGGCCATTGTGGTCTGTGTGTGTGTGTGGTGTGTGTGTCTCTGTGTGTGTTGCTGTGAGTGCATGCATCAGCACATTGCAATGTACAGTAGAAACAAAATGCACCAATCAGTAAGGATAAAAAGCTAATTAAAACAAACACGTTGATATTAACGTTTCAGCTATAACCTATTTTTATTTCTGGATCATGACTTTGTGTTTGAAGTCAGGAGATAGACTCCCATGAGAATAAAACGAGCTGTGAGTTTAACTCCTGGCCGTACTCCTGGCAAGCACTGGAGGTGTTCATCAGGATAGTCCAAATAACTTTATTTTCTCCAGTATGTTCGCTACATCAAATATTTGTTGTACTTTGTTTTATTAAGGTATGGTTACAGTATGTTTGGAATGGGATTTATTCAGCAACACACACACATAGACATACAGAATAAGCGTTTAGTTTACAATATTGCTATCTGGACGTTGTCACTCTCTCCGCCCTGGAGCCACCATTTTCTTTTATCTGACAGGGTCCATTTGTGTCAGGGAGGGAAGGGATATGAGACACACCTTTTAAGTGCATTGTGGGATTGGCTGGGATGCTGATGGGGACTGACTGCCTAGAAATGTCTGCATGCTTAGCCTGAAGCATTGCGGGTGAATGAAAGGACTGATGTAAACTTGGCAGAATGGTCGCCATGTTAGCTGGGCTGCTCCACTGGTTCACCTGGTCTGACTTTGTAAAGGTTATTAAAGGATTTCGGACTGTGGAGCCTGTGGAAATAGGGCTGAATGATCGACTATGAGCTCATACATGGATTAGTAGGTTGAATCGCATTAGAATGATACAGACACAGTCAGAATCTGATATTGCCAATTAGGATTAGACATGTTACAATATAGACAACACAACTGTTATGTGTGCAACATACTTACCAATTATCATGATCATGTCAATGTAATGGAGGTGGTCAACATTTGCGTGATGAGTGGTGACTAACCTTTCCTTTCTCTTCCTGTCTCTGTCCCTGTTCCTGTCTCTGTCAGGATGAATGGTGCCGTAACCAAGGGTTACGAGGAGGATGTAGGCAACAGAACCTCGGTCTACGTTCACACCGCCCACTCCATCACCCAGTCTCTTCTCATATTCAAGAAATACGGCTACAACAGTGCACCGCATGACAAGGTAGGTAACCGAAGTGCTGCTGCTGTACTGACACGAGGCTACAGTGACTTTTTAAAGGTTCATGACTGAGATGGTATTAAGTTTTCACTGTAATGGGGACATTTAAGATCAATCAAGTTCATATTTTCAGTTTATAGTGCAATGTTTAGAGTGCAACACAATGTTAAGCATCTTTCTATGTTTTCCCTTTCTGTTTTACACATGATTTCCAGTGTTCTGTTTGTGACACTGGGTGCAGCTTGATGGGCACTAGACTTGAAGCTGAATGTTATGGATTGTTCTCTTATCTGTTGATAGCGATTGACACCAGACTGGAGGACCAAGTTCAAGGACCAAGGACATACTGATTATTCACTGTTGGTTTGTCTTCTGTGGAAGAACACAGTGTGGTTCTGTAGCAGATGACAAAGTCCCTGCCTTTTGTTTTGACTTCCTACAAGCCTGTCGGGCTGGTGTTTACAGAACAGTTGTCTGCTGATTAGGATATAAGGGTCTTCTCAGAGAAGGCCAGTTAGACATTTTCTCTGCTTCTCTGGTGTAGGTGTCTCCCTGTTGCAACTTGTAATAAACCGGATAGATTTTTTTATTGATTTAATCTGCGACTGCTCTGCTCTTTAGGTCAGATGGAAATTCCTATTACACTCACACACACTCACGCACCCACACGTAGGCATGCACACACACATACTGCTGAGTGCTGAGTGTGCCTGTTCTGTGCAGGGAATAAAGTATGTGCTGATTCCAGAGGGGCTGAGGGATTTCCAGTGGCTAAAGGGTCTGTTGGGGAGGACAACTGTCTCTGATGGACCCTACAGGAACAGACGGTAAGCCTGTGACGTGGTCTCACACACTGACACTCTTTGCTCTCACGACTATCTATTGGTCCATTGTGCCAGGCAAGCTCAGCTAAAGTCATTTTTAGATTTAAAATAGTTTTTGAACCCAGTTCTGACGCACGCACGCACGCACACGCACACACACACACACACACACACACACACACACACACACACACACACACACACACACACACACACACACACACAAACACACTGCTCAGTGTTGTGTTTGCTGTCTTATCTGCAGACCGTGGATGCAATACTCAGGAGAGTTTGATGAGAACCGCTTCTATGTTCTTCACCCTGACTTCCTCAGATACGCCCGTAACAGGTATAACAAACAGCGTCCAATAACAGTTGTATGAAAGGAGAGAAGGCTAGCCCTCTGCTTGAGAAGGATGCAATAGGTCCTAATGTAGCCTAGGTACCAGTCTGTTTCAGCTCTCTTGCCAACTCCATATGGAATTGTCTTCTCTAGCAATGACACGGTGTACAAGGAGTGAAATGGTAGCCAAACAGACTAGTACCCAGACTAGTCCTAGTGGCCTTCAACACACATACGGTTAAGGAATTGCCAGCTACTTTGTGGCACATTCAATGTGGTCAATTCTGGCTCTGTTGATAGGGCACGGTGCTAGCAATCCCATGATTGTGTGTTCAATTCTCACTGGGACCACACATGTGAAACTGTATGCACGCATCACTCTAAATTGCTATGGATAAAAGTGTCTGCTTAATGGCTTATATTATTTTTAAGGAGACACACAACATAGAAATTACTAGTATAGTAATGGCGCCAAGTCAGCTACAGTGCCTTCAGAAAGTATTCACATCCCTTGACTTTCTCCACATTTTGTTGTGTTACAGCCTGAATTTAACATTTATTCAATTTAGATGTGTTTTGTCTCTGGCCTACACACAATACCCCATAATGTCAAAGTGGAATTATGCGTTTGGAAAATTTTCCGAATTAAAAATGAAAAGCTGAAATGTCTTGAGTCAATGAGTATTCAACCCCTTTGTTATGGCATTCCTAAATAAGTTAATGAGTAAAAATGTGCTCAACAAGTCACATAATAATGGGCTCTGTGTGCCTTAATAGCGCTTAGCATGATTTTTGAATGACAACCTCATTTCTATATTCCACACATACAATTGTCTGTAAGGTCCCTCAGTTGAGCAGTGAATTTCAAACACAGATTCTATCACAAAGAGCAGGGAGGATTTCCAATGCCTCGCAATGCGACTTGAAAATGGTTGTCTAGCGATAATCAGCATCCAATTTGACAGGGCTTGACTTTTTTTTAAAAAAATAGTTATGGGAAAATATTGTACAATCCAGGTGTGCAAAGCTCTTAGAGACACCCAGAAAGAGTCACAGCTGTAATCGCTGCCAAAGGTGATTCCAACATGTACTGACTCAGGGGTGTGAATACTTATGCAAATTAGATATTTCTGTATTTCATTTTTAATACATTTGCTAAAATTTCTAAAAACATGTTTTCACTTTTTCATTGTGTAGGTGATAATTATTTGTTTAATGCATTTTGAATTCAGGCTGTAACACAACAAAATGTGGAATAAGTCAAAGGGCGTGAATACTTTCTGAAGGCGGTGTAGGTAGAACCACGTGATCACATAGTGCATGCAGTGCAGTACAGCACTCGCTTCTATGTTACAGTTGAAGTCAGATAGTTTACATACACCTTAGCCAAATACATTTAAACTCAGTTTTTCACAATTCCTGACATTTAATCCTCGTAAAAATTCCCTGTCTTAGGTCAGTTAGGATCATCACTTTATTTAAAAAATGTGACATGTCTGAATAATAGTAAAGAGAATGATTTATTTCAGATTTTATTTCTTTCATCACATTCCCAGTGGGTCAGAAGTTTACATACACTCAATTACTATTTGGTAGCATTGCCTTTCAATTGTTTAACTTGGGATAAACGTTTCAGGTAGCCTTCCACAAGCTTCCCACAATAAGTTGGGTCAATCTTGACCCATTCCTCCTGACAGAGCAGGTGTAACTGAGTCAGGTTTGTAGGCCTCCTTGCTCGCACACACTTTTTCAGTTCTGCCCTCAAATTCTCTATAGGATTGAGGTCAGGGCTTTGTGATGGCCACTCCAACTGACTGATGTCTGACTGATGCCTGACTGATGTCTTGAGATGTTGCTTCAATATATTCACATAATTTTCCATCCTCATGTAGCCATCTATTTTGTGAAGTGCACCAGTCCCTCCTGCAGCAAAGCACCCCCACAACATGATGCTGCTACCCCCGTGCTTTACGGTTGGGATGATGTTCTTTGGCTTGCAAGCCTCCCCTTTTCCTCCAAACATAATAATGGTCATTATGGCCAAACAGTTCTATTTTTGTTTCATCAGATCAGCGGACATTTCTCCAAAAAGTAATGTCTTTGCCCCCATGTGCAGTTGCAAACCGTAGTCTGGCTATTTTATGGCGGTTTTGGAGCAGTGGCTTCTTCCTTGCTGAGCGCCTTTCAGGCTATGTCGATATAGGACTTGTTTTACTGTGGATATAGATACTTTTGTACCTCTTTCCTCCAGCATCTTCACAAGGTCCTTTGCTGTTGTTCTGGGATTGATTTGCACTTTTCGAACCAAAGAATGTTCATCTCTAGGAGACAGAACGCGTCTCCTTCCTGAGCGGTATGACGGCTGCGTGGTGTTTATACTTGCGTACTATTGTTTGTACAGATGAACGTTGTACCTTCAGGCGTTTGGAAATTGCTCCCAAGGATGAACCAGACTTGTGAAAATCTTGGCTGATTTCTTTTGATTTTTCCAAGATGTCAAGCAAAGAGGCACCGAGTTTGAAGGTAGGCCTTGAACTGCATCCACAGGTACACCTCCAATTGACTCAAAAATGTCAGTTAGCCTATCAGAAGCTTCTAAAGCCATGACATCATTTTCTGGAAATGTCCAAGCTGTTTAAAGGCACAGTCAACTTAGTGTATGTAAACTTCTGACCCACTGGAATTGTGATACAGTGAATTATAAGTGAAATAATCTGTCTGTAAACATGCACAAAGTAGATGTCCTTACCGACTTGCCAAAACTATAGTTTTTGTGGAGTGGTTGAAAAATGTGTTTTAATGACTCCAACCTAAGGTTATGTAAACTTCCTACTTCAACTGTACATCTGAAATGAAACTGTGTGTATATCTGTGCTCCTCATTCGTAGGTTCATGTGGTCCCAGGCGCTGAAGGGTTCTTATTGGGCTATATGCAGACCTACTAACGGAGCATTCACACTCTTCCTGGCCCTGCACACCTGTGATGTGGTTAGTCTGCACCACACACACACATACACGCACACGCACACACACACACACACACACACACACAATTTCAATTTAGAAGTAACTTAGAAGCGAGTGCTGTACTGCACTACATCTGCTGAATGTAATTACGTTGTTGTACATCACTGACTTGGCGCCATGACTATGCTGAAACAGACCATTGAGGTATTTGATGGTCTTATGATGCTGGTCTTCTTTATTGAAATTGGGGCTCTAGTTTAAAGTAGTGCACAATAGTGTGAGAGGAACATGGTAGCATCTGAGATCATCTATCTCTCCTTCTGCCCTGTCTCAGGTGGATGCGTATGGATTCATCACTGAGGACCACAGTAAATATCCTAACTACTATGCTGAGAGACACTCTAAAACCAGAGTCATCTTCTACGCTAATCACGACTACAACCTAGAGATCAAGACCTGGAAGAAACTACATGACACCAAGATCATCAGGCTTTATCAGAGACAGGAGAGCCCAGAGAGAAAGACAAGAAAGCCAACAGAACCATAAAACCCTGTCTGACTGCAGAGATGAGCAAAGATACATTGGCATGTCATGTATCTTGTTACAAAATAAACTAAAGACCAATGCATTTATATCAGAATAAACAACAAAATACTGGTGCCAAGTAATGTATTTAATTCAAATGCATGTATTATCCATCCCATGCCATCATGGGCAACAGTGAAAGCTGTTACGTTCAAGTAGGTTTAAGTTTTTCTCGGGCGTTGTGGACGGGGATGGCAAATAGGTATCTGCCTCAGGTGCCAAAGGTAGCACACTCGAATCCAGCAATTGAAAGTTGTTTTTTCGATTTTTGTTTTAAGCCTATCCCAAACCTTCACTCTTACCTTAACCATTTGGAGTTCATGCCTAACCTTACAATTTCAGAGTTAATGTCTAAACTTAATTCTAACATTTACAATTCAGAGTTAATGCCTGAACTTAATTCTAACACTTAAAATTCAAAGTTAATGCCTAAACTTAATTCTAACACTTACAATTCAAAGTTAATGCCTACACTTAATTATAACATTGACAATTTAGAGTTAATGCCTAAACTTAACCATAAATACTTAAAAATTTGACTTTTGCAACAACTTTGAAATTTGACGTTTGAGAAACATGGACGAATGTCTATTTCTGACTTGAGACTGCGAGAGCTAGTTGACAAATAGCCTATAATACTGGTGCCAAGTAATGTATTTAATTAAAATACATGTAAAATACATTTGCAAGTAGCCCCCTTTCTATATGGTTTGTGTTAACATTGCTTTAAAGTAATTTGTCAACATATTGTGACGTGGAATCTACATGGAAAATACATTGGATTTGGAAAAAGTAATCAACTGTTGTTTTGAGGGTGAAATTTCAACCATTGGGTTATGTCTTCGTGGTAACCAAATTTCAACACACACAAACCTTGTATAAAATATATTGAATGTGTACCTTTAACCCTCATGGGAATTGGCCTATATGGATAGGGCTAATGTAAATGCGTCTTACAGAAGTAAATGCTTAATCATGATCAATGATTAATTGATAGACAAGCTGACATTAAAGCCACACTAAGTTAGTGGCACAGATGGAACTATCGAAGCAGAAGATAAATCTCATTCAAATGTTGATATTTGATATTTGCGTTGACAATCAAAGGATTCAATAGCACTTTTGAAATACAATAAATAGCTTATTAAGTTGTTGATAAGTTAACAAGTTATGTGTTAAATTCACATTTGCAAGTCAACCTAAAATAAATGTTAATGAATGCAATTAAACGATATAATCTCAACTGCAATCCAGGTAATTTGGTTGTGCTATTGGATGAAGCACAGAGATAACACATTAATATGTTGTATGAATAAACCAAATATCTGACATTGTATTCACATTTGAACATTGCTGTGCTTTTAAATGGTTGAAAGCGCAGTGATAGAGATTTGGGTGACTAAGCCAAAAATGGAACATTGTTTTTCCATTTGAAATTGGTTGTGCTTTTAGATGGTTGAAAGCACATTGGAAACTCAATTAACTTTTTGCTGTCTTTTTGAGCGGGTGAATATAGTTTGTAAGGGGTGCACACGAATGCTCACAGCTAAAAACGAAATGCTGATATCGGGACCTTGACAAATTTAGCAGTGAGTATGTGAACACCATGAAAACACACAAGACGGATGGCTATGGCTATGCTCAACATGTATATTATTATTCTGGCTTTATCTAGTTTTATTTGTGATATTTTACCTTGCCTCACTGGCTTGCTAACTTCCTAGGTAATCAATCCTCCGATGACATCTGTGATGTTGTAGACGATAACCACCGAGGTAAAGATAGTTTCAAGTTGGAACTTTGACGGATTTTCGATGGATTTTCACTCTTTCAGACCTCAATAGCTTTCAAACCACTTGAGCCACAGACTCCTAATAAGTGTCATGATGTTGGAAAAATTGTGCACAACATTGCTCAGGTCTTATTTTCACGATTTGGACATTAATTCACTTTCCAAAGCTAATAAACATGTGGAAATATGAGCAGCATTTTGTATTCCTAGTTGAACTAGTTAGGGAGCATAAACAAAGTACACATTTTTTACATTCAAATTTCCATAGCTCCTTGGTCATGTGACCTACTTGACTCAAACAAGGTTCAGAATGTCCACTGACTACCCTTCTATATTGCACAACCTTTGGTTTGTCCATTTTCATCTCACACATTTTTACATTATTTTTTCGAAATTTCAAATTCCAATAGCTCCTTGGTCATGTGACCTACTGACTTCAAACAAGGTTCAGAATGTACACTCAGTGGGCCTACACACTGCACACCCTTTAGTTTGTTCATTTTCATCTCACTCGATTTTACATTCATTTTTCAAAGTGAAAAACTTCAATCACTCCTTGGTCATGTGACCTACTGGACTCAAACAAATTTCAGAATGTCCACAGACTAGCCTTATATATTGCACACTCTTGTTTGTGTACGGTAACATACATACATACATTTTTCATAGTTTTACATTTCAATAGCTCCTTGGTCATGTCAATTACACACCTAAGAAGCATGCAGTGGATATACACCCATATTGCATAACCTCTAGTCATGTATCTTCTATATTGATGTACATTATTATTAGTTTGACAATTAGGGGGTTCAGTCCAGTGTTGTGTTTACCCTTTTCTTTAATATTTATCTATAATAATTGGTAGTTCTAAGTACTTATTTTCCCTGTTTTTTATTTTGCCACAGTATTTAACAGCGGTACACAATAGGAGAGAGACAGATCATATTTCCTTTCGTCGTTAATATCAACCATAAAGGAAAAGGGCAAAGTACTGTACAAGAGTCATGTTATTACTTGTCCAAAGCAGGGATGGAGAGTGAGCTAGTGAGGTAGGCTGCAGTGGACTTGCTGGTCAATACATATACTGAACATGTAACCACAGTAATGGTGGCCATAAAATCAATGAATAAAAATGGAATATTGACAAATTAAACATAAATTGTAGACTTTTAATCTTTCCAACATGTCAACAGACACTTTACTTCAAATAAGTACAGAACATTTCACCGTGTTAACTTTCTCTTTGTCCATGGTTGATGTACATGTCAGAGCCTCTTCAGTGTGGATGGGGTATAGCATACATTTTCAACAACAAAGACTGCACTTCCAGTTTGTGTTCTTCACTCTGTTGAACTATTTTGTCTTCATTCCGAGGCACAGCACATGGAACCACTGTTGGCATGCAAAACATTCAATCTAAAACAAAACAAAGCGTAACACGTTATAAATAATATCAAATTTCAATGCAGTATGACAAATTAGCCGTACATTGTGTTATCATAAATTGTCTTACATGTTTTGACTGTTGTCAAAATATTCTAAACATGTTAAATAAAATTGCTAACTGTGAAAGGACCACCAGAGGGCAGGCTTGGCTCACGGATAGTAGCCCAACAAGGCATGGGAGACAAGGTAACCAGAGGCAATTAAGCACAGCTGACGGTACTAATGACATATTCTCCTTCCCCTATAAGAGAGAGTATGGAACCAGCAGAGAGGGGGGAAAAACGATCTCTGGAAGATGGCCACCGAGACAGAGGAGCTATCCATGAAGAACCACTAAGACGGTGACAATCTCGTGACTTTTGTTATAGTTTAAAGATAATCGTATTGTGTTCCTGTTTCATCTGGAGAAGAAAATGTATGTTTTGTCCTTGGGAGATTTTCATTGATTATGTTGGAGTGTTTGTGTTGCCCAAATGCCCTCAATAGAGAACTGTGTTCAATCAAGAGAACCTACTCCTGACTCGTTTATTCCACCTTTCCGCTTTAGAGTGACGCCCAATTACTTGGTCCGCTCACATGACCCAGTCAGTCTTTGGGCCACATGAAGCAGTTGTTGGCTTTGTTGAACTCTGAAATCATAGGCATGAACTGAACATATGGTTGTCCAACACAACTACAGTCGTGGCCAAAAGTTTTGAGAATGACACAAATATTAATTTTCACAAAGTTTGCTGCTTCAGTGTCTTTAGATATTTTTGTCAGATGTTACTATGGAAAACTGAAGTATAATTGCAAGCATTTCATGTGTGTCAAAGGCTTTTATTGACAATTACATGTAGTTGATGCAAAGAGTCAATATTTGCAGTGTTGACCATTCTTTTTCAAGACCTCTGCAATCTGCCCTGGCATGCTGTCAATTAACTTCTGGGCCACATCCTGACTGATGGCAGCCCATTCTTGCATAATCAATGCTTGGAGTTGGTCAGAATTTGTGGGGTTTTGTTTGTCCACCGGCCTCTTGAGGATTTCCCACAAGTTCTCAATGGGATTAAGGTCTGGGGAGTTCCTTGGCCATGGACCCAAAATATCAATGTTTTGTTCCCCGAGCCACTTAGTTATCAGTTTTGCCTCATGGCAAGGAGCTCCATCATGCTGGAAAATACATTGTTTGTCACCAAACAGTTCCTGTATGGTTGGGAGAAGTTGCTCTCGGAGGATATGTTGGTACCATTCTTTATTCATCGCTGTGTTCTTAGGCAAAATTGTGAGTGAGCCCACTCCCTTGGCTGAGAAGCAACCCCACACATGGTCTCAGTATGCTTTACTGTTGGCATGACACAGGACTGATGGTAGCGCTCACCTTGTCTTCTCCGGACAAGCTTTTTTCCGGATGCCACAAGATTCAGAGAAAATGACTTCACCCCAATCCTCAGCAGTCAAATCCCTGTACCTTTTGCAGAATATCAGTCTGTCCCTGATGTTTTTCCTGGAGAGAAGTGGCTTCTTTGCTGCCCTTCTTGACACTAGGCCATCCTCAAAGTTTTCGCCTCACTGTGCGTGCAGATGCACTAACATCTGCCTGCTGCCATTCCTGAGCAAGTTCTGTACTGGTGGTGCCCCGATCCCGCAGCTGAATCAACTTTAGGCAATGTTCTTGGCGCTTGCTGGACTTTCTTGGGCGCCCTGAAGCCGCCTTCACAACAAAAGAACCCCTCTCCTTGACGTTTTTGATGATCCAATAAATTGTTGATTTAGGTGCAATCTTACTGGCAGCAATATCAGTGAAGCTCTTTTTGTGCAAAGCAATGATGACGGCACGTGTTTCCTTGCAGGTAACCATGGTTGACAGAGGAAGAACAGTGATTCCAAGCACCACCCTCCTTTTGATGCTTCCAGTCTGTTATTCAAACTCAATCAGCATGAAAGAGTGATCTCCAGCCTTGTCCTCATCAACACTCACTCACACCACACATCACTCACTCACACCTGTGTTAACGAGAGAATCACTGACACTGTCAGCTGGTCCTTTCGGGCAGGGCTGAAATGCAGTGGAATTTTTTGGGGGGGTTTCAGTTCATTTGCATGGCAAAGAGGGACTTTGCAATTAATTGCAATGCATTTGATCACTCTTCATAAAATTCTGGAGTATATGCAAATTGCCATCATACAAACTGAGGCAGCAGACTTTGTTAATTTATATTTGTGTCGTTCTCAACTTTTGGCCACGACTGTACATAAAAATAAAGAATCTACTTTGAATTAAATGTCATTACATACCAGAGATTTTAGTATATCCTCAGCCATTTAATTTCACAGTTGCTCCATGTGTTTTTGCGAAGGTTCTATATCAATTTAGGAGCGGATGTTGGGGATGTTCTGTGCAACTTTGTTGGCCATCCACGCCAAAAAATATAGTTTTTGAGCCAATTGTCACAACAGCTAACCATTCATTATTGAAAATATAACTATCAAACCTGCATTCCAACGACCCTGCAGCTGAAGGTGTCCTGCTGCATGGTGTGAGTTATTTCCCCTCCTTTCCACTTATGTCCACCCAGTTGTCTTTTCCATGGCAGGATCTTCTCATTTTGAACAATTCTCTCTTTTATGTAATCATAATGGAATTCTGATTAGTTATAGGCAAATGATTACATAGGCCAAAACCGTATGTTGATTTCCTTATCCCTATAATTGTCACACCCTGGCCATAGAGAGGCTTTTATTATCTAGTTTGGTTAGGCCAGGGTGTGACTAGGGTGGGCATTCTAGTTTCTTCATTTCTGTTTTCTATTTCTTTGTTTTTGGCCGAGTGTGGTTCCCAATCAGAGGCAGCTGTCTATTGTTGTCTCTGATTGGGAATCATACTTAGGCAGCCTTTTTCCCACCTGTGTTTTGTGGGTAGTTGTCTTCTGTATAGTTTATTTGCCTTACAGAACTGTTCGAGTGTTTTTGAGTAATAAATAATCATAAGGTAATGTCCTTTATGCCCTAATCTACACACAGCCTAAATTATAGGCACTGAACCATTTACAGGAGAAAAATAAAAGTAGCATGTAGGACAGACATTAGACATTCCCACATACAGTATAGCCTGTACATAGAGGCATTTTTCAGCTGTGATTTTACCACTCAGAATCCAAAATGGATATGACAATGGGACCAGCACAGAACGTAATACACCCTTACAACAATCTACTGTTTGATCTTCTTGGCCTCTTATTTGGAGAACTGCTACTATGTGTCAAGAAAAGAGCCCCAATTAGGGGTTAGTGTACTCCAGTAAAAAAAGGGGCTGGTTTAGATTAAAAACTATTGCCCTGTGTCCCCGTTCATAGTGGCATAAGAGACTAATCAGTGGTACAATTGAGTTGGCACTTTATTGGCCCAAACACCCACAGACCCACAAGGTTGAGGTTAATCATGGACAGTATTTAGTCTTTTTTATTTTTTTTTGCATTGACACATTGTTTCTTTTAACTGTCCAAGATTGGGATCCAAGTGTTAGGGAATATTTGTTCCCATAAATAAAGTTGAAGTCAGAAGTTTACATATACTTAGGTTGGAGTCATTAAAACTTGTTTTTCAACCACTCCACAGATTTCTTGTTAACAAACTATAGTTTTGGCAAGTCGGTAAGGACATCTATTTTGTGGATGACACAAGTAATTTTTCAAAAAATTGTTTACAGACAGATTATTTATCTTATAATTCACTGTATCACAATTCCAGTGGGTCAGATGATTACATACACAAAGTTGACTGTGCCTTTAAACAGCTTGGACAATTCCAGAAAATGATGTCATGGCTTTAGAAGCTTCTGAGAGGCTAATTTACATTTTTGAGTCAATTGGAGGTGTAACTGTGGATGCATTTCAAGGCCTACCTTCAAACTCGGTGCCTCTGTGCTTGACATCTTGGGAAAATCAAAAGAAATCATCCAAGACCTCAGAAAAAAATTGTAGACCTCCACAAGTTTGGGTCATCCTTGGGAGCAATTTCCAAACGCCTGAAAGTACCACGTTCATCTGTACAAACAATAGTACGCAAGTATAAACACCATGGGACCATGCAGCCATCATACCGCTCAGGAAGGAGATGCGTTCTGTCTCCTAGAGATGAAAGTACTTTTGTGCGAAAGGTGTAATTCAATCCCAGAACAACAGCAAACGACCTTGTGAAGATGCTGCAGGAAACAGGTACAAATGTATCTATATCCACAGTAAAATGAAGTCCTACATCGACATAACCTGAAAGGCTGCTCAGCAAGGAAGAAGCCACTGCTTCAAAACTGCATAAAAAGGCCAGACTACAGTTTGCAACTGCACATGGGGACAAAGATCGTACTTTTTGGAGAAATGTCCTCTGGTCTGATGAAACAAATATAGAACTGTTTGGCCATAATGACCATTGTTATGTTTGAAAGAAAAGGGGGAGGCTTGCAAGCCGAAGAACACCATACCAACCGTGAAGCACGGGGGTGGCAGCATCATGTTGTGGGGGTGCTTTGCTGCAGGAGGGACTTGTGCACTTCACAAAATAGATGGCATCCTGAGGAAGGAAAATTGTGGATATATTGAAGCAACATCTCAAGACATCTGTCAGGAAGTTAAAGCCTGGGTCTTGGGTCAAATGGGTCTTCCAAATGGCCAATGACCTCGAGCATGCTTCCAAATTTGTGAGAAAATGGCTTAAGGACAACAAAGTCAATGTATTGGAGTGGCCATCACAAAGCCCTGACTTCAATCCTATAGAGAATTTGTGGGCAGAGCTGAAAAGGCGTGTGCGAGCAAGGAGGCCTACAAACTTGACTCAGTTACACCAGCTCTGTCAGGAGGAATGGGCCAAAATTTACCCAATTTATTGTGGGAAGTTTGTGGAAGGCAACCTGAAAAGTTTGACCCAGGTTAAACAATGTTACAGCAATGCTACCAAATACTAATTGAGTGTATGTAAACTTCAGACCCATTGGGAATGTGATGAAAGAAATAAAAGTTGAAAGAAATAATTATCTCTACTATTATTCTGACATTTCACATTCTTAAAATAAAGTGGGGATCCTAACTGACCTAAGACAGGGAATTTTTACTAGGATTCAATGTCAGGAATTGTGAAAGTTTAAATGTATTTGGCTAAGGTGTATGTAAACTTCCAACTTCAACTGTACAAAGGAGGATGTCTGTCGTCATTCTTCTGGCACTTTAGTCAGACTGCCAGACTGTGTAAAAACTTTATGATGGGGCCGGGTCCCATTGAATAAGCACCATGGAGACCAATCAGGAGAGAATACATACAGATCAAGAGTGCCAATTGAAAGTCAAGGGGCGTGTCTGACTATATAAGGGTAGTCAATTGCATGAGATGAAAATTGACAAACTAAATGGTGTGCAATGTGTAGGCCCGCTGAGTGTACATTCTGAACCTTGTTTGAAGTCAGTAGGTCACATGACACAGGAGCTATTGCAATTCCCAAATGTAAATAAATCATTTAAATAGTGCGAGATGTAAATTGACAAAAAAAAGTCTGTGCAATGTGTGACTATGCCATCGGGTTAGCGACAACCTTGTTTGAAAGCTTTAGGAGTAATGGTTAAATAGCTATTGAAATTTGAAAAATTTGATTTGTCTATGTGTTGACGGTCCCTAACTGCTGTTGGATGGATGTAAGCAAAACGACAGGCGAATATCCGTTGAATATCCAACTTGAAACTGCCTTTACCTCGGTACGATAACCATCTGTGTATGTTAACTTGCGCGAGCTGCATTTGAAGTTGCATGTGACTTCCATGTAAACAAGCTCAAATTCGCACACAGCTTTTTATTGAAGTGGCTGGAAAATGGGTCTATATTGTCGATCTATGTTGGTCTGTCTGACTGACTGTCTGGGCCAGTAGTGTCAGGTATGGTCACAAGGATGCTTTACATATTTTACATACTGACATACTGAAACAATACAAAAGGGGTCACCAGCTTCTGTTTCGGTGAGAAGCTGAGGGATGATGCCTCGAGAAATGTAACCACTCTCAAATTCACAGACTATGGATGCAACGACTGACCATCCATGATATCAAAAGGATAGTTTTAACCATGTTTTGAGGCTATAATGTGTTTGTTACGTTTACGTTGTTTACAAACATTGGAGTAAATTAAGTTCTGATGGGGTATGACAGTTAAACGACACTAAGCTTATGAGGCATTTATAAGTTATTTTCCTTAAGAATCTATTTTTAAGTCCAAAAATGAGTGTAGCAACTAAGGATTCTAGCTGTGATGTATTTGCATATGTACATTATGTTCTCTCCTGATTGGTGAATGAATAGATAAATGGAAGGAGCCTGGCAGCTGCTGTGGAAGTGGTGGTTGTGGTTGTGGTAATTACAGGTCAGCAACCCTTGTGGAAAACCAGAATAACTTTGTAACCCTGTGCGGTAACATTTCTTGTGTTGTGTCATTTTTATACTCACAGTCTCATTGTGAACTTGTGGAGGGAATAATCGTTATGACTGTAAAGGTTGTTGGTTTGATGTCAGTTTACAAATGTCAGAGTTTGATGGAAATCATGCCATTGATGTATTCAATATGGTGTCAGTACAGTGCAGGGATATAAGGTACTTTTTATGGGTCAAGGATTGTACTTAACAGAAATGGTAAATTAATGTTTTACTTGAAGGTGGTCTTATTCTCCTGAGTGGAATGCATTTTTTGTTTCAGTTTGCTTTTGTGATCATAATGTTTTTCAAAATCAAGTAAAGTTTTTATTTCCTTTAAAAATTGTCTTATTCCTTATGGTTTTATTGTTATTTTATTTGTACTTAGAATTATATGTTCCATTTTTTCTCTCACCCTCGTTTTCTTTTTTTTTTAGCATGTAGATAAAGAAAGATTCATTGGATTTAGTTTGAACTCATCCTCATTCTTTCTGGGATTATATCTGAGAGTATGAGTGTGTCTTAAATGTCTGCTAAATTAATCAAATATAAGCATTTCAATGTTTGCCTTGACAAATACTTTGGAACAAGTTCATCGATAAGAATTATTGATTCTACCAATCCACTTGTTTGTGTGTGGATGAGGGCTTGACGGTGAGGGATTAGACCTTGGAGGATAAAACCCTTCAGACTTTTACGACTCTTGGAACTCTTCAAAGAAGAAGCTACGCATAACCTTCGAAAAAAAAACACTTCCTTAGATAAGCGTCTGTTCTCTTTTTAACGATGGACCCATTGAAACAAAAGCTCACACCTTGCTTTTCTGTGGGTTTTACAACGACATTCTGTTTCAGCAACTATCCAGCCTTAATGAAAATGTTAACATTCTAGATTAAAATAATAATTTGTGTGAAATCTTATCAGATAGCAATAATGTAAATGTCTGTGCCAAAGCCTGCCACCTTGTCATTCAGCAGAGATGTTTTTTTGTATGTGCCTAAATGTCATTTTCTATACTGTACTTAATTTGTTTATGCATACTGTGACGGCCCTGAATTTTTCTGAACCGTCTCAGTGCTTCTCCTTCCAATAGGACGCTTAATTCCCAATTAAATAGCCAGCATCAGCTGCGCAAAAGTGGGGTTGTGATGGAGACGTGAATGAGGATGTGTTCGACCCTCCGTTCCGAAGCTTCTCTATTCCGTTTGTTTTGTTGCCGTTAAACGTGTGTTTTGTAGGCTAATAGAGTTTACCCAGGATCGGATCCAATCTTTGCGTCCGTGGACTACACCTCTCCGTTCTTCGTGGCCTTTCTCCGCTGGAGATCTATTGGCGGATTGGATTGTCTGACTGACCACCACCTTTTTGTATACGGTATTTCATTTGTTTTGATGTGATGTATACGGTGATGATTTATGTAGTTAGTTGTAGTTGAGGACTTAGTAAGAGTTGATACGCTTTAAAGTTCTGTGGTAAAATAATTGTTATATTGATTGTATGATTAATACTGGGTTTACGCTACACTTGAATGAATGGACAAACATTGCGTGACAAAGGTCACTTGAGTTCCCTGAACTCCTTTACCGGGCTGGACTCTTTTTAGGCCCGAGGTACAGGACAATGCTAGAAGAACCAGAACTCATTGTGATATTATTATATGTGTGTGTAATCATTGATGTTGCTAAACAACCCACGCAAAATAATAGTTGTTTTGGAAGTTCTTTCCCATGTTTTTAAGGGTTTATGAAAAGTTTATTTCCATCCTGACTTTTACATAAGTCCTTTGTATTGGTGTAGACTTGACGGACCAGATGGGACTCATTCCCTCCCAAACCAAAAGGAGAAACCAATGTTTTCTCTGGTAGGCACAACCTACCTGGCACCCCTATAAATAATAACCTCAAGTCAAAACCGTTACAATACATGTGTACAGATGACGTAATGTATAATCATTTATATAGATTATGCAATACGTTATAGATTACTCATAATAATAGGGTCTGTCTGCATGAACGTTCTGATTTGCCTGGTTGTCACGATCGTCGTAAGAAGCGGACCAAAGCACAGCGTGGTGTGAATGCATCATTTAATAGATGACGAAAAACACGAAGTAAACTGTACAAAAACAATAAACAAATAACGACCGTGAAGCTATCATAAGAACTGTGCTGACAAAAGCAACTAACATAGACAATTACCCACAAACAAACAGTGAAACGCAGGCTACCTAAGTATGATTCTCAATCAGAGACAACTAATGACACCTGCCTCTGATTGAGAACCATACTAGGCCGAAACATAGAAATCCCCAAATCATAGAAAAACAAACAGACTGCCCACCCCAACTCACGCCCTGACCATACTACATAACGACAAAACAAAGGAAATAAAGGTCAGAACGTGACACTGGTTCAGTTCCCTTGCTCCTGCAGCCAGTCAGTCATATGGGGAGCATCATCTAGCTTCAATTCTCTGACTAAACTACTGAATTATCATGGCATATCTTTTTCTGCTTTCTATTCAATTCCTAGTACACCACCATACATTCCTCCATGATTGCTGTGTACTGTAAATTGAGCATTTCTCTCTGGCCAAGTAATCGTTCTCAAGCTGATAAAGTAAAAGATGTTGCTTGTACTCCGAGTGATGTGAGAGCTGTAGCTGTGTATTTGTCCAAATCGGATCTCTGTTTTGGAGGAAACCAACCTAATTCTTATAAAGTTTAAGAAACATTTCAATTTGTTTAGCAGCTTTTTGACTCCTTATTTGAATCGTGCCATTCCGGACATCTTAACTGCAGAGTGAAGCGCTTTTCACAATTAATGGAAACGCTCAGGAAGTGGATACATTATTACCCAGCGTCCCCATTGCGTGTGTATATGGAAAAGATATTTGATTATTTTCCACAATTCAACCAAAAACATCAGCACAGGGATCATCTATCTACCTAGTGTTCGTGAGTGGGTGACCAGAACGTAATTACAAATAATTTGTAGACTGCAAACTGACCACAAGAAGCTCAAAAATATATATTTGACTAAAACATAATACTTTGAAAACCTTGCTTACATATATCTCTCTATAATATGTGGGAATACTTTGGAATAGATTTACAAAATGAAAATCACTTGGAGCTGATTTGCTGGTATTTTTACAGAATTTTATGTCCAATCTGTTGTTTGTTATGAATATTCAGGAGGATGTACTCTTCTTTAAAGAACTGTAACACTAATCTGCTTGTGGGTTCTCAACGGTCACCTACGTACGGGTGGTCGTTGACCAGCTCCATTATTCAGAGTATTAATTGATATTAAATGAAGATTGTTTGAAGAACTGACTGTCTCTCTCACTTGGTTAGAATTTCCACAACACATGGTCAAATTGCTGCAAGGAAACCACTACTAAAGGACACCAAAGAAGAAACTTGCTTGGGCCAAGAAACACGAGCAATGGACATTAGATCGGTGGAAATCTGTCCTCTGGTCTGATGAGTCCAGATTTTTGGTTCCAACCGCTGTGTCTTTGAGACACAGAGTAGTTGAACGGATGATCTCCACATGTGTGGTTCCCACCGTGAAGCATGGAGGAGGAGGTGTGATGGTGTGGGAGTGCTTTGCAGGTGACACTGTCAGTGATTCATTTAGAATTCAAGGCACACTTAACCAGCATGGCTACCACAGCATTCTGCAGCGATACTCGATCCCATCTGGTTTGGGATTAGTGAGGCTATCATTTGTTTTTCAACAGAACATTGACCCAGCACACCTTCAGTCTGTGTAAGGGCTATTTGATCAAGAAGGAGAGTGATGGAGTTCTGCATCAGATGACCTGGCTTCCACAATCACCTGACCTCAACCCAGTTGAGATGGTTTGGGATGAGTTGGACCGTAGAGTGAAGGAAAAGCAGCCAACAAGTGCTTAGCATATGTGGAAACTCCTTCAAGACTGTTGGAAAAGCATTCCAGGTTCATTCCTCATGAAGCTGGTTGAGAGAACGCCAAGAGTGTGCAAAGCTGTCATCAAGGCAAAGGGTGGCTACTTTGAAGAATCTCAAATATAAAATATATTTTAATTTAACACTTTTTGGTTACTACATGATTCCATATGTGTTATTTCATAGTTTGATGGCTTCACTATTATTCTACAATGTAGAACATTGTAACAATAAAGAAAAATCGAGGAATGAGTAGATGTGTCCAAACCTTTGACTGGTACTGTGTATATTTTGTTTCAAGTCGAAAAGTAGTTATGATCTCAGAATAACATGATGTATCATGCATGGAATTTCAGACTTTGGACATTACATGCAATACGTTGTATTGTAGATTTGCAGTTTCATTTATCAACTTTGTCTACCAAATTTGACCACTGAGTAGCCATAGAGCCATTGAGTTGCTGAAAGTAATTTCTTGCTATTTGCTGAGCCCACTATAAGCTTCTGTGTTTGTGTGCTGCTCCAGAGCTGCGACTGCCTGTCTTGTTTGGCACACAACGTTTTCATCTCTGTGTATTTTGTTCTGTGAAAGTATAAAAGTTGAGACAGTAATGACATCCCTCTTCATTGAGCACTCTGTCTCGCTGCCTTCTTCTAGAGATGTACTGCCGTGTATCCCATCCATGACATTAGAGGGCCACCATGTGGCCGTGTGATGGATTGCTCTACAGTCCTGATTGATTCTGAGAATCCTGTCTGTTTGCGTTCTTATTTTTTATATGATTTACAGTTATGTTCATCATTTGCTTATGTTTTTTATTTCCATTGTAT
Source organism: Oncorhynchus mykiss (assembly GCF_013265735.2). NCBI lineage: Eukaryota > Metazoa > Chordata > Actinopteri > Salmoniformes > Salmonidae > Oncorhynchus > Oncorhynchus mykiss. The sequence continues at coordinate 28,476,370 of NC_050572.1, read as the reverse complement.
TTTCGTTTAATTATAAACCGTAATTGTGGATTACCAATAATAGACTACTATTTTTAATTGCAGTCGTGTTGGGAACCGTTGCTGTGAATCCTGGTGCTGCCAACCCAGTCTTGGCTGTGTCAATAAGTAAAAGCAGAGAACAAGTGAGCACTACAGAGTTGAAACCATGGTAAAAACGGGAATGTAATACAAATACCGTATACATAAAATATAAATGACTAGGGAAAAGCAAAGCTAAAAAAGTAAGTTATAAGATACATTTTATAAAATGTCTACAGTTCCATCCACCCTCATCTTCTCTGGCAGGCTGTTCCAGAGGCTGGGGCAGGCCCCCAGTGTCCGGTCTGGAAGTCCTGAAGTTACTAGCTCTGCTGGTATAGCAACCTAGCGGTGCCATAGCCATGGGAAGTAGGGGTGATGAGAGTGCTGCAGCTCCCCTTATAAATCACAAATTACATATTTTTTTCCCCACCAAATTAGTGCACTAGGCCTTTATTACTCCTGTATGAGTGAAGAAAAACTTGTCAGCAGAACAGTGCCAAAAGCCTTGGTCTGCCCTAAAAATCCTACGTAAATCACGATCGCCAGAACGGCCACAACCTTAGACGCCTGCTTTGGTCTCTAAAATGTGTTTTATTATGATCAAGTTCGACCCCCATGGTCAATTCTATAAAAGTTCAATACAAATCGAGATATTTGTATTTAATTAAATAGTGATCCATTCTGACTACACATTTGACGGTCACACAGGACCACGTGCTGATACAGACCAATCACGAGCCGGTAAGCTATGACGGAGGCTCCAGGTTGACTCTCTAAGGCAGGATGAAAACAACTACATTGACCATGATCCTTTGCTCGTTTCGGACACTTTCACCATGATCCTTTGCAATTTTTGGGGGTGCCATTCAGCTGCATTCAGCAATATGGCATGCTTCAAATTCAAAAACTTCCGGCTTCATGCTCCATCTGGAGTTTTCCATAGGAAAACATTAGCGCTATCACTGCTAATGGTTTTAATGTCTTTGGACTGGGGACATAAAAACTGAAAGCTGTCTCTCCATGCCTCTTGGTCCTAGGCTTTGGGATAGTTAAAAAGCCAGTGCCACAGGACCTGAAGGACCTACTGGGTACATGCTTATATATATATATATATATATATATATGAATGTGGACACCTCTTCAAATAAGTGAATTTGGCTATTTCAGCCACACTGTTGCTGACAGGTGTATAAAATAGAGCACACAGGCATGCAATCTCCATAGACAAACATTGGCAGTAGAATGGCCTTACTGAAGAGGTCAGTGACTTTCAACGTGGCACCATCATAGAATGCCACCTTTCCAACAAGTCAGTTCATCAAATTTCTGCCCTGCTAGAGCTGCCCCAGTCAACTGTAAGTGCTGCTATTGTGAAGTGGAAAACATCTAGGAGGAACAACAGCTCAGCCGCAAAGTGGTAAGCCACACAAGCTCATTGAACGGGACCGCCAAGTGCTGACAATTCTGTCCTCAGTTGCAACACTCGCTACCGAATTTCATACTGCCTCTGGAAGCAACATCAGCACAAGAACTGTTCATTGGGAGCTTCATGAAAAGGGTTTTCATGGCCGAGTAACCACACAGATAACCATGCTGAATGTCGGCTGGAGTGGTTTAATGCTCGCTGCCATTGGACTCTGGAGCAGTTCAAACGCTTTCTCTGGGGAGATGAATCACACTTCACAATCTGGCAGTCCGATGGATATTCTGCCAGGAGAACGCTACCTGCCCAAATGCATAGTATCAACTGTAAAGTTTGGTGGAGGAGGAATAATGGTCTGGGGCTGTTTTTCATGGTTTGGGCTCCTTTGTTCCAATGAAGGGAAATCTTAATGCTGCAGCATACGTGATACTCTAGACTATTCCGTGCTTCCAACTTTGTGGCAACAGTTTGGGGAAGGCCCTTTCTTGTTTCAGCATGACAATGCCCTGTGAACAAAGCGAGATCCATACAGAAATGGTTTGTCGACATCGATGTGGAAGAACTTGACTGGCCTGCACAGAGCCCTGATCTCAACCCCATCGAATACCTTTGGGATGAATTGGAATGCCGACTATGAGCCAGGCCTAATCGCCCAACATCAGTGCCCAACCTCACTAGGAGCTGCTGCGCCTTCTTCACCACGCTGTCTGTGTGGGTGGGCCATTTCAGTTTGTCCGTGATGTGTATGCCGAGGAACTTAAACCTTTCCACCTTCTCCACTACTGTCCCATTGATGTGGATTGGGGGCTGCTCCCTCTGCTGTTTCCTGAAGTCCACGATCATCTCCTTTGTTTTGTTGACATTGAGTGTGAGGTTATTTTCCTGACACCACACTCCGAGGGCCCTCACCTCCTCCCTGTAGGCCGTCTCGTCGTTGTTGGTAATCAAGCCTACCACTGTAGTGTCGTCTGCAAACTTGATGATTGAGTTGGAGGCGAGCATGGCCACGCAGTCATGGGTGAACGGAGTACAGGAGAGGGCTGAGAACTCACCCTTGTGGGGCCCCAGTGTTGAGGTTCAGCGGGGTGGAGATGTTGTTACCTACCTTCACCACCTGGGGTGGCCCGTCAGGAAGTCCAGGACCCAGTTGCACAGTGTGGGGTCGAGACCCAGGGTCTCGAGTTTGATGACGAGTTTCGAGGGTACTATGGTGTTAAATGCTGAGCTGTAGTCGATGAACAGCATTCTTACATAGGTATTCCTCTTGTCCAGATGGGTTAGGGCAGTGTTCAGTGTGATTGCTTCGTCTGTGGACCTATTGGGGCAGTAAGCAAATTGGAGTGTGTCTAGGGTGTTAGGTAGGGTAGAGGTGATATGGTCCTTGACTTGTCTCTCAAATCACTTCATGATGACGGGAGTGAGTGTTACGGGTAGATAGTCATTTAGCTCAGTTACCTTAGCTTTCTTGGGAACAGAAACAATGGTGGCCCTCTTGAAGCATGTGGGAACAGCAGACTGGGATAAGGATTGATTGAATATGTCCGTAAACACACCAGCCAGCTGGTCTGCACATGCTACCTTTAAAGCATGTATGTCATGTATTGGGGTGCACGGTCGTTAAGTGATGTAAAAATCTATTCTAAAACTCAGACAACCAATGCAGAGGATTTAATACGGGTGTATTGTGTGCTCTCCATCTGGTCTTGGTCAGTGCCCGTGCTGCTGCATTCTGTATGTTTTGCAGTTGACCAATGGTTTAAATCCTTTAAAGTTGTGTATTGGCTGCATAGCCGTGCTTTCTGTTAACCCTGCCAAGGGGTAACATATATATATAAACTGAACAGAACCGGAGTCAATATTGAACCTTGTGAAACACCACACGTGATATTACAAAACTCTTGACCGGTTAAATAGGTCCTAAACCAGTTAAGAACTGGACTGGAGAAGTCTGTCCAGAAGGACATCATGGTCAACAGTATCAAATGCTGCACTCAAATCCAAGACAAGGACAGAGAGCTTTTTGACATCTGTGTTGATGCTAAAATATGCCACAAAGGCATCTCATCTCACAAAATCCAGATTTAGAATTTCAAAAAAATACAATTGGGACTTTAAAATGATGTAGCTGTTTGAAAACCAATTTCTCCAGAATCGAGAAGGCAGGTAGAATACTTTAGGTGTGATATTAATATTAAGTATTAGTTTTATCCAACCAGTTTGTAGTAACATTTTACGTGCTAGGAATATGGGACCAAATGGTAAACGTTTGACTACTTTCATAGACTATAAGTGAATTTGTCCAAATACTTATGACTTCTTCAAATGGAGGGACTAGATACATAAAGTGGGGGAGAACCGGGGCGTAAGTAACACTTATTTACTCAGAGATTAATAGAGCTAAAGCCACCATATTTTATTATAAACAACTTATACATGTCCTCTAGCAACTGTAATTTCATTTCTAGGTTATTAAAGGACTTCAAATGAAATAGACAGAGAACAGAACTACTGCAACGTTACTTTTGTACCTGTTGTGGGCCAAAGTAACACAGGCTTGGGTTGGAAGTCTGGCGAGAAGTGCACAATATCTGTCACTTCTGTGCCCTACCAATGTTACTTCCGCCCCATCCCTCTCCTGTACCTTCTCCTTGGTTAGCATCCAAGACTAGCTGTCAATATATTTTCAACCTATGCTGTAATTTAGTCACTAGATCGGTTAAGAAAATAAGATATGTTTAGAACCTTAAAAAAATGAGCACAATTTTTTTTACTTTCCCTCACTCAAAACAACTTTTGTTGATAACTTGTTGAAATGTTGCAGCGAGCAGATTTTTTGCAGGAAGGTGGTCTTCTGCATTAGCCACTTGCGCGTGTCGTTAAATCATTCTAGCGTCTGTATTATTTGAGAAAATGGGCGTGTTACTTCTGACCGCGTTACTTTTTGTCATAGATGGTATACAGCTACAAACAGAATTTACTTTTCATAGTAGGAGAGGAGAAGTTACGTAGTGGGTTAGGATACTTAATGTAGCAGGTTAGGATAATTAGGTTAAGGTTAAAACAATGGTTAGGTTTAGGGTTAGCTAAAATGCTCAAATTCTCTGCGAAACTAACATTTTGACGATTTATGCCTCTCTTCCGTCTGTAGCTGTGTACCATGTAGCTCCCTTTTATTTCTTAACGGGAAAACCGATATGTATGAAAATACCCTCAAATAAAAGGTGACATTTTGTACTGTCGCCTCATATGAAACATTTGATCTCAAATCCAAAATGCTGGAGCAGAGCGCCAAATTTAAACATTTAGCGACACTGTCCAAATAAAGGGAGGGAAGTGTAGTGATTTTTTTTTATTGAGATAATGGGTTGGTAGTGTATGACCTGTGATGTAGTAAAATGGGTTATTATTGAAACTATAATTCCTAAATTGAGAAATGAAGCCGATTTTCAATAATCAGACACAAAACAAACATGCTAAGGGATGTATGATTGGAATCTAATTTCTGTGAAAATGAATAGACAACAAATTACAATAGAGACCACAGGACCAGTTTACAAGTTTTAATGATGTTCCAGATTACTACTGTCTGTCTTTACATGTCAACAACATTGGTCTTGGCACAAATTCAAATGACTTAAACAGAAGGTTTGTCTGCTTCCAATTCTTGGTGGACTGGTTTTGGCTTCTTGTAAGCCTATGGAGCTGTTGATTCGGTCCAAGATGGTCAGGTTGTTGAAAAAGAGATGCTTTATTGGCTGAGTGCCTTGGTCTGGTCCATCACCTTGCGGAAGAGGTCTTCTATCTGAGCCTGGACGTTGTCGACCAGAGGCTTGAGCTGAGCCTGCATGTTCTCAGCCAGGGGCTTCAGCTGGGCCTGCATGTCATCGGCCAGTGGTGCCAGCTTGGCCTGGATCTGCTGCAGCTGGGCCTTCCCATCCTCTAAGAAGGTCCTGTTCGGAAGGGAGTGGGTGATTAGTGGTCTGAATACAATATAAACTAAGGTAGTGCCAAACATATTATTGAAAAATAGGATCAAAACACATTGCTTGTTAATGCTTTTGCAGGCCTTTTTTCATCTAATTTTTGTGTATATTATTTTTGACCATACATCCATTATTTTGCATTGCTTTTGGCTGCTCCCTTCATGGTTTCTTTGTTGTAAATTATGAGGCAGTAGAATGAGGATGACTTGTGTTCTTCAACTTTTTATTTAGGACTTGGTTGGAAGGGCTGGTTCTTCAAAAGTGTATCAAATAATGTAATAGTTTAAAAAAAAATGTCACTCACTCTGACTGGATCTTCTGCACCAGTTCCTGAGTGGTGGAGGTCAGCTGAGCTGACAGATCCTGGAAGTACTGTGTCAGTTTCTCAACCTCGGGGCACTGTGCTGCTTGGCTTCCTAGGGGTAGCCAGAGGGTAACGTCATTAACAGAGGCCCACATTGTACACAAACCATTTATGCCCATATAGCATACAACAACACATACAAGACCCTCTACACATACAGCCGTTAAAAATAAATCCACCAACTCTGGAATATAACATTTCTATATCAAGCATATCTCTCACTATTGTTATATTATATATTGCACATATGTGAAATGCAGTTATAGAACCACATACAGAATGAAATATGTTTTTTTTTTTTTTTTTTTTTTTTTTTGCCGCGATTGTGTATTTGATTCCGAATGCTACCACAGGGGAGAAACTAACGACAGAGTGAACCTTTCAGATATGAAAAACTTTCTCTTACCATGTGCCAGAGCAAGCACAACAACCAGGGCGGCAAGAGAGAACTTCATGGCTGTTGAGTAGGGCACCTAAGGAGAGAAGAGAGTGGTAGAATTAGCTTGACCTCATAGGTCTGTGGAGGCGTGGTTTGATCACTGGATGGCAGTGATGTAAATTAACTAAGTAAAATTACTTTGAAGTACTACTTAAGTCATTTTTTGATGCATCTGTACTTTACTATTTATATTTTTGACTACTTTTACTCCACTACATTCCTAAAGAAAATGTGTTTTTTTAAATCCCATACAATTTTCCTGACACACCAAAGTACTTGTTACATTTTGAATGGTCAGTGTGATCCAATTCAGGCACCTATCAGTTTAACGCGTTGTCATCACTAGTGCCTCTGATCAGGCGGGCTCACTAAAGACATGCTGCATTTGTAAATTATGTCTGAGTGTGGGAGTGTGCCCCTGACTATCCTTAAATTAAAACAATAACATTGTGCAGTCTGGTTTGCTTAATATAAGGAATTTGATGTAGGTCTGTCGCATGTACTTTTTACTTTTACTCAAATATGACAAATTATTACTTTTTCCATCACTATACTTAAGTACATTTAAAACCCAATACTTCTAAACTTTTACTTAAGGTTATTTTACTGGGTGACTTTCACTTTTACTTGAGTCATTTTCTATTAAAGTATCTTTCCTTATACTCAAGTTGACAATTGAGTACTTTTTCCACCACTGCCGAATGGAAGGATGGCGGTCTCTAAAGCATTTTGTAGTTTCAAGGTTTTTCTCTTGGCATAACAAATAAGTGCACTCGGTGGCAGGTTTGAGATCAGTTCAATTTAACTCAGTTAATTCAAGAAGATTTCAAATCAGCAAGATTTTATATCATAATAAATTGTCTGAATAGTAATGTAGTTTGCCAAATGCCCATTACCCCGACTCCCTAGGAAATTGCATGTTCTGACTGAGCAAATTTGGAATTGAATTAGACATGGACTCTGTTTTGATTTACATCTTAATTTGCCTTTCTGAATTCCCTGAGAAGAATCATCTTGATTCACATCGACAGTTTACCTCTTGGAAAACAGTAATGAAACATCTATTGAGCACTCTAAAGATCACTCTCTAAACTACTGCTTATAGCAATACTGCTTAAATGAGCAGCTTACAATGTGGTTGGGAAGGAATGTCCCTCTAAAATTGAATGCCCATTTTTGCAGACACCTGACTCACTACTAAACAACATATTGCAAGAAAAACAAATGTTTTACCGCATCAAGCATAAGATTTCCTTGGCAGAGAAAGAAACGGGACCACTCACCTGAGTTGCAGGACAGTTTAAATCGAATGGTATCTTTCGTTGGGCCTCCCAAACGTCTTATAGTCCTTCAGAAGTGACAAGGCCCACCTCAGACGCAGACCCATTGGCAGCGTAGGTTGAAGTACAGGACTATCATTGGATGTTTGTGCTAGCATGTGACTGCAGGCTGACCCTTGCTGCTCAGCTTGCCACCAAGGCAATCCACTCTAAAGTCCAAGAGTTCCCCTCCTGCGAAGGAGTGCTGATTGCTCAAACGCAGTAGGTGTCATGTCAAAGCATCGGATTAATGAAAACATACACAGGACATTTCATCACAAGAAACAACAAAACAGAGAGAATGACAACCAAGCTGTTAAAACACAACAAGAATTGCAAAAGTATGGAAACATGGCAGCCACAGTACTGTCCAGGGGTCAGCCTGAAGATGACTGTTCAGCTGTTTCAGACTGTACGTGTGAATCATATGTTAACTGTTCATGTTTGCTGTTCTAATTCTTGTGTGTATTTGTTTAAAACAGGTCATCTATGAATACACAGATTCATTTTCTACATGTTCCCATATTGAATAAATCCAAGTTAATCTATCAATATTACTTAGTTCCAAGCCATGGAATATATTAGTCAATTTCCATGACATAAGAAAGAAATAAAACATTTATAGAAATGGTGTGCAGCATAGGATGAGATATAGAAAGTGTGTTACCTTCTATCTAATATGGAGGATGACATTTGGGGATGACTGGAGAAAATGTACCTACAATAGAGACTTTGCAGGCTAAAATATGACCTAACTGAAACATTACTGAATTGAAGTCCCAGAAACTTAAGTTCTGTACGGATATACGATTATATACTTACAATACATACTATTGTGTACTCAATTTGTCTCATTTTACACTTGGTGAGGATTGTCATAATTGGGTACAAATGTTGAGTATAACATCATCAGGAATTTCAAACTGAAACTACATGTAGTTTTTACAATATACATATGTATAACTATACATTTTATATTAGTATACATTGAGTATACCAAACATTAGGAATACCTTCTAATATTGAGTTTCACCTGGTCAGCCAATGCCATGGAAAGAGCAAGTGTTCTTAATGTTTGTTATTCATAAATGTTACATTTTGAAAAATTAGGTCAGGATTCTCTAGTTATCTTGGGAGGAATTTCTCCACAAACATTTCTAAGTAACATTTGTAGAGAAATAACTTTTGCAGTGCTATGCTCATTCATATACATTCCATGCACAACATCATCAGAGGCATTTCACTGGGAGAAGATTAACATGACAAAACAACCAGTTAGCTGAGCAATTTACACACAAACACTCCCTGCATCCCTCATTTGAAAGGCAGATGAAATCAATGAATCAAAAGATTAGCTGCGTTTGCATGTAACCTGTGCACAGATGTGTCCAGCGTCCTAGAGTAAGATTTACCTTGGGTTAATCAGACTGTGTTAATTCGTGCAATGCCCTCGATCCCTTGGGGGGGGGGGGGGGGGGGGGGGGATTTCACCTTTGTTTAACCAGGTAAGGCAGTTGAGAACAAGTTCTCATTTACAACTGTGACCTGGCCAAGATAAAGCAAAGCAGTGTGACACAAACAACAACACAGAGTTACACATGGAATAAACAAAAAAGGAGCAAAACAAAATAACAGTATGGGGATGAGATTGGCTATGTACAGGTGCAGTAATCTGTGAGCTGCTATGACAGCTGGTGCTCAAAGTGAGAGATGGAGATATTAGCCTCCAGCTTCAGTGATTTCTGCAATTTGTTCCAGTCATTGGCAGCAGAGAACTGGAAGGAAAGGCGACCAAAGTAGGAATTGGCTTTGGGGGTGACCAGTGAAATATACTTGCTGGATATCGTGCTACGGGTGGGTGCTGCTATGGTGACCAGTGAGCTGAGATAATGCGGGGCTTTACCTAGCAAAGACTAATAGATGACCTGGAGCCAGTGGGTTTGGTGACAAATATGAAGCGAGGGCCAGCCAACGAGAGGATACAGGTCGCAGTGTCCCATAGCAGCTATGGGGCTTTGGTGACAACGGATGGCACTGTGATAGACTGCATCCAATTTGCTGAGTAGAGTGTTGGATGCTATTTTGTAAATGGCATCGCTGAAGTCAAGGATCGGTAGGATAGTCAGTCATAGTTTTACGAGGGTATGTTTGGCAGCATGAGTGAAGGATGCTTTGTTGCGAAATAGGAAGCTGATTATAGATTTAATTTTGTATTAGAGATGCTTAATGTGAGTCTGGAAGTAGATTTCACAATCTAACCAGACACCTAGTTATTTGTAGTTGTCCACATATTCTAGGTCAGAACCGTCCAGAGTAGTGATGCTGGACAGACGGGCAGGCGGGCAGGTGCAGGCAGCGATCAGTTGAAGAGGGTGCATTCAGTTTTACTTGCATTTAAGAGCAGTTGGAAGCCACAGAAGGAGAGTTGTAGCTCGTCTGGAGGTTAGTTAACACAGTGTCCAAAGAAGGGCCAGAAGTATACAGAATCGTGTCGTCTGCATAGAGGTGGATCAGAGAATCACCAGCAGCAAGAGTGACATCATTGATGTACACAGACAAGAGTCGGCCCGAGAATTGAACCCTGTGGCACCCCCATAGAGACTGCCAGAGGTCCGGACAACAGGCCCTCCGATTTGACACACTGAACTCTGAGAAGTAGTTGGTGAACCAGGCGAGGCAGTCATTTCAGAAACCAAGGCTGTTGAGTCTGCCGATAAGAATGCTGTGATTGACAGAGTCGAAAGCCTTGGCCAGGTCGATGAAGACAGCTGCACAGTATTGTCTCTTATCGATGGCAGTTATGATATTGTTTAGGACCTTGAGCGTGGCTGAGGTGCACCCATGACCAGCTCGGAAACCAGATTGCAGAGCAGAGAAGGCACGGTGGGATTCGAAATGGTCGGTGATCTGGTTGTTAACTTGGCTTTCGAAGACCTTTGAAAGGCAGAAACCCTGTTGACCAGGGTAGGGGTAGCCAGGTGGAAAGCATGGCCAGCCGTAGAAAAATGCTTATGGAAATTCTCAACTATCGTGGATTTATCGGTGGTTTATCGGTGGTTCCTAACTTCCCTGAAAAGTTGCATATCGTGGGGGCTATTCGATGCTAATGCAGTACGCCACAGAATGTTTTTGTGCTGGTCAATGGCAGTCAGGTCTGGAGTGAACCAAGGGCTATATCTATTCCTGGTTCTACATTTTTTTGAATGGGGCATGCTTATTTAAGATGGTGAGGAAATCACTTTTAAAGAATAACCAAGCATCCTCTACTGACGGAATGAGGTCAATATCCTTCCAGGATACCCGGGCCAGGTCGATTAGAAAGGCCTGCTGTGTTTTAGGTGGTGTTTGACAGCGATGAGGCGTGGTAGTTTGACCACAGACCCATTACGGATGCAGGCAATGAGGCAGTGATCGCTGAGATCCTGGTTGAAGACAGCAGAGGTGTATTTGGAGGGCAGATTGGTTAGGATGACATCTATGAGGGTGCCAGTGTTTAGGGATTTAGGTTTGTACCTGGTAGGTTCCTTGATAATTTGTGTGAGATTGAGGGCATCTAGCTTAGATTGTAGGACGGCCAGGGTGTTAAGCATGTCCCAGTTTAGGTCACCTAACAGTACGAGCTCTGACGATAGATGGGGGGGCAATCTATTCACATATGGTGTCCAGGGCACAGCTGGGGCAGAAGGTGGTCTATAGCAAGTAGCAACAATGAGAGACTTGTTTCTGGAAAGGTGCATTTTTTTTAAGTAGAAGCTCAAATTGTTTGGGCACAGACCCGGATAGTATGACAGAACTCTGCAGGCTAACTCCGCCCCCGTTGGCAGTTCTATCTTGTCGGAAAATGTTATAGTTAGGGATGGAAATTTCAGGGGTTTTGGTGGCCTAAGCCAGGATTCAGACACGGCTAGCACATCTGGGTTGGCAGAGTGTGCTAAAGCAGTGAATAAAACAAACTTAGGGAGGAGGCTTCTGAAGTTAACATGCATGAAACCAAGGCTTTTACGGTTACAGAAGTCAACAAATGAGAGCGCCTGGGGAATGGGAGTGGAGCTAGGCACTGCAGGGCCTGGATTAACCTCTACATCCCCAGAGGAACATAGGAGGAGTAGGATAAGGGTACAGCTAAAGGATATAAGAACTGGTCGTCTAGTACATTCGGAACAGAGAGTAAAAAAAGCAGGTTTCTGGGCACCGAATAATAGATTCAAGGCATAATGTACAGACAATGGTATGGTAGGATGTGAATACAGTGGAGTAAAACCTAGGCATTGAGTGACGATGAGAAAGGTATTGTCTCTAGAGACACAATTTAAACCAGGTGAGGTCACCGCATGTGTGGCAGGTGGAACAAATGGGTTAGCTAAGGTATATTGAGCAGGCTCTACAGTGAAATAAGACAATCACTAACCAAAACAGCAATGGACAAGGCATAGGGAGAGGCATGCGTAGCCGAGTGTTCATGAGTAGCTAGGCGGGCTGGAGACACTCTGATTCAGACAGCTAGCGGGCCGGGGCTATCTGGCTAGCAGAAGGGCCTTAGGGGGACGCCGCGATGCAAGAGTCAGTTATAGCCCTTCGGGCAGTTAAGTCGGCAGTCCAGTCGTGATGGATCAGCAGGGGTCCGTGTAGTAAAAGGGTCCAGTCCATTTGGCAAAATAGGTATTGTAGCCAAAGAAAATTGGCCGATGGACCTCTTCAGCTAACAGTCCGATATGCTCTAGACAGCTAGCGGGCCTCAGCTAGCAGGCTAGCAGATGGGCATTCAGGGGACGTTGCAACGGAGGAGCCTGTTGAAAACACCCTCGGGCGGATTACGTCAGTAGACTCTGCGGGGCTCCGTGTCTGCAGTAAAAGGGGTCCAGGCCAATTGGCAAAATAGGTTTTGTAGTCCAAGGAGTGGCTGATGGACCTCTTCAGCTAGCCGGGAGATGGGCCTAGCATAGACTAGCTACAGGCTAATGGGTTTTTGCTTCGGGACAGAGACGTTAGCCAGGAGTAGCCACTCGGATAGCAGCGACGATCCAGGTGAAAAGGTTCAGTGCTTGTGGTAGGAATCCGGAGATGTGGGGGAAAAGAGTCCGGTATGCTCTGGGTTGAATCACGCTGTGCAGACTGGCAGGAGTTGTCCGGGCTTAAGGTTAGCTGATGACCTCTAGCTGACTACTAGCTAGTAGTTAGGTAGCTGGCTTCTGTTGGGGGTTCCGTTTCTAAAGCAAAGAAATAGCAGATCCATACCACATTGGGTGAGGTGGGTTGCAGGAGAGCATGTCTGGACCCTGATCTCTCTTTTGAAGAACATATCAAGACCATTTCAAGGACAGCTTTTTTCCATCTACGTAACATTGCAAAAATCAGAAACTTTCTGTCCAAAAATGATGCAGAAAAATTAATCCATGCTTTTGTCACTTCTAGGTTAGACTACTGCAATGCTCTACTTTCCGGCTACCCGGATAAGCACTAAATAAACTTCAGTTAGTGCTAAATATGGCTGCTAGACTCCTGACTAGAACCAAAAAATGTGATCATATTACTCCAGTGCTAGCCTCTCTACACTGGCTTCCTGTCAAAGCCAGGGCTGATTTCAAGGTTTTACTGCTAACCTACAAAGCATTACATGGGCTTGCTCCTACCTATCTCTCTGATTTGGTCCTGCCGTACATACCTACACGTACGCTACGGTCACAAGACGCAGGCCTCCTAATTGTCCCTAGAATTTCTAAGCAAACAGCTAGAGGCAGGGCTTTCTCCTATAGAGCTCCATTTTTATGGAACGGTCTGCCTACCCATGTCAGAGACGCAAACTCGGTCTCAACCTTTAAGTCTCTACTGAAGACTCATCTCTTCAGTGGGTCATATGATTGAGTGTAGTCTGGCCCAGGAGAAGGAAGGTGAACGGAATGGCTCTGGAGCAACGAACCGCCCTTGCTGTCTCTGCCTGGCCAGTTCCCCTCTTTCCACTGGGATTCTCTGCCTCTAACCCTATTACAGGGGCTGAGTCACTGGCTTACTGGGGCTCTCTCATGCCGTCCCTGGAGGGGGTGCGTCACCTGAGTGGGTTGATTCACTTATGTGGTCATCCTGTCTGGGTTGCCCCCCCCCCCCCCCCCCCCCTTGGGTTGTGCCGTGGCAGAGGTCTATGTGGGCTATACTCAGCCTTGTCTCAGGATGGTAAGTTGGTGGTTGAAGATATCCCTCTAGTGGTGTGGGGGCTGTGCTTTGGCAAAGTGGGTGGGGTTATATCTTTCCTGTTTGGCCCTGTCCGGGGGTGTCCTCGGATGGGGCCACAGTGTCTCCTGACCCCTCCTGTCTCAGCCTCCAGTATTTATGCTGCAGTAGTTTATGTGTCGGGGGGCTAGGGTCAGTTTGTTATATCTGCAGTACTTCTCCTGTCCTATTCGGTGTCCTGTGTGAATCTAAGTGTGCGTTCTCTAATTCTCTCCTTCTCTCTTTCTTTCTCTCTCTCGGAGGACCTGAGCCCTAGGACCATGCCCCAGGACTACCTGACATGATGACTCCTTGCTGTCCCCAGTCCACCTGGCCGTGCTGCTGCTCCAGTTTCAACTGTTCTGCCTTTTTATTATTATTATTATTATTATTATTCGACCATGCTGGTCATTTATGAACATTTGAACATCTTGGCCATGTTCTGTTATAATCTCCACCCGGCACAGCCAGAAGAGGACTGGCCACCCCACATAGCCTGGTTCCTCTCTAGGTTTCTTCCTAGGTTTTGGCCTTTCTAGGGAGTCTTTCCTAGCCACCGTGCTTCTACACCTGCATTGCTTGCTGTTTGGGGTTTTAGGCTGGGTTTCTGTACAGCACTTTGAGATATCAGCTGATGTACGAAGGGCTATATCAATTGATTTGATTTGATGTTGGAGTTGAGGTTTAAAAAATATATATTTTTAAATCTATATTAAATATATGCGAAGAAAAAAATATATACACGGGACACAACAAGACGAAGACAAAGACTCCACACTCCTACACCATCTTGGATTTATAGTGTTCACTATTGTGGCATGGTACTGCATAGGACATTCAATATCCTCTGTCATTTGGTGATGCAAGTCCAGCATGACAAACAGAAACAGAATATATATATATATATACACACACACACACACACACACACAGTGCCTTGCGAAAGTATTCGGCCCCCTTGAACTTTGCGACCTTTTGCCACATTTCAGGCTTCAAACATAAAGATATAAAACTGTATTTTTTTTGTGAAGAATCAACAACAAGTGGGACACAATCATGAAGTGGAACGACATTTATTGGATATTTCAAACTTTTTTAACAAATCAAAAACTGAAAAATTGGGCGTGCAAAATTATTCAGCCCCCTTAAGTTAATACTTTGTAGCGCCACCTTTTGCTGCGATTACAGCTGTAAGTCGCTTGGGGTATGTCTCTATCAGTTTTGCACATCGAGAGACTGAAATTTTTTCCCATTCCTCCTTGGAAAACAGCTTGAGCTCAGTGAGGTTGGATGGAGAGCATTTGTGAACAGCAGTTTTCAGTTCTTTCCACAGATTCTCGATTGGATTCAGGTCTGGACTTTGACTTGGCCATTCTAACACCTGGATATGTTTATTTTTGAACCATTCCATTGTAGATTTTGCTTTATGTTTTGGATCATTGTCTTGTTGGAAGACAAATCTCCGTCCCAGTCTCAGGTCTTTTGCAGACTCCATCAGGTTTTCTTCCAGAATGGTCCTGTATTTGGCTCCATCCATCTTCCCATCAATTTTAACCATCTTCCCTGTCCCTGCTGAAGAAAAGCAGGCCCAAACCATGATGCTGCCACCACCATGTTTGACAGTGGGGATGGTGTGTTCAGGGTGATGAGCTGTGTTGCTTTTACGCCAAACATAACGTCTTGCATTGTTGCCAAAAAGTTCAATTTTGGTTTCATCTGACCAGAGCACCTTCTTCCACATGTTTGGTGTGTCTCCCAGGTGGCTTGTGGCAAACTTGAAAAGACACTTTTTATGGATATCTTTAAGAAATGGCTTTCTTCTTGCCACTCTTCCATAAAGGCCAGATTTGTGCAATATACGACTGATTGTTGTCCTATGGACAGAGTCTCCCACCTCAGCTGTAGATCTCTGCAGTTCATCCAGAGTGATCATGGGCCTCTTGGCTGCATCTCTGATCAGTCTTCTCCTTGTATGAGCTGAAAGTTTAGAGGGACGGCCAGGTCTTGGTAGATTTGCAGTGGTCTGATACTCCTTCCATTTCAATATTATCGTTTGCACAGTGCTCCTTGGGATGTTTAAAGCCTGGGAAATCTTTTTGTATCCAAATCCGGCTTTAAACTTCTTCACAACAGTATCTCGGACCTGCCTGGTGTGTTCCTTGTTCTTCATGATGCTCTCTGCACTTTTAACGGACCTCTGAGTGCAGGTGCATTTATACGGAGACTTGATTACACACAGGTGGATTGTATTTATCATCATTAGTCATTTAGGTCAACATTGGATCATTCAGAGATCCTCACTGAACTTCTGGAGAGAGTTTGCTGCACTGAAAGTAAAGGGGCTGAATAATTTTGCACGCCCAATTTTTCAGTTTTTGATATGTTAAAAAAGTTTGAAATATCCAATAAATGTCGTTCCACTTCATGATTGTGTCCCACTTGTTGTTGATTCTTCACAAAAAAATACAGTTTTATATCTATGTTTGAAGCCTGAAATGTGGCAAAAGGTCGCAAAGTTCAAGGGGGACGAATACTTTCGCAAGGCACTGTATATGTGTGTGTATTCAGTGAACAGTGATGGTTGTAGTAAAAGCTTGAAATCTTGGGATCTGTTGTGATACTATGTCAACGGATTTTGGTTGCTGTGGTGGCTTAAAGTTAGTCTGGGATTTGAAAAAAACTGGGGCAGGAGAAATGTAACCACTCTCAGATTCATAGACGGCACTACGGGTGTAAGAACTGACTATCAAAATCATATTTTTAGGTCAGGTTTCAAAACATATTGCACTGGACAGCCGAGAATGTGGCTTTATGTATCAATTGCGCGGATCTAACGCTGATTGAATTGAATGTTAAACATGTTTGGTTTTTTTGTTGAATTTTTACCCCCTTTTTTTAAACAATTGGTATCCAATTGTTTAGTAGCTACTATCTCGGGAGATAGTAGCTCGGGAGAGACGAAGGTTGGCGAAGGTTGAAAGTCATGCGTCCTCCGATACACAACCCAACCAAGCCGCAATGCTTCTTAACACAGCGCGCATCCAACCCGGAAGCCAGCCACACCAATGTGTTGGAGGAAACACCGTGCAACCTTGGTTAGCGTGCACTGCGCCCGGCCCGCCACAGGCAGAGTTTTTCTGACGAAGGCCGTGAGGCCAATACATAAGCTTATTAAAGATCAGTGATACTATCAAGAGCAGTGTGCGGTTTCCTTTTTCCTTCAAGTTGTAACACAACAAAATGTGGAAAAAGTCAAAGGATGTGAATAGTTACTGAATGCACTGTATATCATAACATTCAGAAATGTATGTACCAATCCCATATTGTCTCTCTTTGTACTGGCCAAGTGTATCCTTACCAGAAGAGAGTCACATAATGTAACATTATTTGATCTGAGCAGGATTCTTGCTATGCCAAAGTGTTTGGTCAAAGGTCAGCCTTCTTCCTAATCTATTAGGTTGTAGCGCCTTACAAAAGTATTCAGACCCCTTCGATTTCTTCACATTTTAGTGTTACAAAGTAGGGTTAACATGGATTTAATTGTCATTCTTTTGTCAACAATCTACACAAAATACTCTAATTTCAAAGTGGAAGAAAAATAATACATGATGATTTATTCATAAATACTAAATATAGAAAATATAGTTGTTGCATAAGTATTAAGTCAGCAATTACATCTGTGAGTCTTGGGTAAGTCTTTAAGAGCTTTGCACACGTGGATTGTGTAATATTTGCCTGCTATTCTTTTCAAAATTCTTCAAGCTCTGTCAAGATGTTGGAGATCATGGCTAGACAGCCATTTTCAAGTCTTGCCATAGTATTTCAAGTAGATTTAAGTCAACTGTAACTTGGCCACTCAGGAAAATTCACTGTCTTCTTGGGAAGCAACTCCAGTGTAGATTTGGCCTTGTGTTGTAGGTTATTCTCCTGCTGAAAGGTGAATTCCTCTCCCAGTCTCTGGTGTAAAGTAGACTGAAGCAGGTTTTGCTCTAGGACTCAGCCTGTGCTTAGCCCTATCCTGTTTCTTTTTATCCTGAAAAACTCCCCAGTATCAAGCATACCCATACTATGATGCAGCCACCACCATACTTGAAAATAAGGAAGCAGTTACTCAGTTATGTGTTGTTGGATTTGCCCCAACATAGGCTTTGCATTTAGGCCAAAAAGTGTATTCATTTGCACTATTACTTTTGTGCCTTGTTGCATACAAGACATTTGTGTCCTTATTTTCTCTCTAATTTAGGTCATTATTGTGGAGTCACTACAATGTTATTGATTCATCCTCGGTTATCTCCCATCACAGCCATTGAACTCTGTAGCTGTTTTAAAATCACCGATGGTCTCATCTAACAGCCATGAGCAGCTTCATTCCTGTCCCGTAGCTCAGTTCAGAAAGAGGACTACATCTTTGAGGTGTCTGGGTGGTTTAATACATAATGCACATTATAATTATTAACTACATCATTCAATGTCTGATTCAACGTCTGATGTGTTGTTACCCATCTAACAATCCCTACCCTTTTTTTTATGAGGCTTTCGAAAAGTTCTGTGGTCTTTGTAGTAGAATCTGTGCTTGAAATTCAGTGCTTGACTGAGGGACCTTGCAGATGTTGAATGTATGGGGAACAGAGGAAGGGTTAGTCATTAAAAAATCATGCCAACCCTTATTACAGAGTTAGTCCATGTAATTCTTTATGTGATTTGTTAAGCCAAATTTGACTCCTGAACTAATTTAGGCTTGCCTAAACAAAGGGGCTGAATTCTTGCGCAATGACTATATTTTAGTTATTACAATTTTTATTAATCTTAAAAATAATATAAAATGTTCTTCCACTTTAACATTACGGAGTATTTTCTGTAGATTGTTGACAAAAAATGACAATTAAATCCATTTTAATCCCACTTTGTAACACAACAACATGTGAAGAAATCCAAGGGGTCTGAATACTTTTGCAAGGCACTGTATATATTTCTCAATAATCAAAGACTATATATCATAACATCCAAAAATAGATGTACCAGTCACAGATTTCCCCTTTAAAGATATTTCACTTTCAATGTATTTTTCGTTCGCATTTATTATTTTTCAGTATACTATATACTATGGTTAAGCAATAAGGCCCAAGGGGGTGTGTTATATGGCCAATATATTTATTTAAATGTCTCCTCTTATGTTTGTGTATTGTATTGAATCGTATATTGTATTGTATGTTTGAGTGGGCTATGAATCTAGGAAGATTAACCCTGATGGATAAATGAATATATTAATAAAATAAACCAAAATTAGCTACAGACATTGAATCTTGAGTTTGAGCTGATACACAACACATTCACCAGCTCAATGCAACCCCAGTGCCTTATCACACTAGGTAATACATCAGGTGAGGAGAGTAGGGTCAATCAATATAGGGAGCAATGATGAGTATCCTGGGAAATACATTTTTCGAATAGGCTATATGGTAGCACTTTACTGTAGCCGCCCTTATGTATGCATTCAAGCATACAAGCCTTTATAACGGCTATGTAAGGCATTATAACATCGTCATAGGAAGTCATACAAATTTAGAACAATGTCATAAGACATTATAAACGCAGTTATAAATGCATTTATAATGGGCATTAGAGATGACAGGTAAATTTGTTGTCATGTGCTCTTATGTCAACACAGGCTACACAATAATGTAATGTGATATAACAGTTCTACTTTAACATTCTACTTAGGAGGCTATAATGCCATTCATAAAGCTTTGTGTCACATATCTCAAGGCACACTATAGTGAATGTGTGATGGGAGTCAACTGTGTCATGTGAACTTACTGAGTATACATTGCAAGCTTAAGTAAAGTGACACCAGTTTGGTGTGACATAACAGCCACAAGCACAGATTCAAATGACCTTGGAAAGTCCCTGAGATCATGTGGCAGGGGGTTTGGTTGGAATCTGCTAGCAGCAGCATAGGAGTAACAGTGCCGTCTGCTGGTGCAATGCAGGACTGCCTGACAGCTGCCTGGCCTCAGAGCCATACTATAGGTATTTCTGGGCACCTCCAATATACAAGGGACAGGGGGATACCTAGTCAGTTTTTTTTATTTTATTAGGAAAGTTAAGAACAAATTCTTATTTACAACGACAGCCTACCAGAGAACAGGGGCAGAACAACAGATTTTTACCTTGCCAGCTCAGGGATTTGATCCAGCAACCTTTTGGTTACTGGCCCAACACTCTAACCACTAGGCTACCTGCCACCCCAGTTGTACAACTGCATGCCTTCAACTGAAATGTGTCTTAATCAACATCCACATCTTCGATGCCTGGGGAACAGTGGGTTAACTGCCTCGCTCAGGTGCAGAATGACAGATTTTCACCTTGTCAGCTTGGGGATTAAATCCAGCAACCTTTCGGTTACTGGCCCAACGCTATAACCACTAGGCTACCATGATGCCAACTAATGGTCTAGTTAATTTAGACAGAAACGAAAGTGGGAGAAGATGGGTGGGCGTAATGCGCAACCATCTAACCGTTAAAAGTTGCACGTTGGAGTCATGTCGGGGACAACGGTAGCATTTTACCTAACCCTTCCACTAACCCTTATTCTAAACTTAAGATGTATAATACATACGTCCTCCAATATCTATGATATGGTACATCATCCAATTTGTATATTGTACAATTGCTATTCCATTCACAATGTAACCTAAAGCAATGTATATCATACTATGTTGAGTCCCACAGATTTACGTACAGAATAATACGAATTGCCCCGAGACCACGTTGCTGACAGAACCTGAAAAACTGAGTAAGGGACTCAAGGAATTCCTTGTTCACTTTTCTCACTTTTAACTTACTTCTAATCACTTCTGTCCTTCATTGGTTGTGGGACAGCGTATGGGGCAGGTGCTGCTGTTGGCAGGTGAGAGTCATTGTAAGGTCAGGTGGATAGGTGGGTAGTATCTCGTGACAGAGAATTAAATCATTAAAACCCAGAATTAAAATTCTGGATTCTAACAGGGCCAGATTAACCCATTGGGCTATAAACTGGGCCATATTAAATAATTATGTTCTACAAGTGCTAATATTTCAACTAATTGGAAGAAAAATGGTTGTTCCCTTTCGGTTTTAAATTAGTTTGGTAGCCTACAGACTGGAAAATGTGAAGGTCCCTGAAGAAAATGTGTGCTTGCTTTAGTTGTTAGTCATCTTAGATCTATAGTCTAGTTAGATGTCTAGTTGGTATAACTGGTTTAGATCTACAATCTAGTTGGTCTAGGTCTATACAAATGTACAGTAGGATCTTAATTTAAGCCAGTTTGCTACAGTAGGAAAATGATTCTGCAGGAACAGGAAATGTGAATTATTATGTGGATTATAATTAATGGAAAAAAAATTTAAGTGGCAGTATGTCACTTTTTGGGTGACCTGATCAAATTCACAGAAATGTGAGTTATAGAGCTATTGTTCTACTTGAAAGCAAGTCTAAGAAATTGTAGATATGTTCTATGTGTGCTTTTTTTCCCCTTCCTGTTCTTAAACATTGTTTTTGCTTATTTTACTTTCGGTTTTGTACACCAGCTTGAAACAGCTGAAACAACAATATTTTTGGTTATGGATAATATATTACACCGCGGTTTGGATGGTACAATGATTATCTACACTATTCTGGCTAATTCTGTAACATAAACGGAAATTAGGCAAACTATTAGAGTTTTAGCAACCAGGAAATTGGTGATTTTAAGGAGTTTATCCATTTTTTGGTAGAGCAAATCCAGTTTTAAGTGGAAATTAGAGACTTTAAAAGCCTTTCTAAAACTCAAATACACTACAAGTTTGCATTTCCTGCTTTGTATGAACATTTTCAGCAACAAAAGAGTGATCAAACTAAGATACTACATCTGTAGTCTAGTTAGTAATTGGTCAGTCTAGCTCTAGCTGGTCTGGATCTTTATTTAGGGAGTGGTTAGTTGGTGTAGATCAAAATCCACACTATGAAGTTAGATGTGTTGGTTTAGGGTCTGTGTTTTAGTTAGATGTCCAGCTGATCTAGACCAGCGATAGTGAAGTTAGATGACAAGTTAGAAAGATGGATGGATGGATGGATAGTGTGCGTTGCATAAATGGTTAAAAAGTAGTATAATTTAAAGGTATCTATCACTGTTGTCACTGTCATTTAACATATCTTTACCCCTAAAACGTTTGAATAATTATTTCAGTAGCTGCTATTTTTCCAAAGTATTACAATGTAAGTTACACTACCCTAATAATAGAGCGTGTATTTTCAACAGAATTCCTTTAGTTTTGGAGGCTACATTGATTCCTAATATTTTCCCCCTCCTGCATTGCTGGTTCAAGAAAATGGCCTATTCACAGCTCCCCTTTTCCACGTCTCTGATTTCTCCCCGCCCCTACCCGAAGATTGACAGCCAAGCAGCCTAATCGTCACAAAGACTAACGGGATTGGCAGAATACATTTTTCTCCGTGAGGAAAACACTTTTTATTTATCACTATCTTTTTAGTTTAGTTTTTTGTAATTTTCCATTACATTATCAGCGAGGAAACCA
This sequence comes from Oncorhynchus mykiss, assembly GCF_013265735.2. Taxonomy (NCBI): domain Eukaryota; kingdom Metazoa; phylum Chordata; class Actinopteri; order Salmoniformes; family Salmonidae; genus Oncorhynchus; species Oncorhynchus mykiss. The sequence goes on along the minus strand of NC_050572.1, from coordinate 28,454,040 downwards.
GTATTTTCATCACGAATTTCCTCTATTGGTATTCCCCCTACTGTTGACGTTTACGCTTCAACAATGGAATCTATCCGCCCTCAGCGACTTCAACCAGGGATAAGATTTGGAGCTGGATCGACTGGGACCCTACGCTCCTCTCTCCGGCCCGGGGTTACAGTTCCAACCGCACCTCTGCTGCCTCCCCCGGCCTCCCTAAGTGCTTCCTCCGGGCCACCCCCGCCGCTTCAACTCCACAGTCTTCACGGCACTATTGGGAGTGCGGGTCTCGGAACAGGGGTGGCTGGATTCGGTCTATGTAATCCAGGGAACCCGGCGGTCTTGAAGGAGGCGGTGGAGGCTGTTGTTCGGAGCTTTGCTAAGCATACGCAGGGCTATGGCAGAGGTAACCTGGAACAAATTAGTCGCAGAATTTTGGTCCTCCGACTTTCCCTGGCCGTGGTTCAAATGTAACTCACCGTAACTGTGATTAAACTGACAAAAGGGATTGAATAGTGTAGTAGTGCATGTGCAACATACATAGTGTCACCAAAACTGCACATCCAGTTGATAACAGTAGGCTACATGAACATACCGAGTTTATGATAGCCAATATTTTGTCATATCTAGGCTAATGACTACAGGATGCAGTTCACTACAGGATACTGTTGCGTGCTCATTTTACGTAGCACTTGGGCACTCCATTCGAAATTTGGCACTTCAAGTCACAGCCAATGTTTTAGAGTAGGCCTAGCCTATATGTTATACTATCATCCAAAACCCAATAAATGAAATGTGGGTAGGCCTATTCAATTTTAATTTACAGAAGTATGATGATCTTATGTACTCTTTCATCATTTTGAGTCTATGTGGACTTTTGGTTAGGCCATCATTGTAAATAAGAATTTGTTCTTAACTGACTTGCCTGGTTAATTAAATATAATGAAATTCGGACAGCTTCAGTCAGTTCAGTGGGTTGTTCCTTGTTGTTTACTTATCCAAAAACATCCGGTTATTATATTATATCTCCAAATATGTGCGAAAGCAGTGTTCCAAGTTTTAATCCTTACTCATATTCAATATTCCATTGTGTCACTTTTATTCTTTCAAACCTGAATACCAAATGAGTCCACCGGACCATATTTAAAGGTAGACTCAGCAATTCTAACTTGAGCTATTGAGATGAGCGAGACGCAAGACTCACACACAGTATCTGTGCAAGTGCACATGTTCGCTTCATGCTGTCACAGCATGGTAGCCATGGGACCAAAACAGCAAATTGAGCCTTGCGCTTCAATGCTCTTAGTTGTTGCAGAAATTGACCCACTATGCCGTTTACTTTCTGCATCTACGTCATATCGCTGAGTCCACCTTTATGACTCCATGCAGTCTAATGTTAAACTGTGTCATTTTATGTCTCATCCAGTAAACGTGGTGGAAGCCTTGCAAGAGTTCTGGCAGATGAAGCAGTCAAGAGGGGCAGACCTCAGGAATGGGGCGCTGGTGGTGTACGAGATGGTCCCATCAAACAACCCACCCTATGTTTGCTACGTCAGTCTCCCAGGGGGAAGCTGCTTTGGGAGTTTCCAGGTGAGCTAACCTGTGACTGTAGGCTGTCTCAATAAAGTTGTGGGCACTAAAACGCTCCTTGGGTGGAAGGCCCCCTGTATAGTATCTCTGAGTTAGTGAAAGTGCTTGAAAAGTGTACTTATTATTACTACTACAGTATAATGGTTTAAAATTGTGTTGGTGTAGCTGTATGAATGAAATTCCCTATCTGGCCATAACCTTAGGGATTTATCCGTCTGTACAACTCTACTCATGCACAAATGCTTCTACCTAAATCAATTCTGCCAATCTGACTTGATCTTCCCGAGTACATTGGTACAACTCTACTCATGCACAAATGCTTCTACCTAAATCAATTCTGACAATGTAACTTGATCTTCCTGAGTACATTGGCCCTGGATTTTCAGATCAAATGTCAATCACTGGGAGCCTCTTCTGAACTGTCTTGAGAAATGTCAAGGGAGAGCAAGCGACTAATTAGGCCTGGGTCATGTTTATGGGGGCACCCCGTAGCAAAAAGTTGTGCAATTGAAAACAATGTTTATGCAGTGTCTTTGTTTACCAACTGCTGACTGTGCACCCATATTCTGTTGGAGTCAAAAAACACTCAGCAGAAATGTTTATCCAAAGAGACTTACTGTACAGTGAGTTCATACGTTTCTAGTATGTGTATGTGATTCCTGTTTCTTATCGGAGAGGTACAGGTAGTCCCTCCCAGTTTCAGTCCATTTTCTTCTGTTTGTTGCTTAATGAACATGACCCGGATGTTTCTGGAACTTTCTCCTCACACTGTTCTGTTGTTTATCTGAATACTTCAAGAATGTGTTAGATTCTCCAGTACTATTGTATACTTTTTAGCCAGTAGTTAAAGGGAGCGCTCATGAGTCAAAAGTGGTCCCCTAAAATTGTGTACTATGTCACATATGTGCAGATATGTGTACAACATCATTGCTCTCGCTCTGCTGTGTGTGCATGGATGTACAACTTGCTAGCTGTCACTCAATTGACGAGGGGCTGAAGCTCATTGGTTGAACTCAAATTGTTAGTGGGCTGGCCCACGTGGGGGAAAAGGGTGCAGCACAGCTCCCAGAAAAACTGTCGCTTTCATGGCAGAAAAATAGCTAAATCGGGGTTTAGAACCCAGTGTACCAATGAGTGTATGCTCGCAACACGTCAAACAAATGAAATGCCTTGCTTGGGTGGAGCTCCAGTAGTGCTCACTAGATTAGTGTCGTAGGTGCAACAGTGGGTGAGGATGGCTGGGAAATCGCAGATTAAAACCCGATTTTGTGTATAGAGCACACTTCTGGCAAAACAGAATTCAGTTTTTCCCCTAGTTTGTCTTCCATTTTCTGTAATGTTCCATATGATAGTTTGCAATAAATCTCCGCAAAATGTTCTCTTTCCGGTCTGAAAACCGTGACAAACATAACACCAACGGGCATGTGAGGGGAGGATTCTTGAAATGTAACATCCAATCAAAATCTTGCCGCAGGGAGCCTGCAGACCATTCAAACTGTTTTTGCAATTCAAAATTCTCCAGACATCCAAGGGAGGCATGACAACGACGTGATTTTGGAAGGTATGGCAAAGTAAGACTATATCCAGCCCAAAGCGGGAGGTTTAAAAAAAAAATACTTAGTAGTCGCCAAAGTTCCAGAGCATGTCTTTAAACAAATGTCTTGATAAAGCTGTCTTAAGTATCTAATGAAGTTAAGTGGCATAGTAGCACGTTTTACATAGTTTATAACTTGACCAGAACTGTTGAAGTGTGTGTAAATGTTGTTCTATACACTGAGTGTACAAAATATTAGGAACACACATTAGGAGTCCTTATATTGAGTTGCACCCCTTTTTGCCCTCAGAACAACCTCAAATCATCGGGGCTTGGACTTTACAAGGTGTCAAGCATTCCACAGGGATGCTGGTCCATGTTGACTCCAATGCTTGCCACAGTTGTGTCAAGTTGGCTGGATGTCCTTTGGGTGATGGACCATTCTTGATACACACGTGAAACTGTTGAGTGTAAAAAAAAAACAGCACTGTTGCAGTTCTTGACACACTCAAACCGGTGTGCTGGCACCTACTACCATACCGGTTCAAAGGCACTTAAATATTTGGTCTTGCCCATTCACCCGCTGAATGGTACAGATACACAATCCATGTCTCAAATTTCTCAAGGCTTACAAATGATTCTTTATCCTGTCTCCTCCCCTTCATCTAAACTGATTGAAGTGGATTTAACAAGTGACATCAATAAGGGATCATAGCTTTTACCTGGATATACCTGTTGATCTCATCCATGAATGTATACATAATTGCATTCAGTATGAGCCGTGTTCCTATCTGTTAAATAATCCACCAGTATTATTGAAATAGTAATGACTGCTTTAATGTACATTCTTTTTTTCAAATGTTATTTTCAATTCTAAATCATACTAGAACTTTAGCATTGAGCATACCAGAATATTCCATGGGAGGATTAAATGTTTTGCCATTTCTTCCTCTCCTCGAATTGGCTGGCTACAATGCATACTGTGGTTGGAAACTCATATGGTGGCTCATCTGGTTGTAATTAGAGCCAAATATTGAGTTTAGAAGGAGCCGTGACACCCCTCCCCACATTCTCCCCCTCATCCCATTTGCACAGGGCCTCCCTTGCCTCTATCCTTCCTAACTCTCTAACTCTCTCTCTTTCTTTCTTTGAAATAATAGCAATGAAGTGGAAGCATCGATATTACCTAGACATCATTCTGAAACATACATGAAACAAGATTAACATAGATTTCAAGTGCTTAATCTTTCGAGATAAAGGTCATTATTAAAATTAAATATATATGACTTCCAGAAGTCCCGTACAATAATTTGACTCACCCATATTATGATATTGCATGAATCACAGGGTCATAACGTTACAATGTATGCCAAAGGCAACATATATTTTGGGGGGACTTGGAAACATTCAGAAAAGTACTAAATATGTTTTATGCTTTACTTTCGGCAGTTTTGTCCAACCAAGGCTGAAGCAAGACGCAGTGCTGCCAAGATCGCGCTGATGAACTCGGTTTTCAACGAGCATCCTTCCCGCCGCATCACAGATGACTTCATTGAGAAGAGTGTATGTGAGGCGCTGGCCTCCTTTAATGTGAGTGGCATTTAATGTATTTTTCAATGTACACTAACAGAAGCAGTGCACACTGGTCTTTAATATAATCCATACTGCAGCTCCTATTAAAAGGTCATGTCCTTATGAGGGTAAGATCTTAATCTGATTGGGCTCTTAAGGAGAACAAGACTGGATGATTGGACTCTACTTGTATTTTACAGGGAAACAGAGAAGAGGCAGACAACCCCAGCACAGGAATTGGAGCATTTCGCTTCATGCTGGAGTCCAACAAAGGAAAGTCAATGTTGGAGTTTCAGGTAAACAGGATGGAGTAACGCAAAGTTTGGTTACTTGTGATGATACAGTGGATGTTACGGCAATGAAATGTAAGAAAAGGAAAAGGTTGGACTGTATATGAGGCCAGTTTAGGAATGTTGGTGGCACTATGGTACGTTGGTCAGGATGTAGGAAATTAGGAGATCAGTAGCGGTTTGTGGGTAAAATCACTGTGGAAGCCAAGCCATGAAAAAAAATACATATTACAACCTTTGTGTTGTGATAATTAGGCTGTTTGCTCTATAACCTGTACGGCTTGACACCGTGATACATAGACCAAAAGCCATGACAATATGAAGACACAGTGGCTGAATAAATTCAACCACCCCTTTGTTTCATCACAAAACCAGAGAGCAACATCTGTCTGGTGGATTCCACAAAGCATATTGCATGTAACAAACAGTTACAAGACCTACAGCATGTTCAAGCACGTTAATGTTTCTGACATTTCCAGACTACTAAACAACTATTGATTTCGAACACCGGAGACTTACCATAAGTCGCTGCATCCACTATTCCAGCTCCATTCCAACTTCAAATCACCTATGCTTAGCCTAACACAGTGACAACTAAATTATACCAAAATCGATTTAGTCCTATCAACATAAATTTCATGTGGCTGTCCATGGTACTGATTTCTGTGTGTGCATGTGCGTAAGTAGAAAAAACATGTTGACTCACACTACTTGTAGAGAAACGCCAAAGCCATCCTCCTTTCTTTCATTTTGACGAAACGGTCTATGAATCTGTCATACAGTACACACTTTTAGTTTTTATTGTTCTAGGCTACCTGGCTAAAGTGCTTGCTAGTCTAACTTCCTTTCATGGGTAACGATGAGCTAGCTAGTTAACATGCCAGCAGCATACCACCCTGCATACCACTGCTGGCTTGCTTCCTGGTCAGCTCCTGGATGGGAGACCAGTGCTGCTGAAAGTGGTGTTGGAGGGCCAGTAGGAGGCACTCTTTCCTCTGGTCTAAAAAAAAAAATATCCCAATGATTGACACTGCCCTGTGTAGGGTGCTGTCTTTCGGATGGGACGTTAAACGGGTGTCCTGACTCTCTGAGGTCCTTAAAGATCCCATGGCACTTATCGTAAGAGTAGGGGTGTTAACCCCGGTGTCCTGGCTAAATTCCCAATCTGGCCCTCAAACCGTCACGGTCACCTAATAATCCCCAGTTTACAATTGGCTTATTCATCCCCCTCCTCTCCCCTGTAACTATTCCCCAGGTCGGTGCTGCAAATGAGAATGTGTTCTCAGTCAACTTACCTGGTAAAATAACAGAAAAATAAAAATAAAAATGTGCCTACTACATCTAGCTACATATTGAGCTTCCATCCACTCAGGCCAGGGACACAATGTATGAATTTATGGTTTGATCAGAATCACCGTTATAATCTTTGGCCAGTACGTTGAATTAAGCAAAACCACATCTCCAAATCCCTATCTCCATCCATGGAGAATTTAGGAACATGTTTGCTAGCTAGCTAGCCACCAGAGGACAACAACACAACGAGATGCAACAATTCAAGTTTTTTTCTGTCAATGACATTTGTCTTCCCTTGAGACTTTTTTTTGGTGTGCCAGGACCATTCACAGTTGACCTCATTCAGTTTAGCTCAACTCTGATTGGCTATTATTGTATACTTTTTGATTAAGAGAGGCCAATAGCTTGCTGGCTTCCCTTGCATTCAATGTTACCGGAGGCAACAATATCATACTCTTTTGACCCGACGGCATCAGATAGATGGGTTACTCATACAGAGACAGAGGGGCGCTCTTTTGCTCGCTCGGATGCTTTCTCCAGTGAGATACTGTCCGCCTCTCAAATCAAATTGTATTGGTAACATACACATGGTTAGCAGATGTTATAGAAAGAAAATTGCAAAACACAGAGAGACGAAAGATACATTATTTTATGTTATTTAAAAAAATATTTTTCTTGGTACATTTTTGGGGGAAACATGGCTTCGCTTGGCATCCATGAATACACATCACTGGAGGAGATGGAGATGAGGAATCCAAATACTGGCTATTCTTTGCCCACACAGATACAAAGAACACATGGGATTGGTTGGAGAATGTGAAATTATATTATGGTTTCTACAGAATTATAAACAAGGGAGATGCATACATGTTAACATAGACATGGCTAGTGGTGCCAAAACTACTGGTAATTACACAAAGCCGATAACTATATTGTCATTTAGCTTTGTAACTCCAGTTCATGAAAAAATATAAACTTTTACTGATCGGCCCTAAACTATAGCTTAATTTATGATCAAGAAAACCAGGAGTTATTTCTGAGTGTTTATTAAAGCTGGCTGGTTTCCTCACCTCTGCTTTATGACTTAGCACTCTGGTTTCCCAGGTTGAATGGGGGAAAAGTCTGCCGTTGAACCTGATAAATGCAACGGTTTGAGACTCATGACAGCATGAACTAAAGCAGAGCATGCCATTTTCGGGAGCAATTGAAATAATCAATAACCAAATTAAATTGAGATTTTACACACTTAAACAGAGATTTGACTTATTCAAAGTGCACTTATCAGGAATGTCGAGGACTAGAGATGGCTGTAGATGTCAAGGACTAGATAATGAGACCCACTACATGAATGAGTGTGAGGACCATCGTGCGTGCAGAAGAAAATTGGAGCAAAACCATGTATTGGACTCTGTGGTTCCAGGAATTTCCTAAGAGCATGTTGGTCTGGCAAACAAATCTGGACAGAATTGCTAGCCTCCAGTTTTTCATTGTTTGTCATCCAAATCCACTGAATCTAATGCATGGATTGGTCTTTTCCAAACCACAGCTTATGATTTAGGGCTCTACACATGCAAACAAATGATTGCTACTTATTGACCATCTCCCTCTTTTTTTAAATGTAACCTTTATTTTACTAGGCAAGTCAGTTAAGAACAAATTCTTATTTACAATGACAGCCTACCAGGGAACAGTGGGTTAACTGGCTTGTTCAGGGGCAGAACTCCAGAGTTTTACCTGGTCAGCTAGGGGATTCAATCCAGCAACCTTTCGGTTACTGGCCCAACGCTCTAACCACTAGGCCATCTGCCGCCCCAGCCACCTCTTAGCTCCCATTACCAGCCTTAAATCATTAAATCTTGTGACTTTGGCATTAAAAACTCATAGCCTTGTGATAATAATCAAACTTGAAATTGTGCTTAGTGCCAAACAGTGCTTTCCATGTGGCGCAGCCACACACAACAATGCTGCTTGTCGACGCTGAACTGTTTTCTTCTTTCAGGAATTGATGACAGTCTTTCAGCTGCTGCACTGGAATGGTAGCCTGAAGGCCATGAGAGAGAGACAATGCTCCCGTCAAGTAAGATCTCATTTGGATAATAGTACTGATTATTGGTATCACTTTATTTCATAGGCCTGTTTCATTTGGTATTTGTCCTGGTGTTAAATAAAACATGATTTGGTGTCAATCAGTATTTTTTTGTATGTATTTCAAACAATTGTTTTTCTGTTTTGTTCAAATATTTTTGGTTTATTTTGTGTGAAAGCAATGACTTATGACCATTATGTGTAAAAGGTAAGTAAGTATGTACAGTTGAAGTCAGAAGTTTACATACACTAAGGTTGGAGTCATTAAAACTTGTTTTTCAACCACTCCACAAATTTCTTGTAAACAAACTATAGTTTTGGCAAGTCGGTTAGGACATCTACTTTGTGGATGACACAAGTAATTTTTCCAACAATTGTTTACAGACAGATTATTTCACTTATAATTCACTGTATCACAATTCCAGTGGGTCAGAAGTTTACATACACGAAGTGGACTGTGCCTTTAAACAGCTTGGAAAATTCCAGAAAATGATGTCATGGCTTTAGAAGTTTCTGTTAGGCTAATTGACATCATTTGAGTCAATTGGAGGTATACCTGGGGATGTATTTCAAGGCCTTCCGTCAAACTCAGTGCCTCTTTGCTTGACATCTTGGGAAAATCAAAAGAAATCAGCTAAGAACTCAGAAAAAAATTGGAGACCTCCACAGGTCTGGTTGATCCTTGGGAGTAATTTCTAAACGCCTGAAGGTACCAGGGTTCATCTGTACAAACAATAGTGCGCAAGTATAAACAGCATGGGACCGTGCAGCCATCGTACCACTCAGGAAGGAGACGCGTTCTGTTTCCTAGAGATGAACGTACTTTAGTGCAAATCAATCCCAGAACAACAGCAAAGGACATTGTGAAGATGCTGGAGGAAACAGGTACAAAAGTATCTATATCCACAGTAAAATAAGTCCTATATCGACATAACCTGAAAGGCCGCTCAGCAAGGAAGAAGCCACTGCTCCAAAACTGCATAAAAAGCCAGACTACGGTTTGCAACTGCACATGGGGACAAAGATCGTACTTTTTGGAGAAATGTCCTCTGGTCTGATGAAACAAAAATAGAACTGTTTGACCATCGTTATGTTTGGAGGAAAAAGGGGGAGGCTTGCAAGCCGACGAACACCATCCCAACTGTGAAGCACAGGGGTGGCAGCATCATGTTGTGGCGGTGTTTTGCTGCAGGAGGGACTGGTGCACTTCACAAAATAGATGGCATCATGAGGGAGGGAAATTATGTGGATATATTGAAGCAACATCTCAAGACATCAGTCAGGCAGGAAGTTAAAGCTTGGTCGCAAATGGGTCTTCCAAATGAACAATGACCCCAAGCATACTTCCAAAGTTGTGGCAAAATGGCTTAAGGACAACAAAGTCGAGGTATTGGAGTGGCCATCACAAAGCCTGACCTCAATCCTATAGAAAATGTGTGGGCAGAACTGAAAAAGCTTGTGCGAGCAAGGAGGCCTACAAACCTGACTTTTACTCCAACTCTGTCAGGAGGAATGGGCCAAAATTCACCCAACTTATTGTGGGAAGCTTGTGGAAGGCTACCCAATATATTTGACCCAAGTTAAACAATTGAAAGGCAATGCTACCAAATACTAATTGAGTACCGGTATATGTAAACTTCTGACCCACTGGGAATGTGATGAAAGAAATAAAAGCTGAAATAAATCATTCTCTCTACTATTATTCTGACATTTCACATTCTTAAAATAAAGTGACCTAAAACAGGTATTTTTACTAGCATTAAAAGTCAGGAATTGTGAAAAACTGAGTTGAAATGTATTTGGCTAAGGTGAATGTAAACTTTCGACTTCAACTGTATGTGAGCAAATTTGAATATGTTTATATTTCTGGCACTTTTGAGAAAAATATTTGGACACACACCTGGGTCCCATGTGGCTCAGATGATAGAGCATGGCACTTGCAACAGCAGAGTTGTGGGTTTGATTCCCACAGGGGACCAGTTTGAAAAAGTATGAAAAATGTACGCATTCACCACTGTAAGTCTCTCTTGATAAGAGCATCTGCTAAATTACTAAATGTACACTACAAAGCAGGATCAATGAATTCGCCAGATAACTTGCTTAAAAATTCTGATTTGTTTTTTATTGTTTAGAAGGATGAACTTGAAATGAGTATGGTGTAATTGACTCAACAAACAAAAACACATACTTAAGTTTTAGCTTTCTTAATGAATCAGAGAATCTATAGTTATTTCTGTTTGTTTATCAAAACTGGCTGGCTAACTCATTGATCCTGCTTTGTAGTATACCCCTCTGGTGTAAAGGAAGGGAAATATAGCTACATCATAACTCAAACTTCTCTGTTCTCAGCAACAGAATAACTGATCAAACTAAAGAGTTATTTGAGAAAAACATTTGCCTGACAGTTTCCATTAATTCCAGCAAGTTTGGAAAATAAAACATATCCCTCATCCTTACAGACTGCCAGTGATAGTATTTAATTATAATTCAAATGGTACAGCCAACACCACATCTCAGTTCAACTTAAGTACAGAATGGGGCTGAAACTCACTGGAGATAATTGGCTGAGTTACACTCTGGCTTGAGTTAGGATGGAATGTCATGCTGAAGGAACCTATCTAAACCACATTGTGTGGGCTGAATGAATACCTATGAAGTGACTCCGTTCCAGGCAGAGTCGGGTGACCTAAATGTTTGTGTTCAGTCCTCATTATCTCATGCATCTTACATACATAAATGACTTTTAAGGCGTCGACTATGAGCCTTGATCAGAGTTTGATTCAAGTTTGTAAAAAATGTTTTACCAGAATTTAAAGCATTTTTCTTTGACTTCATCTGATCTCAAACATTAAAATATTCAGGCTCTATGCACACCTTTAAGTTTTCATCCCCCACCCTTCATGTTTGCTTATCTAAACATTGGCGCTTTCTGACATTGTTTTTGCAGTATGGGGGTCAGTTCAGGCAACTTCCAATTCATTAAATGAATATAAATTCACCTGAATAGTCAAATTGTGCCTCAAACCTGGCTTTTGCCAATCTACGCCATTCAGATCACAAGTCAAAGAGGAGGAAGAGCAACCAGCAACTCCACGATTGGGATAGATACGACTCAGTTGTACTGTGTTTTCTAGGGTTACGGAGTGCTTTCGCCCTGTGTGTCTCTTGACTGATTTTAAGTATTCTATTTGGTCTGGCCTTATGCCTTTCATCTCAATGATTAAGGAGAGGGGCTGAGCCACTGGAGTAATTAGCTCACCCAGACGTCTCACATTCCTCATTTGAAATTATGTTATTGCTGGCCACGCAGCTCACGCATTTGTGGTTCCAGCTCATGTCAAATCCAGGCATTTCAGGATCATGAAACATAATCTGGAACTCAATCAAACCTACACTGCTAGGATACCAGTACTGTTGAAAAATATAATGATTTAATGGAGCATTTCTGTTTCCTACCCAGCTAGCCTGAATTTTCTAACGATCATGGCCATGGCGTCAATAAGGTCCATTCCGGCCTAACAACTTTTTTATTCTGCTTTCCCCTAACAGGAAGTGCTGGCTCACTACTCCCATAGGGCGCTGGATGATGACATGCGTACCCAAATGGCTGCTGATTGGGTGAACCGAGAGCAAGGCGTGGCTGGCACCATCGCCCAGGAGGTGGCGGCAACAGATCGAGAACTTGAGGAGGCCAGGCTGGCCGGCCGGGAGCTTCGCTTTCATAAGGAAAAGAAGGACATCCTGATGCTGGCTGTTGGCCAACTGGATGCAGCCAACACTGCCACCCTGCCTTCAACCTGCTAGGTATACGCTGGATTCCAACCCCATAACTTGATTCACTTCCATTTGCCCACGTTGACTTCCCCCTCACAGTTCTCAAAAAGTCTACATAGGTGTGGGAAACATAATAGTAACTCTGCATAGCTTCCACCACATGGCTTTTACCTGTTCAGCCCGATCAGATCTGCGAGTTGGGAGTCAAGGGCAGATGGAAGGAAGTTGGTTGTCAGTTTGGAATCTGGCCTTAGAGATGGAATGAGGAAAAGTGGCCAATAACCATTGATTGTATAGAGACTAGCAAGGCAGCCATTTAGGAGCTTTCAATTATAAAACAGTGAGTGTTCTTAGATCTTTCAGCAGTTTTTTTCCAGCCCAGTACTAATACACCTAATTCAGTTTATGAAGGTCTTCACAATAAGTTGATTATTTGAATCAGATATGTTAGTGCTAGTTTAGAACAAAATCTTTAGGACCAGGATTGAATAATAAGAAGTCATTGAGGTCCTTTTGTGCTGCCATGTTATTGGATTTGTGAAATTCACATGGAATAATGAAATGTTATCATTCCTCTCATTCCCTTTCTAAGCTGGTAGACAACGCTACCACATGGGCAAAGTTAAAGCCCATCACTTGCCTTTAATGATCGTACAGGACATAATCACAAGGATATTGTCACAGAACGATCTTTCTCACCAAAATAGACCAATGTCTGTTGCTTAAGCATGCTTCATTAAGGACTATGAAAGTTATTTGAACATTTATGTATAGCTCTTACATTACAGATCTTATATACAGAGGTAGGATCTTAATTTGATCACTCTTTTGTTGCTGAGGATTTTCCTGCACCACAGGAAATGCAGATTAACTTTTGTAATTGACATACATTTACTGAAAACCCACACTAACACACGGTTATATAGTATTTCACTTTTCATGAAGCCTACTTTTGGCCAGATAAAAGCCTTACCACCGCTCAAGCAACGTTATGGACTAAACGTTCAAATCCTGTTGCTGCAGGATTATTTTGCTGTGACAGCATAGGTCAAATTAAGATCCTACATCTGTAGAGTCTATCATCTAGTGATAGCCAGCCTTATTTGCGAAGAAAGAACCGCTCCTCCGACTCAAACTGATGTCACTCGTAAAATAACTAATTGCCTAGCTTTGCTTGCTAGAATGTTTACACGAATGTCAGTTATCCAACAGTTTTTTTTCTGGCCTTGCAGCTTTTAATGACTAAACTTTCAGCGTTATCATTCTAAGTCGGGATCATTTACTGTCACTAAGCCATTTTTAACTAAAACACACACAAGTAATTCAGCCGATACTGATATACGGATTGACCACTGCATTGATTCTAACAACTGTTTAAATGTGAGTAATGTGTGCAACACAAAAACATAGCAAACACAGTGCACAGTGTAGTAATATATGGGATTGCAGTTTCCCCCTAACCACAAGTTACTCTCAAGGTAAAACATTTATTAAAGCGTTTTGGCAGCTATACGCTGAAAATAAAAATTCAAAGGACAAAAAAAACATGTAGAATCTCCATCATAAATGCTCCATGGAAAGTGTTTTTAGTCCAGGACTCGGCTTAATCTTTTAGCCATTATGAAATAACAGTGGATCCTTCTTGAATTCTTTTGAATTGATGTTGTTTTGGGGGAATTTCACAGAGGCTTTACCATACCGGTACGAAATGTTATCCAGTCATGCGATCTGCTACTCTGAAATTCTCTTGAAATAGACCCATTTAGAAAACACATTTATTCAGGGATCAGAGCACACAGAGAATCCATTCATGTTCACATTGAACACCAGTAAATGCCTATGTCATATCACAATGGCAATATCACACTGACAGCTACAGTAAAAAAAAAATAATGAATGCGAATCAAATGCACCAAACATCACGTTAATGTTGTATCATAGTCCCAATGTCCTCTTGGGTTTAACATTGTATCCTACTTACTATATGTCTCTTGATGGAATTGTCTATGGTATGTTTTTTTTTAAAGAAAATAAGCAGAGAGAAAAAAAGATTTAGCTAACTTGCCCTAACTTTCCTGAATGTAATGATATATCCCAATAGCAACAGCAGCGCAAAATAAATTGCCGAGATGCCCGTTAGTTCTGGATAGCATTTCCATTGCTCTTCTTTCATTGACAGTATTGGTTAGTGTTCTTCGTTTTTCTACCAAGCCAGGGTAAGGCATTTCATGTGGTTCTCAATTTCTATAGACCTGGCACCTGTTTCTACAAACAACAGCCATATCAATTGAAGTGCAATCCATTGTATGCTTGTCCTAATTCAATTAAGAAGTGAACCTTTTGTTAAAACACACAGCCAGGTCCATTATTATTGGCACCCTTAAAAAAAGATGAGCAAAAAAAGACAGTATAAAATAAATAATACAAATACTAAGCTATATTTCATGGTTCAAAAAAAGGGAAATTAGATTACTTTATAATGATATAATTGTTCAGAGAAAGAGCTTTAGTTTAACCAGTAATAAAAAATGAAACATTTAAAGATGGGGGTAAAACACCAGCACCCTCCACTTGCAAGGACAACGACACAGAGACTCTTTCTAAAATGTTTTATAAGATTGGAGAACATATTGGGAGGGATCTTAGACCATTCCTCCATACAGAATCTTTCCAGAACCATTATGTCCTCCGTCAGGGCTTATGGACTGCTTTCTTCAATTCAAACCACATGGGGTTCAAGCCCGGAGACTGAGATGACCTTTGCAAAATGTAGGTTTTGTGGTCAATTAACCATTTCTTTGTGGATGTTGATGTGTGCTTGGGGTTATTGTCTTGCTGGAAGATCCATTTGCAACCAAGTGTCATCCTCCACTTGCGCCCAAGTGTTTTTGGCTAAAACGTCCTGGTACTTGGTAAAGTTCATGATGCCGTTGACCTTAAAGGCCCCAGGACCCATGGAAGCAAAATAGCCCCATAACATAAAAAAATGCACCACCATATTTGACCATAGATATGAGGTACTTTTCTGCTAATGCTTCTGTTTTTCAACGCCAAACCCACAACTGTTGTGCATGGCCAAAGAGCTCTATTTTCATGTAATCTGACCTGTCCTGGTGCCCTTGTTAAGGTCAATGGCATCATGAACTTGTAAAACCCTGGTTGCCTCAACCAGGAGGAGGCTGACACTTGGCTGCAAGTAGATACCTGACTGTATTTGTGTTAGCTATTGGAAATCATATTTCATGAAGTGTCTGGTAGGTGTATTCTCCCATCATGCTTATTTGTGTGAATCATTTATTTTTTGTATTTTTCTTTTAAATGTATAATGGTGTGTTACAGATGGTTTTTATGGCAGTTGTCTGCTCACCATTAATCACGTACATTGTTAAAAAATGTAGTTGTTTAATGTTTGGGTCCCACTTCTATATAAAGTGTAGCTTAAACAACCAATCTTACATGGTAATTAATTACATTGGCAGGTATATTGTTCACATTGCTGTAAGAGTATGGTTTCCAATTTCATTTTTTTTGAAAATCCAATACTTTTATAAATGTATTTTTTTTTACCAGATTGTTAATGTGTACCTACACTGTAATTACACTAAACCTGTCTGTGTAATTACCATGTAAATACATGTTTTAGCGACACTTAATATAACTTGGGACTAATGTTTGCGTGTTATTCCTTTTAACACAGGTTGCAATCTTTTTATAAACTGTTCAAGTCATGTTATTACCCTGCCTTCTCGCTTATCAAGTTGTGCATGATTCATAAATCCATTTGTACAAAATGTGATCTATATAAACTTTGTTTTATACAGTCCTTATGTATTTTATATGACCAGTTTTAAATTGTTACTTTTTTACTCAATGTAGGTTTCTATTTAGATTTGTATACATAAAATGCAATAAAGCAGCCAAAAACAACCCTCACTGATTCCAATGTCATCCTTTATGAAATAATTAAAAGAAAAGCGTAATTTGCTGGAGCACACTTCCTCGTGAAAAAGTCCAGAATCTCTGATTGGAGTCTGTTTTAGTGGAAAAACAGACAGAGGGCCTTTCTACTGTCTTACTTCAAGTCCCAGTGTCCTTTTCTTCCTCTTCCCTGGTGACCTGCATTAACAGAGCTAAGGTGAGGATGTGGGGGAGGAGGGATCGTTGAAGCCCACAGACACAGTGGGGGTGCTATTACTGCGGAGCTGTGGCTCAGGCACTGTGCCTCCCAGCTGACGGATAGAGTTGCACATAGGACAGGGGTAGTCCGAGAGGCCCTCGATGTCCTTGAAAGCCTGGTTAATGATGTGGCCCCTACACTGGTCACAGTAGAAGTGTCCGCAGACCAGGCGCTGCAGCCGAGCCTCGTAGGAGATACAGCTCTGGCAGTGCGGTGGGTCGAGGTCCAGGGAAAGACTACACATCTGAGGGCTGCTCTCCTTCTTGGCAACATGTGCCACTGTCACCTCTGCTGGCGAGCTGTTTCAGTGGGAAGAAGGAAATCAATATTCATTACCTCTTAAGACCTAGCTACCATTAATTTCAGCCTTATAATATACAGTATACACTCCCTTATGTATTTATTTGGACAGTGAAGGTTAAACTTTATTTGGCTCTATACTCAAGCATTTTGGATTTGAGATCAAATGTTTCATATGAGGTGACAGTACAGAATGTCATTTTATTTTAGGAAATTTGTAAACGGTTAAATAAAGTCACTATGTATCTAGTCCCCACATTTGAAGGTGTCATAAGTATTTGGACAAGTTCACTGTATTAATGTTTCCAAAAGTTTTGTATTTAGTCCCATATTCCTAGCATGCAATGACTACATCAAGCTTGTGACTCGACAAATTTGGATGTATTTGTAGTTTGTTTTGGTTGTGTTTTGGATTATGTTGTGCCCAATAGAAATTAATGGATAATAATTTATTGTTTCATTTTGGTGGTCACTATTTTGTAAATAAGAATATGTTTCTGAACACTTCTGCATTTTTGTGGATGCTACCATGATTACGGATAATCATGAATGAATCGTGAATAATGATGAGAGAGAAGGCACTACAGGCACTAAGATCATATCTCCAAGACATGCTATCCTCTCACCATTACCAATAACAGGGGAGGTAAAACAGATGTGTATGAAAGTACCCTAAAATGAACGGTGACATTCTATACTGTCGCCTCATATGAAATATGTGATCTCAAATCCTAAATGCTGGAGTATAGGGCCTAACTAAAAGTTTTAGCTTCACTGTCCAAATGAATATAGCTTTTAAACTGAACATGTAAATGTGACAACTTGACAACTCTAGTTCAACAAAGTGTCTGAGTGAGTGAGGAAAAGGACATGGTCAGGTCACCTCCATTCTACAGGCCTCCATTTTATGCCAGGGAGATTACATTCAGTGAATTTTCAGTTGTGTATCAGCTATAACTCAATGCTTGTTCAAAGATTTTAGTCAGTTAAAGTGTTGGCAAACTAAAGTTAACTATCAGAAATAGAAGAGTTCATATTCCATGTATTTTTTACTTTAACTCTCTTTGTCTGTGCATAATATAGCCTAAATTACGCAAAGTGGCAACCACTCACCTCTGTGCAGTAGACTTTGCACGTCGGGAACAATCAAAGCCCATGGCAGCAAGGAGTCCACGCATAAAGTCCATGTGAGACTTTTCATCATACCTCTGGCAAGACAAAGATATGAATTATTTGTTCTGTTTGTCCATTTTCTCACTAAACTAAGGAGCCTGTAGCCACAGGAGCCTGTATCCCATGTACCTATTACTCAAGTTGTTACTGATTCCTGTAACATTGACTTGAAACAACTATTTATAGAGTCAGTTAAGTGAACAAACTTGTTCTGAAACTGGCACAGCCAGGTATGTGGCCACTTTATCTTATCCAAGAAGTCACGCTCAAGTGAGATGTAAACTAGAGGAGCCTGTTTCGCAGGTGTTTCCATTAAGATAAAGTCACTGTTAGACAGCCATTGACAATTACACAGAAGTGCATAGCCTGAACCCGAAAGTCAGACATAATAAGAGATACCATTATGATACATTGTCAAAACAGGCAGAGACAAAGGTATAGGCCTATGAAAATGTTACAATGTATTTGAAATTATGTTCTGTAGTTTGACCCTATAAGGAATGCACGATTCAGCACGATATTGGTAAAAAATACAGAAAAATGTGAAATGTGATATTAGCAAAGAGTGGTTTTAATTATATGGGTGTGCGGGGCAGCTGCATCTTGAATGAGAGCTCACCGGTACAGACAGCCCACCACTAGAGGGCGACTTGATCTAATTGCGTTCTTTGGTTTTGCCGGATATGTTTCTTGCCCATCAGATTAACAACTTCCGCATAACGCTGCCCTCACGCCGGATTTAACATGGCGGCGGGACCGATTTCGGAGCGCAACCAAGGTAGATACGTCTTTATATTTTACTATGAACTTCATCAAATGTATCCATACGAGTAGTTTCCATTACATCTGAACCCATGGCCTAAAAATTATAGCTATAAATCTAGCTGAATGAAGACGTAGCCAGCCGTATGCCTTGTCTGTGTGACTCAATTCTATTGCCAAACAAAGCTCGTTTACAAGCCTACGTTTGCCATATGTACTGTAACAAGCTAGATAGCTAGCTATGTATTTTTACGTCCTGCCAGACTCGTCCGATTTGTCACTAAAGAATCTGCCGGGCTATGAATGGGTAGCTAGCGAGCTCAAGGTAGGGCCATATACCTAAATGGGACTGGCTCAAAGAGGGTAACATTAGCTAGCTGGACATGTTCCTAGCCTTGGTTGATTTCGCGCGTTGGGCGCACTCAATTTTTACATTCAGCAACATGTAAGTAATTCCGCAGATGCTCTTATCCAGAGCGAATTTTGTTATATATATATTTTTTTGTCACACACCGGATAGGTACAGTAAAACCGGCGACCTTTCGGTTACTGCCCCCAACGCTCTCAACCGTTAGGCTACACCCTTCTTACCGTCCCTGTCTTTGGCAAAACTGCGCTCGTTTTGCAGGGTTTGTGCTCTTGAACCAAAGACGTGATGTAACTGCAGCGTATGCGTGGAAACTAGATTTAATGCATTCCTGTGCACTGCTCGGTAATGTAAGTAATGGGAACCGATATAGGATATAGCTTCCAAAATAGGAGAAGTGTTGCTAAAAACCGGGTAACGGTAGTCATTTCCGCACGACTTGAAAATATCTTGTATGGCATGGGACCATAACAAGGTTTTATGTTTGGGCTTATACCCATCCACTTGATGTTTTGCTCTCTCTGTTACTTTAGATGCCACTGTGTATGTGGGTGGTCTGGATGAGAAAGTGGCAGAGCCACTTCTGTGGGAGCTCTTCCTACAGGCTGGGCCTGTGGTCAACACACACATGCCCAAAGACAGAGTCACGGGACAACACCAAGGTAAGTAACACACATACTCACAAACAACGCATTGGTAACAGAACAGACACATACCATCAGTAAGACCAACCAGATATGCTACACTTTGATATCTAACCCCAGGGTTTCTATCACATGGTGAGGTGGCGCACTCATGTTTGAAATTAAGAACTGTGTACAACTAAAACTAGCCTATGTAAAGAAGACAGATCATTGTAGATTAGGTCTATGCTATAAAACCCATCACTTGTTGATGTCATGTCATTTTTGGAGACTCCTTTAGAGACAAATAGCATGTAAAAAAAAAAAATGCTGATCAGAAATATAACCGTTAAAGTCTTATTGAATGTTACTCTTTCCTCTGTCCCCACCCCTTCGTAAGGCTATGGCTTTGTTGAGTTCCTCAGTGAAGAGGATGCGGACTACGCCATCAAGATTATGAACATGATTAAACTATACGGAAAGCCCATCCGTGTCAACAAGGCCTCAGCGCACAACAAGAACCTGGATGTGGGCGCCAACATCTTCATCGGTAACCTGGACCCGGAGATTGACGAGAAACTCCTCTACGACACGTTCAGCGCCTTTGGGGTCATACTCCAGACGCCCAAGATCATGCGCGACCCGGACACTGGCAACTCCAAGGGCTACGCCTTCATCAACTATGCCAGTTTCGATGCCTCTGACGCGGCCATCGAGGCCATGAATGGCCAGTACCTGTGCAACCGACCAATTACGGTGTCATATGCCTTCAAGAAGGATTCCAAGGGTGAGCGGCACGGCTCGGCCGCTGAACGCCTCCTAGCTGCTCAGAACCCGCTTTCGCAGGCTGACCGGCCGCATCAGCTGTTCGCAGATGCACCGCCTCCCCCCTCTGCGTCAACGCCTGTCCTCACCACCCTGGGACCCGGGATGCCCATGCCTGGTAAGTGTGTGTGTGCAAGTGTGTGCACCAGGGTTAAATAATTTGATTTCAGCTTCATCAATCAAATCAAATGTATTTATAAAGCCCTTCTTACATCAGCTGATGTCACAAAGTGATGTACAGAAATCCAGCCTAAAACCCCAAACAGCAAGCAATGCAGATGTAGAAGCACGGTGGCTAGGAAAAACTCCCTAGAAAGGCCGGAACCAAGGAAGAGACCGAGAGAGGAAACGGGCTATAAGGTGTGGCCAGTCCTCCTCTGGCTGTGCTGGGTGGTGATTATAACAGAACATGGCCAAGCTGTGGCCAAATTTTCATAAATGACCAACAGGGTCAAATAATAATAATCACAATGGTTGTAAAGGGTGCAGCAGGTCAGCACCTCAGGAGTAAATGTCAGTTGGCTTTTCAGGGCCAATCATTCAGAGTATTTCTACCGCTCCTGCTGTCTCTAGAGAGTTGAAAACAGCAGGTCTGGGACAAGGTAGCATGTCCGGTGAACAGGTCAGGGTTCCAAAGCCGCAGGCAGAACAGTTGAAACTGCAGCAGCAGCGAGAGAGCGCAAGCGAATATACTTGAATTCATACGGGACAGTGGATAAGACAGGAGAAATACTCCAGATATAACAGACTGACCCTTGACCCCTGACACAAACTATTGCAGCATAAATATTGGAGGCTGAGACGGGAGGGGTCGGGAGACACTGTGGCCCCGTCCAATGATACCCCTGGACAGGACCAACCAGGCAAGATATAACCCCACCTACTTTGCCAAAGCACAGCCCCAACACCACTAGAGGGATATCTTCAACCACCAACTTACTATCCTGAGACAAGGCCAAGTATAGCCCACATAGATCTCCCCCACGGCACAAACCCGAGGGAGGGGCGCCAACCCGGACAGGAAGATCACGTCAGTGACTCAACCCACTCAAGTGATGCACCCCTCCTAGGGATGGCATGGAAGAGCGCCAGTCACTCAGCCTCTGTAATAGGACTTGAGGCAAAGAATCACGGTGGAGAGAGGAGAACCAGCCAGGCAGAGACAGCAAGGGCGGTTCGTTGCCCCAGTGCCTTTCCGTTCACCTTCATACTCCTGGGCCAGACTACACTCAATCATAGGACCTACTGAAGAGCTGAGTCTTCAATAAAGACTTAAAGGTCTGAGAGTCTGCGTCTCTCACATGTCATACAAATTGAGCTCTATTAGAAAGCCCTGCCTCCAGCTGTTTGCTTAAAAATTTTCGGGACAGTAAGTAGGCCTGCGTCTTGTGACCGTAGCGTACCTGTAGGTATGTACGGCAGGACCAAATCAGAAAAGATATGTAGGAGCAATTTTGGGGCTTCACCGTATTTCATCAAAATATACAGCTGTGTGTCGTCCGCATAGCAGTGAAAGTTAACATTGTTTCCAAATTACATAACCAAGAGGTAAAATATATAGTGAAAACAATAGTGGTCCTAAAACGGAGCCTTGAGGACCAGCGAAATTGAGTTGATTTGTCAGAGGACAAACCATCCACAGAGACGAACTGATATCTTTCATCTCTCAGATAAGATCTAGACCAGGCCAGAACTTGTCCGTGTAGACCAATTTGGGTTTCCAATCTCTCCAAAAGAATGTGGTGATTGATGCTATCAAAAGCAGCAATAAGGTCTAGGAGCACGGGGACAGATGCATAGCCTCGGTCTGACTCCATTAAAAGGTAATTTACCACCTTCACACGTGCTGTCTCAGTGCTACGATAGGGTCTAAAACCAGACTGAAGCGGTTCGTATACATTTTGTCTTCAGGAAGGCAGTGAGTTTTTTTTTTTTTTTTTTTTTTTTTTAATGGGAGATGGGACATAGGCCGTTTAGTTGTATACTTTCTGGGTCAAGGTTTGACTTTTTCAAGAAAGGCTTTATTACTGCCACTTTTAGTGAGTTTGGTACACATCCGGTGGATAGAGAGCCGTTTATTATGTTCAACATAGGAGAGGGCCAAGCACAGGAAGCAGCTCTTTCAGCAGTTGGAATAGGGTCCAGTATACAACTTCCTAAATCCTTCAGGTATTTTGTGTGGGTACTTAGATAGTAATCATATTGCCTTGTATAGTCATAGACTGTGCTCTGTAGATTTGTAAGAATGACAAAAATGTGATTTTCCTCACAATGTGAAAATGTTATGTTGGCTTCACAATTCCTTGACTATAACTTGTTCACTAACACCAACACAACATTAAAACATCTACATCAAAATAATTTCAATTAAACTTTTTTTTTTGCAATTTCTCTCTCATCTTAATTTCCAGGCATGCCCCCTCCTGGTGCCTTCCCTCCTGTGCCACCCCCTGGATCCATGCCTCCTGGCATGCCCCCCGGCATGCCCATGCCCCCAGCCCCAGGGACACCAGGACCCCAGGGAGGGGGCTCAGGCCCCCCACCCGGCCCGCCACCCTTCCACCAGGGCATGCACCCGGGTAAGTCACTCACCCCGACCATATATTTGGATTGAGTACCACAGTCAGGAAAAGCTTGCCCAGATTGTTAAATATTGGAGTTCAAATTGTAGTGTGTGAAATTTTACGGTACTGCTATTTCTGGTAAGGAAAGAGAACATGTGTGTGATGAGGTGCATTAATACACTACATGGCCAAAGTATGTGGACAGCAAACGGCAAACATCTCATTCCAAAATGGTGGGCGATTATGCCTGGCTCGCAGACTTTGTTCCAATTCATCCCAAAGGTGTTTGAGGTCTTGGCTCTGTGCAGGCCAGTCAAGTTTTTCCACACCAATCTCGTCAAGAGATTTCTGTATGGGCCTCGCTTTGTGCATAGTGGCATTGTCATGTTGAAACAGGAAAGGCCTTCCCCAAACTGTTGCCACAAAGTTGGAAGCACAGAATCGTCTACAATATCACTGTAGCGTTAAGATTAGAATATCACTGTAGCGTTAAGATTTCCCTTCCCCGGAAGTAAGGGGCCTAGCCTGAACCATGAAAAACAGCCACAGACCTTTAATCTTCCTCCACCAAACTTTACAGTTGGCACTATGCATTCAAGCAGGTAGCGTTCTCCTGGCATCCGCCAATCCCAGATTAGACCATCAGACTGCCAGATGGTGAAGGGTGATTCATCACTCCAGAGAGTGCGTTTCCACTGCTCTAGAGTCCAATGGCTGCGAGCTTTACAACTCTCCACCCAAGGCTTGGCTTTGCCATGATGATCTTAGGCTTGAGCTTCATGAAGCTCCCAACGAACAGTTATTGTGCTGACGTTGCTTCCAGCGGCAGTTTTGAACTCGGTAGTGAGTGTTGCAACCGTGGACGCTTACACGCTTCAGCACTCGGTGGTCCCGTTCTGTAAGCTTGACTGGCCTACCACTTCGCAGCTGAGCCGTTGTTGCTCCTAGACATTTCCACTTCACAATAACAGCACCTACAGTTGACTGGGCAGCTCTAGCATGTCAGAAATTTTACCAACTGGTTTGTTGGTAAGGTGGCATCCTATGATCTTGCCACATTGAAAGTCACTGACCTCTTCAGTACGGGTCATTCTTCTGCCAATGTTTGTCTATGGAGATTGCATGGCAGTGTGCTTGATTTTATAGACCTGTCAGCAACGGGTGTGCATCAAATAGCCGTATCCTCTCATTTGAAGAGTTGCCCATATACTTTTGGCCATGTAGTGTATATGCAGTCATGCTTGCATGCATTTTACGTATGGGTGGTCCCAGGAATCGAACGCACTGTCCTGGCGTTGCAAGCGCCATGCTCTACCAACTAAGCTACTGAGGACCACCACCAATTATATTGTTCATGTCCAACAGGAATGCCCCAGATGTCTATGCACCCTCATGGCCATCCCCCAGGTATGGTGCCTCCACCGGGCCCCCCAGGATCCAACCAGCACCGGGCGCCTCCACCCCCCGGCATGCCCCCTCATCCACACATGGGCATGCCACCGAGAGGGCCCTATGGGCATCCCATGGGTAAGTGCTGTGCCTTCACAAGGCTAGGGGTCAATTCAACTCAATACAGTTCAGTAGTTGAAATCTCAAAGTTGGATAAGTAATTGCCTGACTCCTGATTCATGAAACCAAAAGTGGTAAATTGTTTTGCATCACAATTTTTCTTAGTTTAATGCTACAGTCTGCAATTGGTATGTCCATTTTGGACTTTAAAGAAATGTATTGTAAACAAACATTTTTACATATTTGTCTAAAGGGACACAGACATTTATACATTTTATGGATATCCAAGAGGTCTGTTTCCTGATATCCTTGTTGTAATGTGCTGCTGTATGAGATTATATATAATTGTGTGAATCCCTTCTCCCTCTCCCCCCACCCACACAGGTCACCCCATGCATCCAGGCATGAGAGGACCCCCTCCTCCCATGCCCCCACCAGGCTACGGTGGGGGTCCCCCTCGTCCGCCTCCGTTTGGCTTCCAGAGGGGGCCACCAATGCCACCGAGGCCCCCCGGTGGCCCACCTCGAGGCCCCATGAGAGGACCAATGCCCCCATAGACTACGGAGGACCACAGCAAGGCGCATGACCATGCTTTCATTTAGCTCTTTTAAAATTTGATTTATATTCTTTGATTTCTATTCTAGTACAATTTGGAGACATGGTGTAGCTCCATTTAATTTTTTTTTGTTTTTACATTTTCTTCACTGTACAGAACCGAACAAAGGTTCGGAATAAAGGTTTTTAATACAACAAATTGGGTCTTTCAATTGATGTCAAGTGATTTCAGTTTTCTTAGATGAGATTTAATTCAGAACATGCATCATGTCAATTAACTTGTGCTTTCCTAGTACAAACATAAGACACAGCATGTAGTTGGTCTCCTCAATAGGTTAGAAACTCCAAATGTGATCAAAAGGCCAGTCGTTTGAGACCGTTGGTAGCCAGGAAGAAAGGTGAGGCATGTCCATAATGGCAAGATGAATGAGAAGGTTATGTTTTGACCAGACAAAGCACAAGTCAGTTGACAGGTTCCAGACCAAATAGAAAATAAAACTTCTTCGCCTATATAAACCTTAAGTATTTTTTTTTATAAACCCCCGAATACAATGTTGCTATAGGCAGTGCTTTGAGTGGATTACAAATATATATGCTTCCAAACTAGAAAAAAAACATCTGTGCTGCCTCCATGTTGAATGTGGTTCTCACTCAGTCTGTTGCCATGGTTATTGCAGATACCACTTGTCTGATGTAGTGGGTTATGGAGGAGGATGTATAGGGCTGCATAATCCTACTCTGATATTTTAAGCCATTTTTGATCATTTAAATTAACAATATTGATTCTTGAAGATTAAAATTGGTTGATACCACCAAGCCCCAGTTGAAAACGGGGACTGAAATCGGCCTTTAGAATGATCAGAATTGGACACAAAGTTAATTGTGAATGGACCCAACATAGCTTGACCATGGAGACAGGATTTTAAGTGTATCAGGCCAAACCTAGGTCAACAACAAGAAAACAAGGTTGAGGTAAAATGTCTTCTGGTCATGAGAATCTTCCGGTTGTTTTTTGTTTTACCTTTATTTAACTAGGAAAGTCAGTTAAGAACAAATTCTTATTTTCAATGACGGCCTAGAAACAGTGGGTTAACTGCCTGTTCAGGGGCAGAACGACAAATTTGTACCTTGTCAGCTCAGGGGTTTGAACTTGCAACATTCCAGTTACTAGTCCAAGGCTCTAACCACCATTCTACCCTGCCACCCCAGTTCCAGGGTATCTGTTTTTTTTTAGGTATGCACTCATTTCACGCCACTTCGATAAAGCTACGACCGGAAGTGATTTTCATAGCAGGTTAGGAGAGCTTTTTTGTTGTTGCTAACCCTAACTCTTTTCCTAACCTTAACCTCAGTCTCCTAACCTGCTGCAAAAAAATAACATTCCAGTGGTAGCTTTATAAAAGTGGCGTGAAAAAAGTGTTTCTCTGTTTTTTTAGGTGGATAATGTTCCCTTGCATTATGAATGAGACTTATTGTACCTATCCTGACCTATGATATTGACATTTGAAATATTAAGCAGTTATGAGTTTTAATGCGTGCAAACGAAGAGGCTTAAAACCCTATATTAGGTTGGTAAATTAAACCCCCCTTAAAAATATGTTAGCTATTTTCATAGCGGTAGAATAACATATGTTAAATAATTTAAGCTTTATTATTAAGCTTACTGGTTTCTTCAGCATCTTGTCTATGATGTCATTATGTGGAATGGACCAGTGGTTGGCATAGAAACAGGAGCAGGTGTGTGGGGGGGGGCACTTTGATATTCAACTCAGGGAGACATGTTCAGTTACATGGAAAACATTGTTTCAGATATCTCTTATGAATATGCCTGTTGATTAGGGATAACTATGGGTCATGTTTCAACTATATATTTATTTTTTTACGGATCATATCGAAGCTGTTCTATGCGAACATTGAATTGGAGCAGAGTAATACCAATATTGGTAACTTAAGTGTAGGCTATCACTGAAAGGGAGGCAATTCCTAGTATATACTATACATGTTTGCATGCGCGGTAAATATCATTTTAATTTAGAGTGTGTAGACCTAATACAGCCAAAGCCTAGCATACATTAGTTCGTATTGAAACAAACATACCATCATGTTATGAATATAAATAGGCTACACGTCATGGTTGCTTTCTTTCACATGTAGGCTACACATGATTCGAATAGTGTGTGGGATGATGAGAGGGTGTGGTAGGCAACATCTAAACTAAATGGATGTTAATACTTTCAAATTGTTTGAAATACGGGTTAAGATAAATGATTCACTTGAGAACCACTATAGCACCAATAAGATAGACCGTGGCAAGGTGAGTGAATGGTCTATTTATGCCGAGGACCAAACATTTTCGATTGGGGGGAGGGGATCCACGATGCTACGTTTGGTACCCACTGAGGTGGTACTTCTTGTTTCTCGCTTCACGCTTCCTCTTCAGTCAGTTGGGTTACGGGGAGCCTATCCACGTTTGACCAGCAGCAGCAGCATCAAACGTACAGTCATCCTGTGGACACAATTCAAGCTGGGGATATAGTGAAAATCAAATCATAATTACGGTGAGATGATGCTGTTACCTTTACTAAAATGAAACTCAACAAATTAGTTATAATTAGCCTACATAAGCCTAACGTTACCCCGTTGTTATCTGGATGTGCGTGCATCCCAAAAGATCTTGCGCACGGGCCACGATTTAGGGTGTGAAAATCATCTTGCGTTTTATTGAAATGCAGCCTATCTATTTATGCGTCGATTCAGACTCAAATTGTGGATATTTCTTATTGCCTATTTAACATGACAGTATCCTGTCTAACATTATATCCACATCATCCCGCAGCCCTGCGTAAAAAATGCAGTCACGACAATGCCATATCTCTTCAAATAATACGATTGGAACTGCGTTCGGTTTAAAAAATATAGATTTTTCCGAAAATAATATGTTGAATATTGAATTTAGATCAACAATTCTGCTAATTGCTTTAAGTCAGTTGTAAAAGACGCGCTGCTTTTGTTGTACTGAGTTAAATATTGAATTATTGGCTACCCCTAAATATATTATATTACTAGCATACTATCTTAATTTTCGCAGTCGTATTGCCTTGTGTTTTGACAAATGTGTTATAATTTTGCAATTGTCCTTCACGAAGGCGATTCATCGTGATTGTGTTGGTGAGGGGGATGGTAAAGGGGGGATTTCATGTCGACTGAATGCCAACCGTCCGTAATGCAAGTTATTGGCAGACAATTTCTGACATAATAAACGTACATGTATGACCTTGCAAAGATCTCAGATGGACCATCATATTGAGGTCTAATTAAAGCCTCGCCACTTTTGGCAAGCCAATGCTTGCATGCTTTGCCTCCATATGACGACCTTGTCTCAGATGGCGCCATTTGTTGCTAATGTTCAACGGGTTTACTATTTCTCTTAACAAATACATGTTTCATTGACCATTAAAATAATAATGCCTGCACAACATAATTAGCATATTTAGTGCCTGTAGATTTAGATTTTTTGGCATGCAGAGGCGTCATGCCCAGTGGCACATGTCCCCCACAAGTTTGTAAAAATATTTTTTTTTCTCTCTGTAATACTACAAGCCACAGCAATTTTATGAAGTTGGCTTTAGCTAGCCCAGATAGGTTCCCAATCTCTCATAACTAGCAACCAAGAAGCCATTGCAGGCTATATATCAAGTTGGAGTAGCTAGCTTGTCTATCTATTTTAGCTGGTATGCCTGGTGGCAAGGTTGGTAGACTTTAGAAAAGCAAGAAATAACTAAATAAGACTCGCATTCCTTTCAATCGTTTACCCAGGCCACCCAATGAACTTGTCAAGGGGACGTTGGACTGTTGGGACTGACAGTCACAGGGCCTCTGGTTCAGGTCATGGTCGGACTACCCCCTTGAATTTGTCACCTTCATGTGAGAAGTGGGATGGTAAAGTACTGGGACGCCAGGAAAGCGGGGTTTGCATTTTAGGACCAATATGTGTTAAAGTGAGTCTTGTCCCCATCTCTGACCCCACATGTGCAATCGTGTGGACGTTACTGACTAAAATATAGTATATCTGACAGTTTTTTTCTAAATAGATGGATGTGTTGTCATTGCTGTACCCAGTTTCATCCTCACTCTTGCTGCTTTTGGCAGGCACCTCTTAGGCTAATGGGTCACCCAGTGGCTCTTTAATCATGTTGTCTGCCACCCTGTTGTCAGGAAGGAATTCCCTGAAGAAGGCTCTCCCGCTCACTCTCTCTCCTCTCTCTCTCAAGTTCTATCTCCCCTTTTCTCAATGTATCTCTTCCATTCTGTCTGTGCATTGTATCATGTCCTGTCTCACTTCCTTTGCTTTCTTCCGCCCTCTCACTATCACTCTCTAGATGTTTCTCTCCCCTCCCATCTGCTCACAGTCTTGAACCTCCCAAAGCTTTGAAATCAATCTGATTCTCTGAACACAGTCTTGATGCAAAAAGTTAATCCTCTCACTCCTGTACTATTGTTTTCCCTTCGTATAATCCCAACACATGACATGAGAGGATTAATAATCCTCATTAACCATTTAAAGCAGGCACCGCTTTAAACACCCCAAAATGGCATTATAGGTATAGAAGAGCATTAGAGTTTATCTCCAGTCCTTGTCAAAGATGAAGTGGACAGCTGTTTCAACAAAATACATACAAAATACAAATACTGGGTTTCAGCCTTGTACAATGGGCTTTTGGTATTTTGTTGTCAAGGAAAATGTGGCCACGTCCATAGATTGAGATAATAATGAATTGTAAAAAGCAGAAAGATAAAATGGCAAGGACATACAGCCCATCCCCCTGGGCAGCCAGTTCAAAACATTGCATTTGAAGCTCAGTTACAATTTGACCAACCCATTTGATTCTGTAACAAATTTAAATTCTTGTATCAACACATCTGTTCATCATTGTCTTACAAAATCCAATGCTATACTAATAAATGCTATATTTATTTGTTTCACATTTTGAGAAAGAGACCATTGCACGTTTACCGCTGTGATAGGCAGACATACTGTAGATAAAAGGCTCCCAAATAATATTGTTATCGGTGATGCTGATTGTATCAAAATATTCCCACCTTCTCTAATGGTGGCCACTATTTTAAATCTGACTTTGGGGAACAGGAAACTGTATCTCAGCGTATATACAGTGCATTCGCAAAGTATTCAGACCCCTTGATTTTTTCCACATTTTGTTACGTTACAGCCATATTCTAAAATGGATTCAATTGTTTTTTTCCCTCATCAATCTACACACAATACCCCATAAAAACAGGTTTTTAGACATGTTTACAAATGTATTAAAAATACACAACTGAAATATTACATTTACATAAGTATTCAGACCCTGTATTCAGAACCTTTACTCAGTACTTTGTTGAAGCACCTTTGGCAGCGATTACAGCCTTGAGTCTTCTTGGGTATGACGCTACAAGCTCGGCACACCTGTATTTGGGGAGTTTCTCCCATTTTTCTCAAGCTCTGTCAGGTTGGATGGGGAGCGTTGCTGCACAGCTATTTTCAGTTCTCTCCAGAGATGTTCGGTTGGATTCAAGTCCGAGCTCTGGCTGGCCCACTCAAGGACATTCAGAGACTCGTTCGCAATGCTGCTTCTGTGTTGCCTTGGCTATGGGCTTGGGGATGTTGTCCTGTTGGAAGGTGAACCTTCGCCCCAGTCTGAGGTCCTGAGCTCCCTGCAGCAGGTTTTCATCAAGGATTTCTCTGTACTTTAATCCGTTCATCTTTCCCTCGATCCTGACTAGTCTCCCAGTCCCTACCGCTGAATAACATCCCCACAGCATGATTCTGCCACCACCATGCTTCACCGAAGGGATGGTGCCAGGTTTCCTCCAGACGTGACACTTGGCATTCAGGCCAAAGAGTTCAATCTTGGTTTCATCAGACCAGAGAATCTTGTTTCTCATGTTCTGAGTCCTTTAGGTGCCTTTTGGCAAACTCCAAGCGGGCTGTCATGTGCCTTTTACTGAGGAGGGGCTTTTGTCTGGCCACTCTACCATAAAGGCCTAATTGGTGGAGTGCTGCAGAGATGGTTGTCCTTCTGGAAGGTTCTCCCATCTCCACAGAGGAATTCTGGAACTATGTCAGAGTGACCATCGGGTTCTTGGTCAACTCCCTGACCAAGGTTCTTCTCCCCAGATTGCTCAGTTTGGCTGGGCTGCCAGCTCTAGGAAGAGTCTTGGTGGTTCCAAACTTCTTCCATTTAAGAATAATGGCGGCCACTTTGTTCTTTGGTATCTTCAATGCTGTAGAATTGTTTTGGTGCCCTTCCCCAGATCTGCTCTCGAGTGGTGCAGCTGTCTAAGGCACTGCATCTCAGTGGTAGAGGTGTCACTACAGACACCCTGGTACGAATCCAGGCTGTATCACAACCGGCCGTGATTGAGAGTCCCATAGGGTGGTGCACAATTGGCTCAGTGTCGTCCAGGGTTGGCTGGTGTAGGCCGTCATTGTAAATAAGAATTTGTTGTTAACTGACTTTCCTAGTTAAAAAAATGTTAAATAGAAAATCTGTGCCTCAGCACAATCATGTCTCTGAGCTCTACAGACAATTCCTTAGACCTCATGGCTTGGCTCTGACATGCACTGTCAACTGTGGGACCTTATATAGACAGGTGTGTGTCTTTCCAAATCATGTCCGACCAATTGAATTTACCACAGTTGGACTCCAATCAAGTTGTAGAAACATCTCAAGGATGATCAATGGAAACAGGATGCACCTGAGCTCAATTTAGAGTTTAATAGCAAGGGTCTGAATACTTATGTAAATAAGGTATTCATGTTTTTTAATTTGCAAATACATTTGCAAACATTTATAAAAAAAAAACATTTTCTCTTTGTCATTATGGAGAATTGTGTGTAGATTGATGAAAATATATATACACTACTGTTCAGAAGTTTGTTTTTGAAAGAAAAGCACAATTTTTGTCTATTAAAATAACATCAAATTGATCAGAAATACAGTGTAGACATTGTTAATGTTTTAAATGACTATTGTAGCTGGAAACTGCTGATTTTTAATGGAATATATCCACAGGCGTACAGAGGCCTCCTGTGTTCCAATGGCACGTTGTGTTAGCTAATCCAAGTTTATCATTTTAAAAGGCTAATTGATCATTAAAAAAGCCTTTTGAAATTATGTTAGCACAGCTGAAAACAGTGAACAGGCGACTCCGGAATGCTGGCATTCTAGGCAGAGTTGCAAAGAAAAAGCCATATCTCAGACTGGCCAATAAAAATAAAAGATTAAGATGGGCCCAGAATGCCAGCATCCCGGAGTCACCTCTTCACTAAGTGTTATCCACATTTGACAGGCTTTTTACTTCCAGTATGGTCGATTCTGCATCTTAACATGTGAGAGAGGCCATTTTTAAATATAGCAGTATAAGTCAAAAGCAACATTGTTTGTGCATTGCAATAATACACACTTGGATTCATACTCTTAATTTATATTATTTAAAATGTCCTTTCCATATGTTTGAAAAAATATTGCTTTTGACTTATCAATGAATCCACAGTCCACGAGGAATTGCTGCTACCCTTCTCAGTATGTCCCTGCTATAGTTTCCCTGGTGTTGAGTGGTTATCAGATGGACACCAGACACAATATGTCAACAGGAGAACAGTAAGCCATTCCTAATCAGTTCAGAGAGTGCAAATTGAGATAAGATGCTGCTTGGCAACTGCTTAGAAATACTCTCCCCCTAGCAACAGTAACAGGCTTACTCATTTATTGAGCATTATAGAGATGGAATGGTACTTAAAGGGGCAATCTGGGATTCACAAAACAACAAATTGCAACCCACCACTTGTTTTGATAAAGAGCTGAGGGATGGAGCTATGGATGCAAGGACTCCATTCGATCACAATTATGGTTTCAAACATGTTTTAAACTATACGGTATTTGTTTACAATTATATTGACCCCAACCCTGATTCTGAAGTATGGTCCATGTGACTGACAACGTGTTTGCGCTTTCCCTCTGTATAGGAGCTGTCCATCACAAAGCGGGCCCTGTGATCCAATTCAGCTCAACTCTCCGCCACCCTGTTGAGGGTAAACTGGAACGCTACCTGACAGAAACACTCCCCAGAGATTCCTGAGTTCACAACCTACTTTTCAGGTGATAAACCCCTGCCTTTGAGATTCCTCAACACTTCAATAATGGAGGACGGCTATCAGAACAAGACAGCCTTTATAAAGGGCGCCAAAGACATTGCCAAAGAGGTCAAGCGCCAGGCGGCCAAGAAAGTGGGCCGTGGTGTGGACAAGATGACCGACGAGTACAGCAAACGCTCCTACGCCCGCTTTGAGGAAAACGACGACGATGACTACCCTGTAGTGCCTGGGGGGCAGGACGGTGGTTACTACCGGGGCGACAGCCAGGCAGCCAATGACGAGGAAGGTGGCCACAGCGACTCCACAGAAGGTCACGACGAAGACGACGAGATCTACGAGGGCGAGTACCAGGGCATTCCCCGCGCTGACTCGAGCAAGGCTGCTGACGGCCTAGCAGGGGGAGATGGGCAGCAGTTCAGGGACATGGCACAGTTTGAGGGGGAACGGCGGAAGGACCAAGAAGAGCTAGCCCAGCAGTACGAGACCATCCTGCAGGAGTGTGGCCATGGGAAGTTCCAGTGGACTCTCTACTTTGTGCTGGGGCTGGCACTCATGGCAGACGGTGTGGAGATCTTCGTAGTGGGCTTTGTGCTCCCCAGCGCCGAGAAAGATATGTGTCTGTCAGAGGAAAGCAAGGGCATGTTGGGTAAGTGTGACCCTTAAACTGTGTCTTTTTAACTGATTTGATTGATTTACATGCTAGGTAAGTGAACCCTTACATTTTTTTGGAGCGTGTTGAAGACTGTATTTCTCTGATCGAGTGTCATACAGTATGTGGGGGGATTTATCGGTCCCAATGCAAATTCAATTAAACCCTGTCGTTCTGCGGTAAAGCATGCTCTGCAGCTTGCTTTGATCTTGTCTCTCGGACACGTCTGTCTGTCTCCTGACACGTTCCTTCCTCTTCCGCTGACAGAGAGTTCATTCTCACATAAAAGGGAAAACCATCTATAAATAGCCTCCTCCATCCCACACCTCCCCCTTTCACTGCCCTTGAGCTTTGTGTGTGTGTGTGTGTGGTGTGTGTGTGTGTGTGTGTGTGTGTGTGTGTGTGTGTGTGTGTGTGTGTGTGTGTGTGTGTGTGTGTGTGTGTGTGTGTGTGTATCTGCCTGTTTGTGTGTCTGTGAGTGTATGACGGTGTGTGTGTGTGAGTGTATGACGGTGTCTGCCCACACACACCTGACCGCAGGTTTACACAATGCAATTGGCAGATAGCACAAATGCAAATCTTTTTGGGGTAGTACATTGCAAGACAGTCATTTATGTGAGTTGTGATAACAAAGTCTCAAGATGTGAGGGATTTACCGTAGAACTTGGAACCCAAACCGATCAGATTAGCATTCTTGCATCGTTATTTTGTTAATTGATTGCACCCAAATTGGCCATTTTAATATATAGGATTCATATAATATAAACGTTTGACCGTTTATTTTGATTCCTCATGTCTAACTCATTGTTAGAAAAAAGTTAGGTACTATATTTATTCAATATTATATGAATCCTATACATTTCAATGGCAATTTGGGTGCAATCAATTAGCATAACTTCAAAGAGGTCAAATGATATTTCAACAAAATAATGTTGCAGGAATGCTAATTTTATCTGTTTCTAACAACATAAACGATTTCAGAACAATCTGAGATGGGTGGGTGTTGAAATCCTCTTGTGCTTTTTGGGTTGAAACGACCCACGTGTTGTGCCCAAGGTTAGCAAATAAAGCAGCTGTATGCACAGGTCTGATTGAAACATGAATCTCTCTCATTGTCTCTCTCCGTCCTCTGCAGGTCTGATTGTTTATCTGGGAATGATGGTCGGGGCATTCGTGTGGGGTGGGCTCGCTGACCGGATCGGCCGACGGCAGTCCCTTCTCATCTGTCTCTCCATCAACAGTGTCTTCTCCTTCTTCTCCTCCTTTGTTCAGGGCTACAGCACCTTTCTCTTATGCAGACTACTTTCTGGTGTTGGGTAAGATTCTGAAAACTGATGGATGGTGAATGAGTGACACACAGATGCAGGTGGGCTTAAGGGCTTTTTAATATTGTTGCAGTGCCTTCAGAAAATATTCACACCCCTTGACTTTTTTTTTTCTGTGTGCAATAATAGGGTTTAATAGTATTTATAAATGACTACCTCATATCTGTACCCCACACATACAATTATCTGTAAGGTCCCTCAGTCGAGCAGTGAATTTCCAGCATAGATTCAACCACAAAGACCAGGGATGTTTTCCAATGACTCGCAAAGAAGGACACCTATTGGTAGATATATAAATTGAATATCTCTTTGAGCATGGTAAAGTTATGACTTACACTTTGGATGTAATCAACACACCCTGTCACTACAAAGATACAGGTGTCCTTCCTAACTCAGTTGCCAAAGAGTTAGATAACCGCTCAGGAATTTCACCATGAGACCAATCAATGGTGACTTTAAAACAGTTACAGAGTTTAATGGCTGTGATAGGAGAAAACTGAGGATGGATCAACAACATTGTAGCTACTCCTCAATACTAACCTAAATGAAAGAGTTGAAAATAAGGAAGCCTGTATAGATTTTTTTTTTTTCAAAACATGCATCCTGTTTGCATTAAGGCATTAACGTAAAACTGCAAAAAATGTGGCAAAGAAATTCACTTTCTGTCCTGAATACAAAGCGTTATGTTTGGGTCAAATCCAACACAACACATCACTGAGTACCACTCTTCATATTTTCAAGCATTGTGGTGGCTGCATCATGTTATTGGAATGCTTGTTATTTAGGATAAAAAATAAACTGAATAGAGCTAAGCACAGGAAAAATCCTAGAAGAAAAACCTACTTCAGTTTGCTTTCCTACAGACACTGTGAGACAAATTCACCTTTCAGCAGATCAATAACCTAAAACACAATACCAAATATACAGTGGAGTTGCTTAACAAGATGACATTGAATATTCCTGAGTAATCTAGTTACAGTTTCGTCTTGGAAATCTATGGCAGGACTTGAAAATGGCTGTCTAGCAGTGATCAACAACCAACTTGACAGAGCTTGAAGAATTTTAAAATGAGTGATGTGCAAATATTTTACAATCAAGGTTTGCAAAGCTCTTAGATACTTACCCAGAAAGACTATGAGCTGTAATCGCTGCCAAAGGTGATTCTAAGATATTTTGTATTTAATTTTCCCCAAATTTGCAAAAATGTCTAAAAACATGTTTTCACTTTGTCATTATAGGGTACTTACTGTGTGTTGATGGTTGAGAAAAAAATATATATTTGAATTCAGGCTGCAACACAACAAAATGTGGAATAATTCAAGGGGTATGAATACTTTCTGAAGGCACTGTTAATAATTAGGAGAGTTAGATTTTCTTGGCTTTAATGCTAAGAATGACCTTTCATCCCAATAGCACCATCTCGGGAAGCTTTGTAGCACTCCTACCAACAAATATGATCTTCAAGTTTGATTTCATTTAACCTCCAGTGGTTTGTTTCTCCATGCTAATCGTTTCAGGATCGGTGGTTCCATCCCCATTGTGTTCTCCTACTACTCAGAGTTTCTGGCCCAGGAGAAACGTGGGGAGCACCTCAGTTGGCTCTGCATGTTCTGGATGATTGGTGGCATCTATGCCTCAGCTATGGCATGGGCCATCATCCCACACTATGGTGAGTAGCCTATGGCGGGAATTCAATCATCACGGCTATGGCCCCAAAAGCCCTCAAAGTGCCTTATCACAAAGTTGTATCTAGTGATTACGCAGGGATACAGTTTGTGCTTCGTCCCATTTCTCTCTCTCTGCTTCCTCTCCTCCCAGGCTGGAGTTTCCAGATGGGCTCTGCGTACCAGTTCCACAGCTGGCGTGTGTTCGTCCTGGTGTGTGCATTTCCCTCTGTTGCAGCTATTGCTTCTCTCACCACCATGCCAGAAAGCCCTCGCTTCTTCTTAGAGGTAAGCAAGGGTTGCTTTCTCACAAGTCCATATAGAAGCAGTTTACCCAAGTCCAATTCTGACCTCAATAATTTGATGCCTAAGATATCATTACCTGAGTTGGCTATTGAACCGCAGTAAATATAGGCAGATCATACCTTTAAAGGCACAATCTGGGATATTGTTAATTTAGTATTTTCAATTCTTCAGATTTACAGTGCATTCGGAAGGTATTCAGACCCCTTTTCTTCATTCAGACTGTTTCCACATTTTGTTACGTTACAGCCTTATTCTAAAATGGATTCAATAAAAAATGTTCCTCATCAATCTACACACAATACCCCATAATGACAAAACAAAAACAGGTTTATAGACATTTTTGCAAATGTATTAAAAAAAAAAAAATACAGAAATACCTTATTTACATGGAAAGCATACGTTTAATATCTCTTTGACCATGGTAAAGTTATGAATTACACATTGGATGGTGTATCAATACACCCTGTCACTACAAAGATACAGGTGTCCTTCCTAACTCAGTTGCCAAAGAGTTAGATAACCGCTCAGGAATTTCACCATGAGACCAATCAATGGTGACTTTAAAACAGTTACAGAGTTTAATGGCTGTGATAGGAGAGATCTGAGGATGGATCAACAACATTGTAGCTACTCCACAATACTAACCTAAATGAAAGAGTGAAAATAAGGAAGCCTGTGTAGATTTTTTTTTCTTCAAAACATTAAAGTAAAACTGCAAAAAATGTGGCAAAGAAATGAACTTTCTTTCCTGAACACAAAGTGTTATGTTTGGGGCAAATCCAACACAACGCGTCACTAAGTACCACTCTTCATATTTTCAAGTATTGTGGTGGCTGCATCATGTTATTGGAATGCTTGTTATTTAGGATAAAAATAAACTGAATAGAGCTAAGCACAGGAAAAATCCTAGAAGAAAAACCTACTTCAGTTTGCTTTCCTACAGACACTGTGAGACAAATTCACCTTTCAGCAGGACAACCTAAAACACAAGGCCAAATATACACTGGAGTTGCTTACCAAGATGACGTTGAATAAGTATGATGATCCTGAGTGATCTAGTTACAGTTTCGTCTTGAAAATCTATGGCAGTACTTGAGCTTGAATAAACAGAGGAGCTCTAGAGTTTCTCTGTGGAGATGGGTGAAGGAGTGGCTTCGGGACAAGTGTCTGAATGTCCTTGAGTGGCCCAGCCAGAGCCTGGACTTGGGCCCAATCGAACATCTCTGGAGAGACCTGAAAATAACTGTGCAGCGATGCTCCCCATCCAACCTGACAAAGCTTAAGGATCTGCAGAGAAGAATGGGAGAAACTCCCCAAATACAGGTGTGCCAAGCTTGTAGCATCATACCCAAGAAGACTCAAGGCTGTAATCACTGCCAAAGGTGCTTCAATTTGTAGATTGATGAGGGGAAAAAACGATGGAATCCATTTTAGAATAAGGTAACAAAATGTGGAAAGGTCAAGAGGTCTGAATACTTTGTGAATGCACTGTCCACATTGATTTTTGAGCTTCGCACTACTTACTTTACTAGCATAACCCAAAATATAAGGTTTTATTCCAAATTCAGGCACATTACAGTAAACCCTTAGATACTTCACACAGACATGATGTTTCACAATACTCGTAATGTGTTTCAACTGTAAGTGTTTTTGATGAACTATGCGATCATTTCCCAACAGAACGGCAAACACGACGAAGGCTGGATGATTCTGAAACAAGTTCACGACACCAACATGAGAGCAAAGGGACACCCAGAGAAGGTGTTTTCTGTGAGTATGTCTGAGACAAATATGTAAAGTCTTTGAATTGAAAGGTTCTTCTGCAGAAAGGGTTTATGATGTTGTATTGTCCTGTCCTAGCTGTTTATTTCTGTGTAACCTCGTCCCCAGGCTGGAAGTATGTGATGAGACTATTATTTGTTTACTGCATATGCTAGACCTGCTATTTTTTTGTTAATTTTTTTACCACTCCAAACGGGAATTTCCCTCACAGGAAAATGGAGTTGTTCTAATCTAATCTGACCTAATGTACAGTGCCTTGCGAAAGTATTCGGCCCCCTTGAACTTTGCGACCTTTTGCCACATTTCAGGCTTCAAGCATAAAGATATAAAACTGTATTTTTTTGTGAAGAATCAACAACAAGTGGGACACAATCATGAAGTGGAACGACATTTATTGGATATTTCAAACTTTTTTAACAAATCAAAAACTGAAAAATTGGGCGTGCAAAATTATTCAGCCCCTTTACTTTCAGTGCAGCAAACTCTCTCCAGAAGTTCAGTGAGGATCTCTGAATGATCCAATGTTGACCTAAATGACTAATGATGATAAATACAATCCACCTGTGTGTAATCAAGTCTCCGTATAAATGCACCTGCACTGTGATAGTCTCAGAGGTCCGTTAAAAGCGCAGAGAGCATCATGAAGAACAAGGAACACACCAGGCAGGTCCGAGATACTGTTGTGAAGAAGTTTAAAGCCGGATTTGGATACAAAAATATTTCCCAAGCTTTAAACATCCCAAGGAGCACTGTGCAAGCGATAATATTGAAGTGGAAGGAGTATCAGACCACTGCAAATCTACCAAGACCTGGCCGTCCCTCTAAACTTTCAGCTCATACAAGGAGAAGACTGATCAGAGATGCAGCCAAGAGGCCCATGATCACTCTGGATGAACTGCAGAGATCTACAGCTGAGGTGCGAGACTCTGTCCATAGGACAACAATCAGTCGTATATTGCACAAATCTGGCCTTTATGGGAGAGTGGCAAGAAGAAAGCCATTTCTTAAAGATATCCATAAAAAGTGTCGTTTAAAGTTTGCCACAAGCCACCTGGGAGACACACCAAACATGTGGAAGAAGGTGCTCTGGTCAGATGAAACCAAAATTGAACTTTTTGGCAACAATGCAAAACGTTATGTTTGGCGTAAAAGCAACACAGCTGAACACACCATCCCCACTGTCAAACATGGTGGTGGCAGCATCATGGTTTGGGCCTGCCTTTCTTCATCAGGGACAGGGAAGATGGTTCAAATTGATGGGAAGATGGATGGAGCCAAATACAGGACCATTCTGGAAGAACCTGATGGAGTCTGCAAAAGACCTGAGACTGGGACGGAGATTTGTCTTCCAACAAGACAATGATCCAAAACATAAAGCAAAATCTACA
This sequence comes from Oncorhynchus mykiss, assembly GCF_013265735.2. Lineage (NCBI taxonomy): Eukaryota > Metazoa > Chordata > Actinopteri > Salmoniformes > Salmonidae > Oncorhynchus > Oncorhynchus mykiss. Next base: position 28,413,796 of record NC_050572.1, on the reverse strand, counting down.
ATGGAATGGTTAAAAAATAAACATATCCAGGTGTTAGAATGGCCAAGTCAAAGTCCAGACCTGAATCCAATCGAGAATCTGTGGAAAGAACTGAAAACTGCTGTTCACAAATGCTCTCCATCCAACCTCACTGAGCTCGAGCTGTTTTGCAAGGAGGAATGGGAAAAAATGTCAGTCTCTCGATGTGCAAAACTGATAGAGACATACCCCAAGCGACTTACAGCTGTAATCGCAGCAAAAGGTGGCGCTACAAAGTATTAACTTAAGGGGGCTGAATAATTTTGCACGCCCAATTTTTCAGTTTTTGATTTGTTAAAAAAGTTTGAAATATCCAATAAATGTCGTTCCACTTCATGATTGTGTCCCACTTGTTATTGATTCTTCACAAAAAAATACAGTTTTATATCTTTATGTTTGAAGCCTGAAATGTGGCAAAAGGTCGCAAAGTTCAAGGGGGCCGAATACTTTCGCAAGGCACTGTATACATGTACTGCATACAGATGAGTTGAAAATGGAAGGTATTGTTTTCCCAGGTCACCACCATCAAGACTGTAAAGCAGATGGATGAGCTGGTGGACATGGGTGGAGACATATCAACTTTGCGACGCTATAAATTGAAGCTGACCAGCCTATTCCACCAGGTAAGCGTCATGTTTAAGATCCTATACAGGTATGAAAAAATGATGGTTTTATGTGTATATATTTTATATTTCACACAGTATATGTTCATTTACTGTTTGAGACTGCATAGATTATGTACGCCACTCAGCAGGCGTTTTATCCGAAACGACCAAAGCCCAATTTATGCTAAGTGGGTTTTATAGTGTGTTTTTGTGTTTTTAAACCGACTCAGCTGTAAAAACCTAGGTGCATATCTTAGTACTTTTCTGTGGGTTGCTATAGGTGCGGAGTAACTTCTTGGCCATCTTCAATCCAGAGTACAGAAGGACCACCTTCATGATGATGGCTGTCTGGTTTACCATGTCGTTCAGGTAGCAGAACCAGGACCATGACCTTAGTTGTTATCAGCGGCCTGTGCACAAACCGGTTATTTTCTGATCAATCAGAAAGCTCAAGAAATGTTTTATCATATCAAATCTGAAAAGGTTCTAAAAGATCATGTCTCCTGCCATCTTAACAGGCCGGCCATTGAGGTTCATACTTATCTCAACTGATTTCAACATAGTGAAAAAATGAAGTAACGTAATCATGTTTATTTGGTTGAACCACTTTTGTATTTTACTTCTCCCCCAGCTACTATGGGCTGACAGTGTGGTTCCCTGACATGATCAAGTACATCCAGAAGCAGGAATATGCCTCGCGCACCAAGTTCTTCACCAAGGAGCGAGTGGAGCATGTCACTTTTAACTTCACCTTGGAGAACCAGGTGCACCGCCAAGGACAGTACTTCAACGACAAGTCAGTCCTCATGATATTACACAGAACTTTGTGAATTTGCAATATGCCTTTCTGTATCTAATCAGGAATGGTTAACTGTGCTGGCCTTAATTTCACAACCATGCAATGGACACTAATTGGTAGTCGACTCTAACACAGCTGGGCCGTTAAATACAAGGTCTTTCTAACTTTATCATTGTCCGCAAGGTTCATCAACCTTAAGATGAAGTCCATGGTGTTTGAGGACTCAGTGTTTGAGGAGTGCTACTTCGAGGACATCACCTCTAGCAGAAGCTTCTTCAGAAACTGCACCTTTATCGCAACTCTCTTTTACAATACAGGTAAAGTCTCTCCCAAAACCAGAAGCATAAAACGATATAGAGTAGAGCTTAGAATATTGCCTAGCATTGAACTGGGCAGTATCCTACCCGTGGCCCTTTCTTGACACCTCTCTTGCTTTCAATTCTCTTGTCAGACTTGTTCCAGAACAGAATCATCAACAGCAAACTTGTAAACAGCACCTTCCTACACAACAAGGAAGGCTGTCTGTTGGACTTCACTGATGACAACAACGCCTACATGATCTACTTTGTCAGTTTCCTGGGCACATTGGCCGTGTTACCCGGCAACATTGTGTCAGCCCTGCTGATGGACAAAATTGGACGTCTGAGGATGTTGGGTATGTCACGCCTTCATGAATGTGTTATTAATGCTTTATACAACATTCAAAGAAAAGGTGCTTCTTGTGAGATCATACATCTGATGATACATGAACCATGCAGGCTTTACTATACCACAGTATTTCATGATTAGCCTACTACAGAAAGAGCCCTTATCTTTGATTTTTTTCTCTCTCTCTTTCTCTTCGCCCTCAATCTCTTTTCCTACACAGCGGGATCAAGTGTCATATCTTGTGTCAGCTGTTTCTTCCTGTCATTCGGCAGTACCGAGTCGGGAATGATCGCCCTCTTATGTCTCTTCGGCGGCATCAGCATAGCTTCCTGGAATGCCCTGGATGTGTTGACTGTGGAACTGTACCCCTCGGATAAAAGGCAAGCGCACCTACCTCACATTTTTTAAGTGTTACAGCTCCTTCTTGCACAGTGAATAAAGGGGTATTTTATGCAGTTTTATTGAAAACATATTTAAGTTTTCATGTTAAGTTCTGAGAAGTTACTCTGCCAATTTCCATTATCTTCTCTTTTTTAGGACAACTGCATTTGGCTTCTTAAATGCCCTTTGCAAGCTGGCTGCTGTCCTCGGCATAAGCATCTTCCAGTCCTTCGTAGGCATCACCAAGGCTGTGCCCATCTTGTTCGCTGCGGGCGCACTCGCAGCCGGCAGTTTCCTGGCTCTAAAGCTGCCTGAAACACGGGGCCAGGTGCTGCAGTAGCACAATTCACCACCAGAAGGCAGAAGAGTGTAGCTGCAGTGGCCACATTGCAACCAGGGCCCGACCAACCATACAATCTCAGCCCATTAAACACCAAAAAACTGACTGTCATCAACATTATCACAACGGTCCCAGATTACTGAGAAAAAATGAGGATAGCATCATACTTAAAATGCTGATGTAACCCATTTAGCCTGCACAGACTAGCTGACATCTTCACCACAGCATAAAATAGCACATTGGGTTTTCTTTCTAAGAGATCCTACAGGTTAGACGGAATGAAATCCTGCCAACACAGATACAAGTTTATAACCCACTGCCAAAGGATGCAAAGATACTGCTTGATAGCTACAATGCTTAATGGGGATAAATTGATCATAGATTCTTCCCAACAAAAGAGATCAAACATCTATACACCCTCAATTCATCCTAGCATCCAAAGCTGACCATCATGCCATTCAAATAAGGTTACAGATGCCCTCCAATAGATTTCCACCTGAAAATAGCTTTCACTGTAACTTAGCTTCCTGCTGAAAAAGCGGAGCTCAAATGAATACTTGAATATTAAATTGATGTTTTTCAGCTTTGGCTGATTATAATAGTGGTGAATCATACTTCAAAGCTTCTTGTCCTTTGTAATCTGAATGGACTTGATGAGTGAAAGCCGTATGATAGAAGCCCATTGGTTGATCAGCCTATTGCTTGCATCTTATATCCTCTGTCCTTTAGGATCTGTGGGGAAGAAAGGGCAGGATCGTTGTCATTTAAATCTCTTATTGGCTTCCTCTGAAAGAGAATATTACAAACAATATTTCCCTTACCAGGTGACATGCACCAAGCTCCCTGCTTCAAAAGAATGATATATATTATTTGTTCACACTTGACATTGATACTAGTTATTTGATCATATAGACAACAGACGACATGTGTGTTGAAGGTATATTGTAAGTATTGAAATAATGACATGACCAATAACGGGGTCAATATTTGAGTTTATTTATTGATGGCAATTTGACGGGATCGTTTTTAGTTTTATATTTGTATTTATTATGGATCCCCGTGCACACTAAACAACTACTGTATTTGTTGTTCTAGATCAGATTTACTTCAAGCAGTGAAATACTGCATATGTCTAAATCATTTTATGGTGTGTATGTATGAGGGAGATGGAGAAAGAGTTACATCATATGTATCCTGTATGGTTTTGTAATGGGTTCTATGAGACCTCTGGGGCACTCATTCATGTACATTGATCTACATTGATAAAGTGCATCATTAGGATCCTGTAAAGATATTGCAACGCCAGACAAAGACGAGTAAATACGATGACAACCTATTTAACACATCAGTGGAGATATCCGTTCATTTTGAAAATCTCGGATGTGTTTACTTTAAAATAACGAATACATCAATGAGCCCAGGATTACAACTCATGTTTCCTGCTTATCACATAGTGGTCTTATGCTCTCTGCATCAGCATGTGCCCCGCTCTCTGCTGTCTATTAAGGCATACAGAACATTATACCTAGGAGGACCGAAGTCGGCCTGTTCAGTCGCCAAGCAATGCAGTATTAATGAATCCATATACACTGTTACGAAGAACATTATCCTCCAGTCATACGGCTCATGTGATTATAGCAACTAGTCACTCCCAGATTCATTTGAAGGGCTCAATTAAATGCAAACCGTAATATAAACACTATTTTCCCTGTGATAAGAAATGTACAAATGTACAATGTACAGAGCGACTTACAATGTACAATTTATTGCCCCCCCCCCCTAAAAAAAATCCCTTCAGAGGGAGGACATGTACGTTGGCAAGGCAGGCTTGGTTGAATCTGGCCCTTTGTTGATTATTATGTGCTTACTTGTCACCATGTCCACGCCATCCCTTTTAATCTTTGTGTCACAAGTGTGGTGACAATCAGTGAGAGAGCTGATCTCTCCATTGCTCAGCTGTAGTGTGAGTGTGATATCTGACTGCAGGCAGATTGGGCCTGTGGGATTTCTCTGTTGCTGTGTGCTTGGTACAAGAGCAGTGTCTGATGTGGTACTGGAATGATTTCTTCAAATCGGATCTCTTTAGTGTTGCGTATGTCTGTATGTGACATCTATTGTTATTTGTGTGTGCACATAACTGACACATTTGTTCTAGACCTAGTGTGTTTGAGTGAGTTTGCGAAAGATACGTGTAAAACAATGTGTGTAGATTGAATTTGTGATCTCTGTTGTGCTCTCTTTGTGTGAGTGCGTGCATGTGTGAGTGTGTGTGCCAAATATTTTTCTACTTCTGTTGTTCTGGTGTTTTCATCCCTAAGAACGAGCACAGGTCAATAGGGGCCATTATTAACATATCTATGAACTAAAAGACTAATGCAATAGATATCTAGATCAATGTGATGTTCTTTATAGTTGTCAACCTTGGGCGCTCTTTTGCTGATTAGGCCTCCGCCAGACAAATGTTTTCCTCTGAAAAGCGGTATTTTGTCTCTGTGATTGCCTGGCAGGTTGCATGGTAATCATGAGAAAAGCACATGACATTTGTACAAAGCAAATTCAAATGACGTGTGTTACCAATTGCAGAGTGGTTTTGGGGAGTGTCAAAATCCCAGCCATTATCCCATTAGATTCCGCGTAGATTCAGGATAAGAATCTGGACTCTCGTTTTAGACCCATCAACCTTTAAACTTTTCTCTGTTCATATCTCTCTAAGATCAAAGGTCCCTGTGGCAGGCTGGTCAAAGTAGCCTTCCCAATAAGCAGGATGTTAAGCATGCTTGTGGTGTCTGATCTCTCTGGCTGTTCGTATGCCTGGTCTGTTTGTCCAAAGCAGGAGCTGCTTTTGTATTGCTGTCGTATGGTGACACTTTGGGTCTTTATGTACAGTATCAGTTCTACGACCGCTTTTGGTCAGAGTGGGATGACTTGGTGCAAGTTTTGTCTATGTTTTTTTTAAGTATGCCGTTGTTGGTAAGTCTTTGGTGATCCTGTTAAATAGTTGTACTTCTCTCTGCTTTCAGTGGGGGTTAAAGTTCAAGGAGAAAAGAAATCAAAGCAATAAAAGGGATATCTTTCGCCCTTTCCTAATGAACAGGCACAAGAATAGATGGGTTTCCAAAAGTAAGTATTTCAAAATGGCCACCATGTTCTCGTCAAAAGGGCGCCCTCAGTAAATTAAAGCTCATGTCCACTTAGATGAAACTGCCGTTTTTTAATGTGACTTAAAAATCAACGTGCTATCATTGTACTGTGTGTAGAAACTGTAGACGTTTGTACGTATGAGTATAAAATATGTGGACAACAAAAAAAAGATCAAGGAAAACACTTTGACAAGACTGTCAACATGACGGAACACTATTGTATGTTGTCTTTGTTTTGTAAATGACATTTAAGAAAAAACGTGAATAAATTCTTCAGTAATCACTCCCATGGGATGTTGAGAATATTTAACAGTGATGCTGACCAGGTGCTGGATGTGTTTATTTTATGTGAGAATTGTTACCTATGGGATTCAAATTTGTGGGCCATTTGTCTATCCAGTTCTATGAAGAAAATAATAAACTACTATGGACATAAAAACAAAGTCCTTTCCCTGTTTTGTGATAAGGAAATTGTGTACGTGTGTGTGTGTGTGTCGCCGTAGGAATCAACCATGCTGAATGCTGCTCTAAAATGTGTAACAAACACAAAGCCTCTTTCACATCACTGGAACCTTCTATCAGTTAGCAGGATGGCCGTCCTTAACTGTAAGGCCACAGACTCAATGTTATATGTTTGTCTAGAAGGCCATTTTAGGTTCCGCTGCCAAAATATCGAAGCGCTTAACGTACCCAACAGAGTCATGGAAATGACCGTCTAAGATCAATGAACTGTATTTTATATATTGTTCCCAACACAGTGCTTTTAGCTGTGCTGCCCCATCATATTGTTTTCTAGAAGGGTTTACAACTCGGATCATTTCATTCTGATTGATGATTTTAAATCCCAGATTGGAGGGATGTGCTGACCACAGATTGTACATGTTTTTAAACCTGCTCTCTTATGCACTTTGCACTGTTTTAACTTTCATTCATTGTTATTTTTAGGTTGTGTTGTGTCTCATATGTAACTAACTATAAGTGTGCTGCTTGCTTGGGCTCGTATGAAAATGAGAATCTCAATGTGACTTTTCTGCATAAATAAAGGATTATTCGTAATATTATTTTTAACACATTCTTGTCATGGTGAAATGTTTACACTGCGTAATTTTGAATTTAATCGGACGCGTTCTCTGCAGCAATAATCACTCACATTTTGAGAACTATTGTGCAACATGCTGGGTCAAGGATTATATTCATAGAATTCGGTATAATACTGAGTCTACGATTACAGAATTGTTCAACAGAAAAACAAACAACCAGTACACAGTACTGTATGTCCTGAGAAAATGAGTCATTAACTTGTGAACCAATATGTGTTTTCATATCCCATTAACTATGTCCAGTTGGTGCTCCCCTCCCTTTTTCATAATCACCCCCTAGCTAATTGAGGGTCTTCATAAGTAATAATATAACATTTCCTGCTCCCTCCGGTCCCTCTTGTATGCATTGGTAAAAAGCTGTTGATAGTGGTGAAGGATGTTGCAATAGTTGTATAGACTGAGCCAGGCCTTGAGCTATTCTGAGTCATGAGGACTGAGGCCAGTGTTGACATTATGATGATAGAGGGTTATTAGCTGCGCGTTATGAGGGAGGAGAGAAGAGAGGCTGAGTATTTTCCAGATGTTCAGCCTTATTATGACAATGACAACACACATCATATCAGAGGTTCTTTTACTCCTCCTCATCTCTGTGGTGCGCGTGTGCGCGCACACACACACACACTATTTGCTTCTCTCTTTCTCTCCCTGTTGTGAGTGCAGCTCCCCCTCACATGGGGCTCCCGAGTGGAGCTGCAGTCTAAGGCACTGCATCTCAGTGCAAGAGGCGTCACTACAGTCCCTGGTTTGAAACCAGGCTCTATCACATCCGGCTGTGATTGGGAGTCCCATAGGGCGGCACAAAATGGCCCTGTGCTGGCCGGGGTAGGCTGTCATTGTAAATAAGAATTTGTTTTTAACTGACTTGCCTAGTTAAATAAAGGTCAAATTTTTAAAAAAAAAATATATATATATGACTGTGGCTAAGGGTTCAATCCCAGGTCCTAGCTGTGTGATTGGTACATTCCTAGCTCCTAGCTGTGTGATTAGTACATTCTTAGCTCCTAGCTGTGTGATTGGTACATTCCTAGCTCCTAGCTGTGTGCTTGGTACATCCCTAGCTGTGTGATTGGTACATTCTTAGCTCCTAGCTGTGTGATTGGTACATTCCTAGCTCCTAGCTGTGTGATTGGTACATTCCTAGCTGTGTGATTGGTACATTCCTAGCTACTAGCTGTGTGATTGGTACATGCTTAGCTCCTAGCTGTGTGATTGGTACATTCCTAGCTCCTAGCTGTGTGCTTGGTACATTCCTAGCTGTGTGCTTGGTACATTCCTAGCTGTGTGATTGGTACATTCTTAGCTCCTAGCTGTGTGATTGGTACATTCCTAGCTGTGTGATTGGTACATTCCCAGCTCCTAGCTGTGTGATTGGTACATTCCCAGCTCCTAGCCGTGTGATTGGTACATTCCCAGCTCCTAGCTGTGTGATTGGTACATTCCCAGCTCCTAGCTGTGTGATTGGTACATTCCCAGCTCCTAGCCGTGTGATTGGTACATTCCTAGCTCCTAGCCGTGTGATTGGTACATTCCCAGCTCCTAGCCATTTGATTGGTCCAGCTCCAAGCCGTGCTGAAGCCTCTCCGTCTGCACAGCCAGACCAGTCAGTCAGCCTGCAGGCAGCAGCTCTATACTTTCAGACAGCCAGTGTGTGTCGGGGAGAACATTGCTGTCGTGTTTCTGTGTAAGCGAGATTGCGTGTGTGTAATATTATATGTGCGTGTTTGCGTGTGTGAGTTAGTGGTTAAAGCAGCCTCTTAGGATGAGAGGCAGAGAGAGACAGACGGTGTTGTGATTGAGAGTTGGCAACATCGCCTCTCTGCCGCCTCACCCAGTCCTCATCCTGCCCTCCTCTCCTTTCTCTTTCCTCTGGCTCTGATCTACAACACCGCTGGGATGTCTTCTTCTCCAGGATCCATGGACGGCAGCCAGAGGAATAGCTGTAGGTACCCACCATAGATATACATGCAGTATATATGTGTATAATACGGGGCTCTAGTTCTATTTCTATGGTACCGATGCCAGCTTGTCTTGGTTTATTTATTTGTTTAGTTTTTTGTTTGTGTCGTGATGTCTACACGCTAAGGTATCGGGGACTAGCAGATGTTGATCCATGCTTGATTATTAGATATTTTTGATATTTGTGGGTATGTGTCTTCTCCTTCTTGGTAGACTTTTTTTTAAATCTGGCTTTCTTTTCCAGTTTTCATGGTCACAGTTGTCACGAAAATGTATTTTTTGGGGTGGTGGTAGATTAAGTACTAAACGTGTTGGATTTAGTTTAAAACGTGTGGATTTCATTTCAAACATGTATGGAATTAATATCAACATTATTTGATGTCAAACGTTTGGAGTGAAGAGGATAAGATGCAAGCCCTCAACCACAACTGAACACATGCAGTAATAAGCCGACAGATACATGTATTATTTATGAATAACACAAAGTCTGGGTGTGAAATTATTGGTGCTGTAGCCTCCAGTCATTGATGAGCGATGTCACTCATTGTGGGTGCACGCACGCACGCACACACACACACACACACAGACACACAGAATGTCTTAGTTGAGGCATGGATCAGATCTGTTGGAGCAGGCTTTTTATTGCTTTCATTATTATTGCACTCCACTTCCCTCCTCCTTCTGCCCCTCCATCCATCCATCCATCCATCCCCCTCCTCCACATCCACTCCCTCCACTTCTCCCCCACCATGTTCTCCTCCAGCACAAGGTGCACCTGTGTAATGATCATGCTGTTTAATCAACTTTTTGATATGCCACACCTGTCAGGTAGATGGATTATCTTGGCAAAGGAGAAATGCTCACAGGGATGTAAACAAATTTGATCACAACATTTGAGAAAAATAAGCTTTTTGTGCTTATGGAGCATTTCTGGGATCTTTAATTTTAGCTCATGAGACATGGGACCAACACTTTACATGTTGTTATAAGTATATAATCAAACATATTCTCTGCAGCAGTCATCATTACAATTTTGAAAACTATTGTGCAACACGCTGGGATAATAATGACATTCATAGAATGAAATACAACATAAAATGCTAAGTATGTCCTGAGACTCTCATGTCCCATGGTCTATTAACACAGCCACTCATTTTGAGTGCAGAAGAAGATTGGATGGTTTCCATGGGATGGTTTGACCGTGTTTAGGAAAGAGATGGGACAGAGTTAAGAAAGGACAGGACAACAGGATAGAATAGGACAGAGTTAGGACAGGACAGAGATAGGACAGGACAGAGATAGGACAGGACAGAGTTAGGACAGGACAGAGTTAGGACAGGACAGAGATAGGACAGGACATAGAACAGAACAGGAACAGTTAGTGCTGGGTTAGCACTGGTTGTCCATCGGCCTTGAGAACGCTGCAAGAAGGAGGAGGAGGAAGACATCCATCTTGCACAATCTGTTAATTGTCGATAAATGTGTTTCAAATATGAGTTACTTAAGCAATAAGGCCCGAGGGGGTGTGATATATGGCCAATATACCACGGCTAAGGGATGTTCTTCATGCATGACGCAACGTGGAGTGCTAGAACACAGTCCTTAGCCGTGGTATATTGGCCATACATCACAACCCCCCCGAGGTGCCTGATTGCTATTATAAACTGGTTACCAACGTAATTAGAACAGTAAAAATAAATGTTTTGTCATACCCATGGTATACAGAGGGCAGCAGGTAGCCTAGTTGTTGGAGCGTTGGACCAGTACCCGAAAGGTTGCAAGATCAAATCCCTGAGCTGACAAGGTAAAAATCTGTTGTTTTGCCCCTGAACAAGGCAGTTAACCGCAACGCGGATTTGAAAATAAGAATTTGTTCTTAACTAACTTGCCTAGTTAAATAAAGATTTAAAAAATACGGGCTGATATACCTCAGTATTCCGGGCTCAAACCACCCAGTTTATAATATGATTTATACAACAGGTGGGTCTAGTCCTAAATGCTGATTGGTTAAAAGCGCATTCCAGCTGGTGTCTATTCCACAAATTACCACCGGCTAAATCTATGATGTTAAAATGGCTATTTACTCTGTTCCATCTGACTGCGCAATCCACTGTCTCATCAGCCCAAGCAGGGAAGTTATAAACTTGATCTCCCCTATAAAAAGCATTTAGACATCTCACATTTCTTTTAGAATAACATTTCCTTTTCAACAGCAGAGATTTGTATAAACCTTGCTATCTGTCTCCGACATTTGCAACATTTGTTTCAATATTCAAATTAGATCTCCAGCTGTCCCACAGTAATGAACATGTTGGAGTCGGGAGTCGGGATGAGACAGACAGGCAGACAGAATGAACATTAGATTATTTAATGGCAGTGAATGTTTAATGCTCTAACAGAGTGTTGTTAATTTGGCTCTGCCAGCTCTCTCTTTAGGATGTTGAGTGGACCTAACAGTAGAGAGACTCAGTTTGCCCCCAGGTTCCCACTCCTATGCTCTCCTTGTCTGCACAAACCAAAGTAAAATGCAGATAGCCTGGGCACTGTGTTCCAATGAGTATTGTAGTGGAAAATCCTCTGTGAATGTGTGTGTGCGTGCGTGTGTGTGTGTGTTTGCTTTGCCATAACCAGTATAGCTTCTGTATGTACGCTGGTTGAAGCTATTCAACAAAGCAAGCAAAGACAGAGTAGTCTTGTCGTTCTGGCGCCCCCCTCATAGTCATTTATCGGGTCACTTTGTCATGAGCAGCTCACCATCAGTTCCCTTTGTAATGAGGCGTTCAATAAGTGAATTAAATTAATCCTGGGTGACAGACGAGCACAGATGAGGATGCTGCTATCCCTAACCCTAACCCTAGCTTCATATCCACATGCTGGTTTACCCTAATCCTAACCCTAGGTTCATGTCAACATCCCAGTTCAACTCTAAGTCTTGCCTCAACCACAACCCTAACCCTAACACTAGGTTTATGTCCACATCCTAGTTCAACATTAACCCTATCCTCAACCACATCCAAGATGGCATAGCAGTAGGACATGTGTGTTTGTCCTTGTCTTATGTGTTAATAGCCGGTCTTCTTCGTATATATCTTAATCTCATTTCTATCTATGAAATAAACATACTTTCCTGCAACCCACCTTACCCAATGTGGTACAGATCTGCTATTTTTATTCCATCAGAAACTAGCCAGCTAACTAGCAACTAGTCTTTATTAGTCACGGATAGCAGTCTTCACCTTTTTCTCGGTCACCAGCCAGCCAGCCTTAGCACGGACAGCACCTGCCTGTCTGCTCAGCACAATATCAACCCAGAACATATCGGACTGCTTCTCTCTACCAATCACCGGATTCCTGCCGCTCTGGATCATTACACCGGATCAGCTAGCTAGCTGCAAATGAGTGGCTACTGTTAGCTAACACCTCTGTCCCGAAGCAAGCACCAGCTAGCCTTGAGCTAGCCTCGAGCTAGGCCCATATACCAGCTAATTCTAGGGCTATTCTAGGGCCTCCTTTGCCAATTGCCCTGGTGTTACTTCTGTCGTTAGATGGATCAACACTGGAGGCTTCGTGCCATGGATCATCACTGGAGGCTTCGTGCCATGGATCATCACTGGAGGCCTGGTGCGTGGAGCCGGCATAGGATATACTGGGCCGTGGAGGTCTGGAGTGCAGAGCTGGCACCACCCGTCCTGGCTGGATGCTCACTTTAGCCCGGCAAGTGCGGGGCGCTGGCACAGGACGCACTGGGCTGTGAAGGCGCACTGGAGGCCTAGTGCGTAGAGCCGGCGCAGGATATACAGGGCCGTGGAGGCGGACGGGAAGTCTGGAGCGTAGAGCTGGCACAACGCGTCCTGGCTGGATGCTCACCCTAGCCCAGTAACTGCGGGGTGCTGGCACAGGACACACTGGGCTGTGAAGGCGCACCGGATACACAGTGCGCAGAACCGACGCAGGATATCCTGAGCCAAAGAGACGCACCGGAGACCAGGAGCGCTGAGCCGGCACAATCCGTCCTGGCTGAATGCCCACTCTAGCACGGCAAATGCGGGGAGCTGGCACAGAGCGCACCGGGCTCTGGATGCGTACCGGCGACATAGTACGTGTAACCGCAAAGCATGGTTACACGCTCCTTAAATGGTTACAAGGCACGCTCCTTAAAGCGAGTGCAGGGAGTTGGCTCTGGTCTGCAACCTGGCTCCGCCAGCCACCCCGTGTGCCCCCCGCAATTTTTTTGGGGAGGCTGCCTCTCGTGCTTGCGTCGAGGTCGCGAACCCCTGTGTCGTCGTTGTTCCTCCCTCGCTGCCTCCGTCTGCTCCCATGGAAGGCGATCCATACCAGCCTGGATCTCCTCCCACATCCAGGATCCTTAACCATCTAATATATCCTCCAAGGATGTCCTCCACTCACTTTTCTCCCGGGCCCAGGATCCCTGCTCTTCCTGGCCACACTGCTTGGTCCTTTGGTGGTGGGATCTTCTGTTACGTCTGTCGTTAGAAGGAGACCAAGGCGCAGCGTTGTCAGCGTACATCTTTCTTTATTAAGATGAACACCAACAAAACAACAAAAGAATACATGAACGTAACGTTCTGCAGGCTACCTAGTAACTGTGCAAAAACAAGATCCAACAAACTAGGGTGGAAAACAGGCTGCCTAAGTATGATCCCCACGATAGACAACGATAGACAACTGCCTCTGATTGGGAACCATACCCGGCCAACAAAGACATAGAAAACTAGAATTCCCACCCAAATCACACCCTGACCTAAACATATAGAGAAATAAAAAGGCTCTCTAAGGTCAGGGCGTGACAACTGGACCCTTTATTGTTTACACGGAGCCACGCGATCCATCATGACTGGACTGCCGACGTGATCGCTCGAGGTGTTCTCAACAGACTATTCTGTTACGATGTCGCCGAAGAACCATCTACTAGCCCGGGCAGCTAGCTTTTCTGAACACTGTGTCCCCTGCTCCCCTAGTGTAGTAGTGACTACCAAACAGCACCCCGACTCACATATTGCTGCTCTTTTGACCCTATGATCACTCGGCTACACAGCTGATGCCCTGGACTGTTTCAACAACACGGTACATCATTTTGGTTACCTGTCGGCCCCAGCCTCAAACTCAGGTCCTGTATGTACCTAACTGACCCGCTCTGCCCATTCATCGCCATTTACCCGTTGTCTTAGCTCTCTTGATCAACACCTGTGTTTGCTTTATGCATCTCTCTAATGTCAATATGCCTTCTCTACTGCTGTCTTGGCTAGTTTTTCATGTTTTATTTCACTGTAGAGCCCTCAGTGCTGCTCAAAATGCCTTAGATAGCTATTTTGTTCCACCCCACACACATGCCGAGACCTCACCTGGCTTAACTGGTGCCTCCAGAAACGAAACCTCTCTCATCGTCGCTCAAAGCCTAGGTTTACCTCCACTGTACTCACATCCTACCATATTATGCCCTGAATCTATTCTACCACGCCCAAAAATCTGCTCATTTTATTCTCTGTCCCCAAGCCTTGGTTTCATGCATGTTAACATCAGAAGCCTCCTCCCTAAGTTTGTTTTATTCACTGCTTTAGCACACGCCGCCAACCCTGATGTCCTAGCCGTGTCTGAATCCTGGATTAGGAAGGACACCAAAAATTCTGAAATGTCCATCACCAACTACAACATTTTCCGCCAAGATAGAACTCCCAAAGGGAATGGAGTTGCAACCTACTGCAGAGATAGCCTGCAGAGTTCTGTCATGCTATCCAGGTCTGTGCCCAAACAGTTCGAGATTCTACTTTTAAAAATCCACCTTTCCAGAAATAAGTCTCTCACTGTTGCCATAACCCCTGGACACCATATGTGAATTAATTGCCCCCATTTATCTTCAGAGTTTGTACTGTTAAGTGACCTAAACTGGGGTATGCTTAACACCCCAGCCGTCCTACAATCTAAGCTAGATGCCCTCAATCTCACACAAATTATCAAGGAACCTCCCAGGTACAACTCTAAATCCGTAAACACGGACACCCTCATAGATATTATCCTGACCAACCTGCCCTTTAAATACACCTCTGCTGTCTTCAACCAGGATCTCAGCGATCACTGCCTCATTGCCTGCGTCCGTAATGAGTCTGCGGTCAAACGACCACCCCTTATCCCTGTCAAACGCTCCCTAAAACACTTCAGAGAACAGGCCTTTCTTATCAACCTGGCCCGGGTATCCTGTAAGGATATTGACCTCATTCCATCAGTAGAGGATGCCTGGTTATTCTTTAAAAGTGATTTCCTCACCATCTTAAATAAGCATGCCCCATTCAAAACATTTTGTTTGCCCTTTGTTCACTCCAGATTTGACTGCCCTTGACCAGCACAAAAACATATTTTGGCATCGAATAGCCCCTGAGATATGCAACTTTTCAGGGAAGTTAGGAACCAATATACACAGGCAGGAAAGCAAAGGCTAGCTTTTTCAAACAAAAATTTACATCCTGTAGCACAAACTCCAAAACGTTCTGGGACACTGTAAAGTCCATGGAGAATAAGAGCACCTCCTCCCGTTGCCCACTGCACTGAGCCTAGGAAACACTGTCACCACCGATAAATCTACGATAATCAAGAATCTCAATAAGCATTTTCAACGGCTGGCCATTCTTTCCACCTGGCTACCCCTACCCCGGTCAACAACTCTGCACACCCCACAGCAACTTGCCCAAGCCGCCCCATTTCTCCTTCACCCAAATCCAGATAGCTGATGTTCTGAAAGAGCTGCAAAGCCTGGACCCCTACAAATCAGCTGGGCTAGACAATCCAGACCCTCTCTTTCGAAAATTATCCACCACAATTGTTGCAACCCCCCTAAAGCCTGTTCAACCTCACTTTTGTATTGTCTGAGATCCCTAAATATTGGAAAGCAGCTGTGGTCATCCCCCTCTTCAAAGGGGGAGACACCCTAGACCCAAACTGTTACAGACCTATATCTATCCTACCCTGCCTATCTAAAGTCTTCGAAAGCCAAGTTAACAAACAGATTACTGATAATTTCGAATCTCACGATACCTTCCCCACTATGCAATCTGTTTTCCGAGCGGGTCATGGGTGCACCTTAGCCACGCTCAAGGTCCTAAATGATGTCATAATCGGCATTGATAAAAGACAATACTGTGCAGCCGTCTTCATCAACCTGGCCAAGGCTTTCGACTCTGTCAATCACAGCATTCTTATCGGCAGACTCAACAGCCTTGGTTTCTCAAATGACAACCTCGCCTGGTTCACCAACTACTTCTCAGATAGAGTTCAGTGTGTCAAAACAGAGGGCCTGTTGTCCAGACCTCTGGCAGTCTCTATGGGGGTGCCACAGCGTTAAATTTTCGGGCCGACTATTTTCTCTGTATACATCAATGATGTCGCTCCTGCTGCTGGTGATTCTCTGATCCATCTCTACACAGACGACACCATTCTGTATACTTCTGGCCCTTCTTTGGACACTGTGTTAACAAATCTCCAGACATGCTTCAATGCCATACAACTCTCCTTCTGTGGCCTCCAACTGCTCTTAGATGCAAGTAAAACTAAATGCATGCTTTTCAACCGATCGCTGCCCACACCCGCCCGCCCATCTAGCATAACTACTCAGGACGGTTCTGACTTAGAATATGTGGACAACTACAAATACCTAGGTGTCATTTACAAAATAGCCTCCAACACCCTACTCAGCAAATTGGATGCAGTCTATCACAGTGCCATCCGTTTTGTCACCAAAGCCCCATATACTACCCACCACTGTGACCTGTATGTACTCGGTGGCTGGCCCTCACTTCAAATTCGTCGCCAAACCCACTGGCTCCAGGTCATCTACAAGTCTTTGCTAGGTAAAGCCCCGCCTTATCTCAGCTCACTGGTCACCATAGCAGCACCCATAGCACGCGCTCCAGCAGGTGTATTTCACTGGTCATCCCCAAAGCCAACTCCTACTTTGGCTGCCTTTCCTTCCAGTTCTCTGCTGCCAATGACTGGAATGAATTGCAAAAATCACTGAAGCTGGAGTCTTATATCTCCCTCACTAACTTCAAGCACCAGCTGTCAGAGCAGCTCACAGGTCATTGCACCTGTACAAATCAAATCAAATGTATTTATATAGTCCTTCGTACATCAGCTGATATCTCAAAGTGCTGTACAGAAACCCAGCCTAAAACCACAAACAGCAAGCAATGCAGGTGTAGAAGCACGGTGGCGAGGAAAAACTCCCTAGAAAGGCCAAAACCTAGGAAGAAACCTAGAGAGGAACCAGGCTATGAGGGGTGGCCAGTCCTCTTCTGGCTGTGCCGGGTGGAGATTATAACAGAACATGGCCAAGATGTTCAAATGTTCATAAATTACCAGCATGGTCAAATAATAATAATCACAGGCAGAACAGTTGAAACTGGAGCAGTAGCACGGCCAGGTAGACTGGGGACAGCAAGGAGTCATCATGCCAGGTAGTCCTGAGGCATAGTCCTAGGGCTCAGGTCCTCCGAGAGAGAGAAAGAGAGAATTAGAGAGAGCATACTTAAATTCACACAGGACACCAGATAAGACAGGAGAAGTACTCCAGATATAACAAACTGACCCTAGCCCAACAACACAAACTATTGCAGCATAAATACTGAAGGTTGAGACAGGAGGGGTCAGGAGACACTGTGGCCCCATCCGATGATACCCCTGGACAGGGCCAAACAGGAAGGATATAACCCCACCCACTTTGGCAAAGCACTGCCCCCACACCACTAGAGGGATATCTACAAACAACAATTTACCATCCTGAGACAAGGCCGTTTAAAAGTAGAAAGTTCACAGGCATCCACTTCCTTATGTCTGAAACACATGCTTCTATCAATTTTGGGGCTTCACCATGTTTCATTGAAATGCACAGCTGTGTGTCATCCACATAGCCCATCTGTAAATAGCCCACCCAACTATCTCATCCCCATATTGTTCTTTTAAATGTTTTGCTCCTTTGCATCCCAGTGTCTCTACTTGCACGTTAATCTTCTGTACATCTATCACTCCGGTTTTTAATTGCTAAATTGTAATTATTTCGCCATTATGGCCTATTTACTGCCTTACCTCCCTAATCTTACTACATTTTCACACACCGAACATAGATTTTTCTGTCGTATTATTGACTGTACGTTTGTTTATCCCATGTGTAACTCTGTGTTGTTTGTGTTGCACTGCTTTTGTCACGATCGTCGTAATGAGCGGACCAAGGCGCAGCGTGAGTATAGTTCCACATATTTTGAATCTCCGTGAAACAAACAAAACAATAAAGAAACAACGAAATGTGAAGTCATGACGTGCACACAGGCAACTAAACAAACAATATCCCACAAAACACAGGTGGAGAAATGACTACATAAATATGATCCCCAATCAGAGGCAACGATAAACAGCTGCCTCTAATTGGAAACCATATTAGCACCAACATAGAAATAGACATACTAGAACACCCCCTAGTCATGCCCTGATCTACTACACCATAGAGAACCAAGGGCTCTCTATGGTCAGGCTGTGAGGGGGGGGGGTGATTAGTGTCGGTGGCGGCTCCGGTCGTAGCCCCCGCCCAGTCCCCGGATCCAGCCATGGCGCCGAGCTGAACACGGCTCTGGCCATGGAGCTCGGTTCGACCCCGTGCCTGGACTAGGCATCGGCGCAAAAGGGGGGCTACGGTCATGGAGCTGCGTTGGGGGCCATGCCTGGACTGGGCATCGGCACAGAGGAGGGCTCCGGCCATGAAGCTGGGTTGGACGCCGTGCCTGGACTGGGCATCGGCGCAGAGGAAGGCTCCTGCCCTGGAGCGGGACTGGACACCGTGCCTGGACTGGGCACCGGCGCAGAGGAAGGCTCCGGCCTTGGAGCGGGACTGGACGCTGTATCTGGACTGAACACCGGCGCAGAGGAGGGCTCCTGCTATGGAGCGGAACTGGACGCCGTGCTTGGACTGGACACCGGTGCAGAGGAGGGCTCCTGCCCTGGAGCGGGATTGGACGCCGTGCCTGGACTGGGCATCGTCACAGAGGAAGGCTCCTGCCCTGGAGCAGGACTGGACGCCTTGCCTAGAAGTTGACCGTCGCCGGAGGTTCCGCACAGTTGACCGTCGCTTGAGGTTCTGAACCGGGAACCGTTGCCGGAAGCTCCGGACCGGGAACCGTCACCGGAAGCTCCAGACTGGGAACCGTCGCCGGAAGCTCCAGACTGGGACCCGTCGCCGGAAGCTCTGGACTGGGAACCGTCGCCGGAAGCTCTGGACTGTGAATGCGCACTGGAGGCCTAGTGCGTGAATATGCAATTTAAAAGAGAGGCCGTCATCAATTAACATTCCTAGATAGTTATATGAGGTTACAGTCTTAATATCATTGCCCTGACAGGTAGTAATAGTTGAAAGGTTCAGAGGCCTATTTCTTGTTTTAAAAAACACCATTAGTTTAGTTTAGTCAGTATTGAGGATAAGCTTCAATTGACACAAGGTATGTTGTACAGTATAAAAAGCGGTTTGCAAGTTCTGGAAAGCTTGTGAGTGACGAGGCACAACAATAAATAACAGTATCATCAACACAAAAGTGAAGTTGCGCATTTTGCACATTTTTGTCTAAAATATTTATATAAATAGTGAATAAGAGGGGACCAAGTACAGAACCCTGGGGCACACCATTACAGACAGACAATTTAACAGACATGAGCCCATCAAATTGAATGCACGGAGTTCTATCAGACAGATCATTAGCAAACCGTACAGCTGCATGCTCTGAAGGACCTATGCTCGACAATCTCTGCCTCAGTATAGCATGATCAACTGTATCAAAAGCCTTAGAGAGATCAATAAAAAGTGAGACACAGTGTTGTTTTTTGTCAAGGGCTTCAGTGATATCATTTAAAACCTTCATGGCTGCTGTAATTGTGCTCTGCTTCTTCCTGATATGTAAGTTGTTCAGCTATGAAATCAGCTGCCCGTTTTAGAAAGCAGGGCTCAAGATGATCAGGACCTGCAGGCTTTCTCTGATCTAAGGATTTCAGGGCTTTATGTACCTCCTGCACTGAGAATGGCAAAAAGCTAAAAGTTTGACCAGCTCTCACTGGTTCATCCACACATGGCTGTACAGAGACGAGATGATACTGAATCAAACAGCATACCAGATGATACAAAGCGCTCATTGAAACAATTCAGCATTTTAGTTTTGTCATATACAGCAAGTCCTTCAATACACATGATGGTAATTCATTAACATTACTGTTACCAGACATACACTTAATAGCCTTCCAAATCTTTCTAGGGTCATTCAGGTTATCAGTGGTAACAGACTTAAAATCTTCAGACTTGACCTTCCCGAGAAGAAAATAACACTTGTTTCGTAACTGCCTAAAAAGAAGCCAATCAGCATCAGAACATGATTTCCTTGCTTTAGCCCAGGCTAGATTACATTTGCAGATTATACTGCTACAACTGTCAAGAATGTGACGTTTGTTAGGCCTGTAGTTTTTTCTTTGAGTGGAAATCTGCCTTTTAAACGTATGAGGATGCCTTGCATCATGCTGAATAATTGTATATTTTTAATCTAATAATAGACAATCATTTGAGCTGATGCGTTTCAGAAGAATAAAGGAGGGAAACTGTCAGCATTGTCCTGCATTGTGAATAATGTGTCCTCGTAAATGATGTGGGATGTGCTTGCATTAGCCTTCTTTCCGCTAGTGGTCTAGACGAGGTTAGCTCGACTGTGTAGTCGCAACATTCTAAATGCAGCGCTGCAATCAGATAATGATGTCCAGTTAAATAGGGGCCCAACCAAAACCCTCTCACAGAATGCTAATATACTTTTACTGCTTACATGCTTCACCGGTGCACCTTGGTCATCCATTTTCATTACAACCCACTAAGATTTATTATGCAGTAATAGTAGTACATACACATCTGTTTATTGGTTAGGGTGGAATATGTTTGGAGGTAATACTAATGTCTATAAATACAGATTTTTCCATCAGTCAACACACATCTTATTTGACAGCATATACAGTGACTAACATGATTCAATTATCTTGGCACAGTCCACATGACTCATTTCATATTTATAACATGCGTGCGGTTTTATTATGTCAAGATGAGTGGAGACACAATCTACAAGGACAGAATATCTTTATTTCTTAGGGTTAACAAAGTCCGAGGCAACCAACCACAGTAATGAATCACACTGGAGTCCCTTAGGAAACTCACTACCTTTAATTAATCCTCAAACAAAACACGACCCACACATGTGTGCACTTAAAGACACACACACACACACACACACACACACACACACACACACACACACACACACACACACACACACACACACACACACACACACACACACACACACACACACACACACACTTCTGAAAAGAGTGGAAGGAACACAACAGACTCGGCAGCACCTATACAACGAGAAAGCGTGGAAGCTGCTGATAATGGGGACGTCAACTGCACCCTCTCTCTTTCTTTCTCTTTCTCCCTCTCGATCTATCCCAGTCTCCCTCTTCCTTTCTCTGTCTCTCTCTCCCTTTCGTGTCTTATATAACGGTCTTTCCCTGTCTGGGAGAAACAGTCAGCTGAAGTGACACTGTGTCATCTAAACCTCCACACTCTGTCATCGTCCAGACAGACAGACATGGTCAGTTGTTGATCTGTCATCGTCCAGACAGACAGAGATGGTAAGTTGCTGCTCTGTCATCGCCCAGACAGACAGATATGGTCAGTTGCTATCCAAAGGCCCAAGCTCTAGGGCAACTGACATCGAACTAGTGCATATGGGATGCTGTACACACATGTAATCCACGCTAGTAACCATTCATTGTAATTTGAGTGCAGTCAAAACGTGATTTCCTGTGTTTTGGAATAATACTGTGAAATTGTGAAATGTATTTTAGTGTAAGACCTGTTTGAAAAGACCGCCTAAAATGTAATCCTGTTTTGGTGGGACCGAGTTTTGGCCTGCCTGGTGACTAGACCAATAAGAAAGAGAGTTCCTAACCTTTCTGCCAATAACAGCTAGTATCAGTTTTCCCCTCCCCACTCAGACCAGTCCAGGAAAGTCCTAGCAAAATTCTCGCTTTAGAAACTGCTTGTTGCTAAGAAGCTATTTTTGTTTCTTTTTGACCATTTTAATTTAAAACAAATACAGTAAGATAATTCATTTTTACTCAGAAATGATTTACTATTGAAATAAAAAGGTCTGCAATGGACCTTTAAATGAAACGTGTAAATGTCTCGGCTCTGTGTAGCAGAGAAGGTGCAACCTCACGTGAAGGAGGTGGAGCCTGCCCAGGTGAAGCCAAAGGAGGTGGAGCCTGGCCAGTTTAAGCTAAAGGAGGCGGAGCTTGCCCAGGCAAAGATGAAGGAGAGGCAGAAGTTCTTTGAAGAGACATTCCAGCAAGACATGGATCAGTACCTGTCCACCGGCTACCTGCAGATCAGTGAGAGGAGAGGTGAGAGCCCCACATGAACCATAACGCCTTACCATCTTCAATGGAGAAGTACGGTCCCTGTGACAGATGGGTTGTGTGTGTGTGTGTACTGGCGAGTTTCCAATGAGGATTTACCCCAGTGTTTTACCCAAAAGGCTCAGACATTTTTTGTTGTTGTCTTACTGGGCCATGGCTCCAGCGGACCTGCGGACCTGCACCTTCTCACAAAGCAACATATTTGAATGATGCAAAGGTTGTTGATTCTACGTGCCAGAAGTCTTTAGTATCGCACTCCTGATGGAAACACAATGACAGCTCACCTTAACATAAAACACTGGCGACCCACAGGTGTGGGGGTAAGTCTCATTGGAAAAGCACCCTTTTGTGTGTGTATGTGTGCATGGGTGCGTGCATGTGTGTGTGGGGCTGGGTAATAACAGTTCAAATAAAATCCAACTTTATTTGTCACTTGCGCCGAATATAACAGGTAGACCTTACCGTGAAATGCTTACTTACAAGCCCTTAACCAACAGTGCAATTCAAGAAAGAGTTAAGAAAATATTTACCAAGTACATTAAAGTAAAAATTATTTAAAAAGTAACACGATAAAATAACAATAATGAGGCTATATACAGAGTCAATGTGCGAGGGTACAGGTTAGTCAAGGTAAATTGTGCATGTACAGTAGGCAGGGCTGAAGTGACTATACATAGATAACAGTGAGTAGCAGCAGTGTAATAACAAATGGAAGGGGGTGTCAATGTAAATAGTCCGGGTGGCCATTTCATGAATTGTTCAGCAGTCTTATGGCTTGGGGGTAGAAGCTGTTAGGGAGCCTTTTGGACCTAGACTTGACGCTCTGGTACCGCTTGCCAAGCGGTAGCAGAGAGAACAGTATATGACTTGGGTGACAATTTGACAGTTCTCTCTCTCTCTTTACTCTGCACACCCTGCTGCCCTGCCCTGCCCTGCTCTCCTCGTATCCTTGAGGTACGCCGTCTCAGCTGTCAATCATACCTCACAGTGCACTGTGTGTTTGTGACGCATGCAACACGTGATCTTAACACCGGTATAACAACAGATACGGTTCCTGCAAGGTGATGAATCCAGGACATGTATAGAACCAGGATAGAACCCTACAGAAACCAGCCTGGAATCATTTCAGACAGGATAGAACCCTATAGTCCTGCCTGGAATCAATTTAGACAGGATAGAACCCTGCAGACTAGCTAGCTAGCATGCAAGATTTTGTTGTGGATTCCAAGATGACCCAGTTTTAGCCAAGAGCAGTTTGATGGTTTTGCCAAGGTTGTTATTTCTTCCTTAGTGTGTTTGAGAGTTTTAAAACATAAAAAGGCTCTTCCTGGACTCAGCCCCTTGCCGTTACATTCTTGGTTTTGTATGCGTTGGTGACTTAACACCTGTGTCTTGCTGCTCAGGGCCAATAGGAAGCTTTTCGTCCATGGAGGTGAACGTGGACATGCTGGAGCAGATGGACCTGTCCGACCATGAGAGCTTTGACGTCTTCCTCCTCTCTGGGGGAGAGGACAACAACGCTGCCTCCCCCATGCTAGGTATGGCACACAGACCCAGACACACACTCAAACAGACAGCACAGTCAGACCATCAAATAATTAGGATATACAGTCGTGGCCAAAAGTTTTGAGAATGACACAAATATTAATTTCCACAAAGTTTGCTGCTTCAGTGTCTTTTGATATTTTTGTCAGATGTTACTATGGAATACTGAAGTATAATTACAAGCATTTCATAAGTGTCAAATACTTTTCTTGACAATTATATGAAGTTGATGCAAAGATATTAGTAGTGTTGACCCTTCTTTTTCAAAACCTCTGCAATCCGCCCTGGCATGCTGTCAATTAACTTCTGGGCCACATCCTGACTGATGGCAGCCCATTCTTGCATAATCAATGTTTGGAATTTGTCAGAATTTGTGTAGTTTTGTTTGTCCAACTGCCTCTCGAGGATTGACCACAAGTTCTCAATGGGATTAAGGTCTGGGGAGTTCCCTGGCCAAGGACCCAAAATATCAATGTTTTGTTCCCCGAGCCACTTAGTTATCACTTTTGCCTTATGGCAAGGTGCTCCATCATGCTGGAAAAGGCATTGTTCGTCACCAAACTGTTCCTGTCTGGTTGGGAGAAGTTGCTCTCGGAGGATGCGTTGTACCATTCTTTATTCATGGCTGTGTTCTTAGGCAAAATTGTCAGTGAGCCCACTCCCTTGGCTGAGAAGCAACCCCACACATGAATGGTCTCAGGATGCTTTACTATTGGCATGACACAGGACTGATGGTAGCGCTCACCTTGTCTTCTCCGGACAAGCTTTTTTCCGGATGCCCCAAACAATCGGAAAGGGGATTCATCAGAGAAAATGACTTTACCCCAGTCCTCAGCAGTCCAATCCCTGTACCTTTTGCAGAATATCAGTCTGTCCCTGATGTTTTTCCTGGAGAGAACTGGCTTCTTTGCTGCCCTTCTTGACAGAGGAAGAACAATGATGCCAAGCACCACCCTCCTTTTGAAGCATCCAGTCTGTTATTCGAACTCAATCAGCATGACAGAATGATCTCCAGCCTTGTCCTCATTAACACTCACACCTGTGTTAACGAGAGAATCACTGACTTGATGTCAGCTGGTCCCTTTGTGGCAGGGCTGAAATGCAGTGGAAATGTTTTGGGGGGATTCAGTTCATTTGCATGGCAAAGAGGGACTTTGCAATTAATTGCAATTCATCTGATCACTCTTCATAACATTCTGGAGTATATGCAAATTGCCATCAGGATTTTAGGTGACAAGCCAAATTTCTTCAGCCTGCTGAGGTTGAAGAGGCGCCATGGTGGACCATTTCAGTTTGTCCGTGATGTGTACTCCGAGGAAGTTAAACCTTTCCACCTTCTCCACTGCTGTCCCGTCGATGTGGATAGGGGGCTGCTTCCTCTGCTGTTTCCTGAAGTCCACGATCATCTCCTTTTTTTTGTTGACGTTGAGTGAGAGATTGTTTTCCTGACACCACACTCTGAGTGCCCTCATCTCCTCCCTGTAGGCTGTCATTTGTTGGTTATCAAGCTCACAAGTGTTGTGTCATCTGCAAACTTGATGAATAAGTTGGAGTGCATGGCCACGCAGTCATGGGTGAACAGGAAGTACAGGAGGGGGCTGAGCACGCACCCATGTGGGGCCCCAGTGTTGAGGATCAGCGAAGTGGAGATGTCGTTTCCTACCTTCACCACCTGGGGGCGGCCTTTCAGAAAGTCCAGGACCCAATTTCACAGGGCGGGGTCGAGACCCAGAGCCTTAATTTTAATGATGAGCTTGGAGGGTACTATGGTGTTGAATGCTGAGCTGTAGTCAATAAACAGCATTCTTACATACGTAGGTATTCCTCTTGTCCAGATGGGATAGGGCAGTGTGCAGTGTGATGGTGATTGCATCGTCTGTGGACCTGTTGGGGCGGTATACAAACTCAAGTGGGTCTAGCGTGGCAGGTAAGGTGGAGTTGATATGATCCTTGACTAGTCTCCTAATGTCCATTGCTCGTGTTTCTTGGTCCAAGCAAGTCTCTTCTTCTTATTGGTGTCCTTTAGTAGTTGTTTCTTTGCAGCAATTCGACCATGAAGGCCTGATTCACACCCTCTCCTCTGAACAGTTTATGTTGAGATGTGTCTGTTACTTGAGCTCTGTGAAGCATTTATTTGGGTGCAGTTAATTGCCGATTTCTGAGGCTAGTTACTCTAATAAACTCATCCTCTGCAGCAGATGTGACTCTGGGTCTTCCTTTCCTGTGGCGGTCCTCATGAGAGCCAGTTTTATCATAGCGCTTGATGGTTTTTGCGACTGCACACAAAAGGTCTTCAAATTCTCCGGATTGACTGACCTTTATGTCTTAAAGTAATGACGGAGTGTCGTTTCTCTTTGCTTATTTGAACTGTTCTTGCCATAATATGGACTTGGTCTTTACCAAATAAGGCCGTCTTCTGTGTACCAACCCTACCTTGTCACAACACAACTGATTAGCTTGAAAGCATTAAGAAGTAAAGAAATTCCACAAATTAACAAGGCACAGCTGTTAATTGAAATGCATTCCAGGTGACTACCTCAAATCAAATCAAAGTTTATTTGTCACGTACGCCGAATACACCACCTTACTTACAGGCTCTAACCAATAGTGCAAAAATGGTATGAGGTGAACAATAGGTAAGTAAAGAAATAAAAACAGTAAAAAGACAGTGAAAAACAGTATTGAGGCTATAACAGTAGTGATGCTATAACAGTAGTGAGGCTATATGCAGTAGTGAGGCTATAAAAGTAGCGAGGCTACATACAGACACCGGTTAGTCAGTCTGATTGAGGTAGTATGCACATCTAGATATGGTTAAAGTGACTATGCATATATGATGAACAGAGTAGCAGTAGTGTAAAGAGGGGTTGGCGGGTGGTGGGTGGTCGGGACACAATGCAGATAGCCCGGTTAGCCACTGTGCGGGAGCACTGGTTGGTCGGGCCAATTGTGGTAGTATGTACATGAATGTATAGCTAAAGTGACTATGCATATGATAAGCAGAGAGTAGCAGCAGCGTAAGAGGGGTTGGGGGGCACACAATGCAAATAGTTTGGGTAGCCATTTGATTACCTGTTCAGGATTCCTATGGCTTGGGGGTAAAAACTGTTGAGAAGCCTTTTTGTCCTAGACTTGGCACTCCGGTGCCGCTTGCCATGCCATATTTTTTTAACATGTTTTATTTTATAACAGACATGCACAGTAAACAGCAACTTCGTAGTTTGATTCACTGGCACTGCATAAAACATCTCTCCTACGTATGTCTCTCAGGTCCAGACGTTGACTCGTTAACCACAGAGATCACCCTGCAGGTTCCCACCCAGGCTGAGCTAGGAAACAAGCTGTCCTCCCTCTCCTCCACATGCACTGACAGCCAGGACACCGAGGCTGGGGACGATGATGAAGAGGGAAGGGAGGACAGCAGCCACCGTCCTGTTGGGGTGCAGAGGTTCCCCCCAACACTGTCCTAGCAGAGAGGCCACCACCCCCCACCCAGAAGCAAGACACTTAAACACTGAGGACAGCAGCTCACAGGCCACATAAGGGCCAGAGTAGGAGCTAAGACAATGAACAGACCGAAACCCTGAGAGGATGGGAGCTAAGACATTGAACAGACCGAAACCCTGAGAGGATGGGAGCTAAGACACTGAACAGACCGAAACCCTGAGAGGATGGGAGCTAAGACACTGAACAGACCGAAACCCTGAGAGGATGGGAGCTAAGACACTGAACAGACCGAAACCCTGAGAGGATGGGAGCTAAGACACTGAACAGACCGAAACCCTGAGAGGATGGGAGCTAAGACACTGAACAGACCGAAACTGAGTGGAATATATGCGATGCACTGGATGCATGGAGGAAGAGATTCGTAATTTGTTTCCTGTATTTTCATCCTTTTCTGTAAAGAAATAACTCCATGTTGAACATTGTGGTTACAGTATTATTCCCCCGTAATCTCTCGACTTGGTAATAAATATTTCACCACCCTGTACTACCATTTGTCATACTGATACCTTAAAAGTTATTTCATAATGAAATGAAACTGGAATAGAATGACCCTGTTTCATAGACTCCCTCCATGAGTCTTGATTTCTAACTTTAAAAAATCCTTCTTTAACCTGTCCCCTCCCCTTCATATGCACTGATCAAAGTGGATTTAACAAGTGACATCAATAAGGGATCATAGCTTTCACCTCCTCAGTCTAATGGAAAGAATAGGTGGTCAGAATGACTTGTAAACTGTGTAACATGATTATATAGAATCATATCATACAGCAAAAGGCCTGCTAGTGGAGTAATAGCTCACAGGTGTGGGTGAATAGCAGGTTATTGCAGAGTGAGAGGGGGACTAAGTAGTGAGAGGGGGACTAAGTAGTGAGAGGGGGACTAAGTAGTGAGAGGGGGACTAAGTAGTGAGAGGGGGACTAAGTAGTGAGAGGGGGACTAAGTAGTGAGAGGGGGACTAAGTAGTGAGAGGGGGACTAAGTAGCCTCTCGGTCTGGTGGGGTCTTACAGCGTTGGTTTCATACCTTTTTGTTATGGCATGCCTTTTAGATTTTCCCTTTTTCTATATTATTTGTCACCATTTTAACATCAATGACCTGGTTGGGTTGGCTTACTAGAGTCGGGACAGAACTCATCCTGGACCCTGGTAAGTATGCAGGTACATTCCAGACAACATCGGTCCGCTTACTCTTTAGTTTCATACTGAACGCACACGTTTATATCAAGTTATGGACCAATTAGTCAGGCTTGGACCCCTAGACGTGGAGAGTAGACTTATTCGTAGAATGGTTAGTGAGCTGCGTAACATGACGCGTTCAGAACAACAAAGACGGACATACACACAGGTACAAAAGAAAAGACGGTGAAATTGTCTGTACGTTTTTATTAAACCTTTAGTACAAACTGCAAAAGTAAAAAAAAAAAAAAAAAAACTGGCAATATAACCAACATGAAATCTTTCCAAGTGGAAGGAAAGTTGGAGACGCATCGCTAATAAATTAACTTGCCAGACCGACCGTGAGCAATAGTTTATACTGTAGAAAAAGAAAATGCAAAAAAAAAAAAGAAATTCTGAATAAAATACATTGTAAGGCCATAAAAACTTGACAACCACTTTCTGTGGAAAACATCCAACTTGGTTTTCATTAAATAGTCCTAAAACAGTTCAGTCTTCTGTAAAGGACAACAACCAACAAACTTGATAATAGGATCACCTTGTCAGCCACCACTGGCAAGCTCAGTGCAACATGAGCTACTACATTGTTGAATTTTCAGTAATGAAAATTTAAAACATTTTTTTTTTATGAACATATTTTCCCTTTTCTTTAAAAAAGTAAAGCTAAAAAATAAAAAATAAAATAGGGGGCCATTGCTACTCCATATCTTTCTCACTGATGTAAGCAGCACTTAAATGTATACACGTAACCAGAGCAACCCTGTAAGCATCAAACTCACACACATGAAGAAACTGAAACGTAAGGCTTTTTCTTCATCAAGCACTTCCTCCCTTGCTTCCGCTAATACCTTTAGAGGCATCATTCCTTCCTTCACCCCAGAAAAGGCTCAAGTATTTAAAGACATTTACAGGATTATGTACAAAAGTTTGTTTTTGTGTTGCACTGTCTCCTAAAATCAAACATAATACATCTGAAAAAGGGAAAATGCAAAAAGCAAAAAAACAACATGGATTTCCATATTTCACATTTTACACCCTTCGACTAGTGGTTCTACACGCACATCAGAACGCATACACAATAAAAATATAAAATAATAATAAAATAAGTCATGTTTACTCGTACAGCTGAAACAATAGGACTGGAAGAATGGAATGTTAACATGATTGCACATCTAGAAGAGGAGAGCCTAGAACCCTAACCCTGTGGGAGAGGAGAGCCTAGAACCCTAACCTAACCCTGTGGGAGAGGAGAGCCTAGAACCCTAACCTAACCCTGTGGGAGAAGAGAGCCTAGAACCCTAACCCTGTGGGACATGAAAACCTTGAATCTCATCCCTGTGGGAGAGGAGAGCCTAGAACCCTAACCTAACCCTGTGGGAGAAGAGAGCCTAGAACCCTAACCCTGTGGGACATGAAAACCTTGAATCTCATCCCTGTGGGAGAGGAGAGTAGTAGTTAGCCAGCACCTCACCTTTCTTTTGTATTGTTATACAGTAATAATAACCAACAGCACCAAAAATGATGGATCTCCTTGCTGAGTATTAGGCACAGTTTTCACTCGCTAGCGAAGGAGGCCTCCCTTCTACTACGGGCACAGAGACCAACGGCACCCAGGTCTGCATTTCTGACGTACAGCCACGGCACCTAGGTCTGTGTTTCTGACATACGGCACACCAGGCTGTATTTCTGACATACAGCCACGGCACCTAGGTCTGTGTTTCTGACATACGGCACACCAGGCTGTATTTCTGACATACAGCCACGGCACCTAGGTCTGTGTTTCTGACATACGGCACACCAGGCTGTATTTCTGACATACAGCCACGGCACCTAGGTCTGTGTTTCTGACATACGGCACACCAGGCTGTATTTCTGACATACAGCCACGGCACCTAGGTCTGTGTTTCTGACATACGGCACACCAGGCTGTATTTCTGACATACAGCCACGGCACCGCTAGTTCCACAGCCACCAAGGAACAAAACGACAAAATAAACACAGAAGACTAAAATCAAAGCTAAAATCCAAAATAAAAACAAGCAAGCCAAAACATCTGCCTTTCAAGTTTTACCTGGCATGGGTTAGGGAGCAACAGACCCTGAACAACAGAGCTGCTGCAGGTGAAAAAGGAGAATATAAACAATTCATCTTCAAAAACTAAAGACGAGCGCAAACTTTGGGTTCTACTTTCAATAAAAATGAAAAAAGGAGCACCTTCTCCGTTCGTCCCTTTGTTCACAGTTGACAGGTGGCGATGGGTGTGACTGCAGTGTGGGTAGGGAAGACCAATCTGACCCTATCCTCAAAAAGTGTAGAGGGGGGCAGTGCAAGGGGCACAACATTTACCGGTGAACTTTTCAATTAATGCTAAGGACGACATCAACTAACCCCCCCCCCCCCAAAAAAAAAAAAACTGAAAAATAGTTTTTTCTGTGCTAGTGCAAAAAAATACAGTTTGCTTTCAGAAGTTTGCCATACTAATGGGGGGGAGTGGGGGGGGGGGGGTTGTTTGTCATGGTAAGGGGCATAGGTAGGGGAGATTTGGGGCATTAAAAGCTGGAAATATTTTTTATTTCTTTCAAAAGGACAACAGTGATTGGCCAAACTAAGATGGAGGGGCAGTGAGGGGTGTTAACGTCTTTAGGAGACGGCTGCGGGAGACAGGTGGGAGGAGAGGCGGGACAGGGACACTTCCACGGTGGCTCTCTTCCGGGGACCGCGTTTGGGTGGTGGTTTAAAGGGGCTCGCACCATTACATTTCTCAGTCGTCTTCCCCAGGGCCTTGCCGCACACCTGCTTCACCAAGCTGTTGATCTGCTCCTGCAAGGGGGTGAAGCATGGGGGGCACAGCCAGGGAAGGGAGGAATCAGAGAGAAAGCATATGTGTTATATGCATGTTACGCCACTCTACTGTTGAAGGTTCTGAGCATTTCTACTCAGATAAGACCGGGCCATCCCAGCAAACTAAAATCGGTTCTGTGATTGTTCCCAGAACATTTATTAGGTTGCCCAAAAGTTCTAACACAAAACATGCCAAGGATATTTAATTTAAATCATAAAAAAATACATTTATATTTTAATGTTTTTGGGACATAATCATCCTAATGTTAGATAAAACCCTAACTAGCTTAGGGCTCTATTCAATCCGTATCGCGGGAAGGTTCAGCGTTAAAGCCCAATTTTAAACTTTAAAAGGCAATGTTCCCAACGTGGTGGAGACTACGTCCACGGTAAATGTTGCTTGTGACAGCTCAATCAGAAAATGTACTTCACATGTCCATCGCGCAATCTGTAACGCTTCAGCAATAGATTGAATAGCGCAGTTAAATGGGAATGTTAGCTAATGTCCTGGGAATGTTCCCGGTTTTCTGGGAAGGCATCTTACCTCATCATAACGATACATCATCTTGAGGCCTCTGCAGGACTTGTGATTCTCCACGTATCTCAGAGCACACTCCAGACAGAAGACCACGTTCTCATTCTCCTGGACCACCTGGTGTAGACAACACAACACATATTTTCATGGAGTGGTCAACTCCATTCATCCTCACCCAGCACCAGCACTAGTTCAACTAATCATAGCACTAGTCTCCGTATCCCAGCCCTAGCACTATTCTCCATGGCACAGCTCTCACCATGGACAGGTAGCAGAGGTGTTGGCAGGTCTGGCAGCGTCTCTCTGAGGACTCTAGCGCCAGCCACTTCCTGGGTTTCTTGCGTCCGTCGCCGGGCACCAGGTTGTTGTCGTGTGTTCCGTAGCGGGCAGAAGACAGAAGCCCCGCCTCGTACAGTTCCTGCCGTTGTCTCATCTCTATGTTCCTATTGGAGCAGACAGAGCAACACAACTCAGTGATTCCAAACGCCACAACAGAACTCAACTCGGGGATTAAGCACAGTACAGCAAACAGTCAGTCCTATTTCAATGTCTTTTGGCCTTGATGTAGACACTAAGCCCATCCATTAAAGCATGGAGTGCATTTGGGGTCTTTGATCATACTGCCATGGCAGCTGACGCTAACAGCATCCATGTTTTGATGTGACCGGTTTCCATGGCTACTCACCTGAGGTCTTTGAGAAGAGCGGAGATTGTTGTCAGAAGGTGTCCGTTCTCGCGTTTCGATTCGGCCGTGGCGATCTGGTAGAGTAACTTCTCCATGGAGAAGGGTTTGGCTATGTGCCGGCATTTAAGGTCCTACAGATGGAAGGCAGAGAGACACTGGGTTAACAGAATATTCTGTCAATGTTCTACAGACTTTTGTACCAGCCAGATTAAACTACATTACAGATTACACATGACACTACACTAATCAACAGGAACAAAATTGTGCATAGACTGTACAGCGGGGCTCACCAACCCTGTCCTGGAGAGCTACAATACCCTCATGGAGGTTTCAGCTCCACCCCCAATGAACTAACCTGATTAATCTCATCAACCAGCTAATTATTAGAATCAGGTGTGCTAAATTAGGGTTGGAGCGAAAACCTACAGGACAGAGTAGCTCTCCAGATACAGGGGTGAGCAGCACTGTTCTAGAGATACTGTTGTAGACAATGAGCTATATCTCTAAATGGCCACAAGGAGGCAGCAGACAGCAGCTCCAGCCTTACCTTAGAAGCCTCGTATCCCAGGTTCATCCACTGGGGGGTGGCAAAGTGAACGGTTTCCGACACACTGTAGCCACAGCAGACCTTGGACACAAAGGTCCCCGGGAAGCAGACCACAAACTGACCACTCTGCTGGACGGTGCGGTGGACCTTGATACCCTCTTGACAAAGCACCTCCGGAGAGATCATGATGTTCTTCTCCAGCATCTCCAGCCCAGGGGTCCCATTGGCCTGCAGCAGTGTGTGAACCACCTTGTCAAGCTTCACCTTCTCTTCAGCAGGAACAGAATACCTGGCAGGGCGAGAGGGGACCACTCAGGCTCATTCAACTGTGTGTGTGTGTGTGTGTGTGTGTGGGGGGGGGGGGGGGGGGGGGGGGGTATGCAGGACATCAACTGTGCAGTGTAACCCCTCAGCTTTGAACAGTCAGAGGAAGGCCTGTGCTTATGCACTGCCTCAAGAGGTGCGAGAGAGAAGGTTGACAGAGTGAATGACAGCCTGAGTGTCCGCTTTCCTGTGGGGAATCACAGTCTGTACGGATCATGGCCTGTGGTTTCATCTGTAAAATGGAGGATCTTGATTGCATTATAGAACTGGACAACTAGGTCCTCTGGGAATAGTGTAACAGACTTACGCTTGTTCTAGAGCATCCCAAACTAGCACTTCCTGTAACTCTGGCACGTGTAGACAGGCTGTCTGGCCCCTTCCTGTAACTCTAGGACAGTGTTTCCCAAACTAGGGGATGCGAGGGGGCAGCTTTAAACTTACACTTGAAAGTTATAAATCGTAGAAGGCGCCAGGTGCATTTCCAAAATTGGGTAGTTCATCATCAGTTCCTCTTGTGTTAGTCATTGCACACACTACATGACTAAAAGTATATGTGGACACCTGCTCGTCGAATATCTCATTCCAAAATCATGGCCATTAATATGGAGTTGGTCCCCGCCCATGCTTTAACAGCTTCCATTCTGAGATTTGCTTCCATTCAGCCACAAGAGCATTAGTGAGGTCGGGCACTGATGTTGGGCGATTAGGCCTGGCTCGCAGCCGGCGTTCCAATTCATCCCAAAGGTGTCCGATGGGGTTGATGACTGGCTTGCACAGAGCCCTGACAAGTTCTTCCACACTGATCTCAACAAACCATTTCTGAATGGACCTCGCTTGTGCACGGGGCTTTGAAATGCTGAAACAAGGGCCTTCACCCAAACTGTTGCCACAAGTGCATAATTGTCTAGAATGTCATTGTATGCTGTAGCGTTAAGATTTCCCTTCACTGGAACGAAGGGGCCTAGCCCAAACCATGAAAAACAGCTCCATACCATTATTCCTCCTCCACCAAACTTTACAGTTGCCACTATGCATGCGGGGCAGGTAGCGTTCTCCTTGCATCCGCCAATCCAAGATTCCGTCATTGAAAATAAGAATTTGTTCTTAACTGACTTGCCTAGTTAAAATAAGGTTCAATAAATAAAATGACAGTGCCCCTTTGAAAGTCACTGAGCTCTTCAGTAAGACCATTCTACTGCCAATGTTTGTATATGAGACTGCATGGCCGTGTGCTCGATTTTATACACCTGTCAGCAACGGGTGTGGCTGAAATAGCCAAATCCACTAATTTGAAGCGCTGTCCACATACTTTCGTATATATTGTGTACCTTTATCGAGCTGTTTATAACTTAAGAAATGTCCAGATCACCTAACTTTTTTTTTTTTTACTTAGATGTTGTAGCACATAGATACTGTTGTAATTTTTTGGTTACTCAAATATCACAAGAATACACATTAGACATGGCATTAGACAGAATTGGAAGAAAATTTGCTTTAAAACTACATTTTCTTTGCACCCCATGACAAAATGTGTAGAATCGCAGGAAATCTGCTTTAAACCGGAAATTCTCTCCACCACCAAGAGGGGTGTGAACAGTTTGTCTCATGAGCAGTTCTTGTGCACATAGAAATAAACATGGCGTGTGCTGGACGGGGGGTCCCCGAGTGAAAATGTTTGGGAACCCCTGGCCTAATACATGCAGACACACCATGAAAAGATGAGGGGAACATTCATACTTCAAGAGAGCAGGCGGTCAATGATGTTGATTATGACTTGCCGTCATCTCAGGAACCTCCTAGCACATTGCTACTCACCTGTGTCCCCACCAATGAGCAGGTAGAACACATGGGGAGGGAGGGGGTTGGGCTGCTGGATGTCTACAGCCAATGCCCTTTCTCAACCCCTTCATTACCAGTACATTCAAGTTGGGCTAATGCAAAGAGAATAAACATTGCCTTCATAACAGGTCAAATACACAACACACTAATGTCTGTGGCTTTGCTTCCGCCCAGTCATTTCTGGGTGGCTTTAAAGAGAGCCACTTTGGCATAAATACATATTTCCAAAAGACTGCCGTGTGTTCAAGAAGGATGGAATTTGATCAGCTAATTACAAGCCTGATCCGAGATGGGTGCTAATTCCATGTCCCCTTAGAAAAACCACATATCTTTGTAATGTCCTTGTACAGTACACATGTACCTGTGAGGAGGAAGAGAGGCAGAGGTGGTCATGTTGGGATACTTACCAAATGCAGTCAGCACCAGTGTGTAAGTAATCAATGTACGGAAGGCGGTTTTGGTCTCGAGACCAGCATGAGGTAGAAAAGACCATGCCAATGTTCAGCCAGGGAATGGTCACCCCTACGGAGAGACAGAGGAGTCCGTTTTAAAACAGCAGAGACCACAACAGGCCTCACAATGGGAAGATCGCAATACTCCTAGCGTCTTCTCTCCTCAGCTCTTTCTCAAAACCCATTGGAGGAAAAGGTCACAAGGGAGGGACCTCTGGCATTCTTATCCAATGGGTTTAGGGAAGGAGACGAGGAGGATGCAACTGAGATCTTCCCATTGTCTAAAGGAGAGAGAGGTGCCTCAGGGGGGAGGGTTTGTGTGAGAGAGGGGTTGAGGATCAGGGGTGAGGGTTAGAGTGAGGATCAGGGGTTAGGGTAGAAATCTCACCGGGCACGGCTCCAAGATGCCGCAGAATGGATCCAGAATTATTTGGGAGGACAGTGAGGTTCCATCCATGTCTGAAACGGAGAGTGAACAGTCACTGTCAGGTTTAGATGGGGGACACAAACAGTCACTGTCAGGGTCAGATGGAGGACAGTCATTCCACAGTGGCCAGTCAAGAGATATTGTTAAATAAATAACGAGCAGCTTATAAAAGCCTTCATAAACACTACACAAATGTGTTACAAATGTATAACTGTAGGTCATGCTTTATAAAAGGGTTCACAAATGTGGCATAACCGCCAATGTCAAATACGACATAACCCACTCTATGGCATAAGCACCTCTTAAAAATAATTAAATTGAGGCTTCACAAAGCATTTATAAATCTGTCATACTGTATCATATTTGACATAGCGGGTTATGAAACATTGGTGATTGTCAGTTATGCCAAATTTATGAACCATTTATAAAAGCATGAGATATGGTTATAGATTAACACATGTATGTAGTGCTTATGAAGGCATTATGAAGGCTTTATGAAGCCAAACGTAATAATGTGGGACCATATTGGGTATTTCTATGTTTAGTGTGTGATGACATTGGGTCTTCTTACTTAGAAAATGGCTCGGACTTTCCCACAGGGAAGCCACTTCCGTGTGTGTTGGTGTCCACTTTCCCATAATGCACTGCCACATGGCAGTGCCTCTGCTCCACTATCCTCCAGTATTCTTGCTGTCAAGGAAGACAAAAAGGAGAAGTGAGCAGTGATCGATAAAATGTGCACACACACACAAAAAAAAAAAGAAGCTTAATTTACAGTAGTGACTAAGACGTGCCATTCTTACCTCGACCTCGGCAGCACCGGGCTCTTTGTTAAAGCACATGGTCATGGTGTTCCTGGCTATCCTAAAGAAGTTTGTGAGAGATACAGATTTCCCCTGCAACACAAGATTGGCCACATAGTACAACTAGCATCAAACAGAGTCAGGTACCCTGTAAAAGCAAATACCAGCCTATGGACGAGCCTTTAAGAGAAACATATAGCCATACACACACCAGGGCTAAATGATGCAATGAAAAATGAAAGACTGGATGACCCGAGTGTACTGTATGCAAGTCTCTGCAGCGCCATGTCGAACGTTTCTGAGCATGACTAGCTAATATGAACCTTCCCTGGGATGCCTCGTCAGATTGGAGGGGCCATGATGGCGTCGATAAAAACTGCCTGTGCTGTCTCTGGGTTACTGTAATTGTCTTATGGGTCTGCTTGTGTTGGGGAGGGAAACGATTGAAATGGAATCCAGACCAGAACGGCGTTTGAGATGTCATGATCACAGACACACAGCAGGCTAGGGTTAGAAACTATATTACATCACACCTCCTCTAACCTGTACCCCTGCACATTTACTCAGTACCGCGCCACCTGTAAATAGCCTCGTTATTGTTATGTAATTCTACTGTGTTACTCTGTATTTTTTAACTTTATTTTATTTAAAAACAATTTATTGAACTGCATTGTTGGTTAAGGGCTTGTAAGTATGAATTTCACTGTAAGATTTTTCACTGTAAAATTTCACCTGTTGTATTTGACGCATGTGACAAATGCGATATGATTTGAGAAGAGCAGCAGGGGGAGCGTCTGGGTCAGGAAGCTGTCGTGTGTGTGTGTGTGTATCCAGTGGAAGTCGGAAGTTTACATACACCTTAGCCAAATACATTTAAACTCAGTTTCACAATTCCTGACATTTAATCCTAAATTCCCTGTCTTAGGTCAGTTAGGATCACCACTTTATTTTAAGAATGTGAAAAGTCAGAATAATAGTATCACATTCCCAGTGGGTCAGAGGTTTACATACACTCAATTAGTATTTGGTAGCATTGCCTTTAAATTGTTTAACTTGGGTCAAATGTCTCGGGTAGCCTTCCAAAGGTTTCCACAATAAGTTTGGTGAATTTTGGCCCATTCCTCCTGACAGAGCTGGAGTAACTGAGTCAGGTTTGTAGGCCTCCTTGCTCGCACACACTTTTTCAGTTCTGCCTACAAATTAACTATAGGATTAAGGTCAGGGCTTTGTGATGGCAACTCCAATACCTTGTCCTTAAGCCATTTTGCCACAACTTTGGAAGTATGCTTGGGGTCATTGTCCATTTGGAAGACACATTTGCAACCAAGCTTTAACTTCCTGACTGATGTCTTGAGATGTTGCTTCAATATATCCACATAATTTCCCTGCCTCATGATGCCATCTATTTTGTGAAGTGCACCAGTCCCTCCTGCAGCACAGCACCCCCACAACATGATGCTGCCACCTCCGTGCTTCACGGTTGGGATGGTGTTCTTCGGCTTGCAAGCCTCCCCCTTTTCCTCCAAACATAACGATGGTCATTATGGCCAAACAGTTCTATTTTTGTTTCATCGGACCAGAGGACATTTCTCCAAAAAGTACGATATTTGTCCCCATGTGCAGTTGCAAACTGTGGTCTGGCTTTTTTATGGCGTTTTTTGAGCACTGGCTTCTTCCTTGCTGAGCAGCCTTTCAGGTTATGTCGATATAGGACTCGTTTTACTGTGGATATAGATACTTTTGTACCCTTTTCCTCCAGCATCTTCACAAGGTCCTTTGCTGTTGTTCTGGGATTGATTTGCACTTTTCGCACCACAGTACGTTCATCTCTAGGAGCTAGAACGCGTCTCCTTCCTGAGCGGTATGACGGCTGCGTGGTCCAATGGTGTTTATACTTGCGTACTATTGTTTGTACAGATGAACGTGGAACCTTCAGGCATTTGGAAAACGCTCCAAGGATGAACCAGACTTGTGGAGGTCTACCATTTTTTTTCTCTGAGGTCTTGGCTGAATTCTTTTGATTTTCCCATCATGTCAAGCAAAGAGGCACTGAATTTGAAGGTAGGCCTCGAAATACATCCACAGGTACACCTCAAATTGACACAAATGATGTCAATTAGCCTATCAGAAGCTTCTAAAGCCATGACATAATTTTATGGAATTTTCCAAGCTGTTTAAAGGCACAGTCAACTTAGTGTATGTAAACTTCTGACCCATTGGAATTGTGATACAGTGAATTATAAGTGAAATAATTTGTCTGGAAACAATTGTTGGAAAAATGACTTGTGTCATGCAAAGTAGATGTTTGTTAACCAAAAATGTGTGGAGTGGTGAAAAACAATTTTTAATGACTCCAACCTAAGTGTATGTAAACTTCCGACTTCAACTGTATGTGTGTGTAGGCCGAAGTGTGGGCAGGGTTGACACAGAGAGAGGCAGGGCAGGGAGATGTGGAGTAGAGAAGCAGAGGCCTGCTGTCTGTGGCTCCATTTCAACCAGCTCAGCACTGACCTACATTCCATCAGCTAGAACAACAGAATAAAGCTAGCAGGACTGGAACTAGATAACGTGGGAGGCGTGAGAGGAATGAACAAAAAAGCAGTTTTAAAAAGGATGTGCATTGTTGTTTCCTGTGCCTCACCTTGTAAATACACTTGTGCTGGTCACTGAGAACACCTTTCTCCATATCCGCCTCCTCTTCCTCCTGCTGTGTCTTGTCCCCATTATTCTTTTCCTGAGCGAACAGCCTCCGGCGTCCCACCTTCAGCTGCTGACTGTCCAGCTCCTTCAGCCGGCTGCACAGCTGACCGTTGCTGCGCTGCACCAGACTGCCGGCCAGCCCGTTCTTAGGCTCGTAGCGCGGCAGGGCCAGGTTCCTCTCTGTGTGGCCCTCCAGGGGCCCCCTGAGGCGTTCCAAGCCCTCCTTCTCCTGCAGCACCTCCCTCTCCAGGCGTTGGTGCTCCTCGGGGGACAGAGAGTCATACGACAGCAGGTACTGGAGGTAGGACTCCTGCAGCTTGGCCAGACGGTCCTGGGCTGACTTGGGGATCCGCAGCAGATCAGCCAGTTTACTCCACTTCTTCAGGTCCATCACCTGCTGCATGCCGCCCATGTCATTAATCAGCTGGAAGAACCGAGCCAGGTCAACCTCACAGCCACCTGGAGGAAGAGAGGGAGATGGGGTCAGATACAGGGTTAAGCCTAACCCAAACCCCACAGCCGCCTGGGGAGAGAGGAATGGGTGAGGGTCAATGGCCATGAGTTTAACACTTCTTCGATAAGTCATAGCACAACATCGGCCGCATGCTTATACAGACTCAAACATTTATTTCAGTCAGATAAACAGCCTCTTTCAGTGTAAAAACACATAAAGCTCCTGAGTGAGAAATCTAAGGTGTCAAGCAACATGCTAGGTTGTGGTTTTACTGCCTCACAGACATACATCTGAGTTTTGTTATTGACATCTGCAGTAAAAATACCAGATACCATTGGTGGAATGCAACAAACATTTTATTGTATTGTCAATACCTTCGAGACCCAATGTTTGCTAAAGCGGTTTGTTTTGAGACATTCGTCCAGCCTATATGTGTGTTTGACTGTCAGACCAACCAACGACCAGGGGGATCGGGTTAAGTGTGTGTGTGGCTGGTAAAGTAGGGACAGTCTAAGAGTTAGACTCACCGATGAGCGGGGGGTCTTCCATGGTGATGCCCTGAGATTTGAGATGCTTCTTGATGCAGGCTAGCCTCTGTACGTTGGGGCCCCAGCGACGGCCCAGCTTGTGGATGCGCTGCACCTGGGTCACAAAGCGCATCTCATCGTTCAGTTTGCACTCTGGGCGCCAATCAGCCGGGGGAACCACCCGACACAGTCCGCAGGGCTCCGCCCCCTCCCGCACAGAGTCCAGGTACACCAGGGGGTCCTGGAACTCCCGCTGGGTGGGACAGAACACTGGCGCCTCACCCAACGCCGCCCAGCTCACCCTGCTCCTCTCCGCCCTCTCCCTCTCTCTCTCCCTCTCCTTCTCCCTTTCCCACTCCCTGTCAGGCCGGGGCTCTGCTGGTTTGTGAGGGATATGTCCAGGGTTGTGTCCAGAAGTGTGGCAAGGGGATTCTGAGGTAGTTGAGCGGTTGTGGTTAGGGTTAGAGGCAACCTGCCCCCGCTGCTGTGCTTGTCTGATGAACATCAGCTTGCCGGCTGACGCCCGCTTGGGCCGCTGACGCTCTGGCTCTGGATTGGCTGGTGGTGTGGCGGGAGGAGTCGGGGGAGGGGGTGGGGCTAGCAGGGTCGGGGGAGGGGTGGTTTCCATGACAATGTGTCCGTTGGGGACCAAGGTCTTGTCCTGACATGCTTTCTTACTGCGTGTTTCCAGAGGGCTGGTCTGGTGCTGTTTTGTCTTCTTAGGGTTGGGGTTATTCTCCAGGATGACCAGCTGACCCTGGGAGTCAGCCACCGCCCCGATGGCTGCTACCGCCACCTCCAGCCTCCGCTTGGAGTTCCTCAGCCCCTCACGCCCCTGCCTGCCCACCTCCTGCTTGGCACAGAGGCGACCGTTGAGGCGCACACCGCCCCCGTTAGCCACCTTGTACACCCCATTGGATAATAGCACCTGTTTGCGTGTTTTTGCTTTGCTATTCTGGGCTTTTCCTGAGTTGGAGAGGGGGAGTCGCTGGTGGCGGTGGTGATTGTTGCTATGGGCTCTATGGGTAGCAGCAGTGCTGTGTTTGCGGTGGTGATTGTTGCTATGGGCTCTATGGGTAGCAGCAGTGCTGTGTTTGTGGTGGTTCAGTTTGGTTTTCTTGACCAGTTCTCGTTTTGCTTTGGTGTGTGTGACTTGGCCCGTCACAGTTTTGGACGGCAGTCTGAAGTCTTTCGTTTTTTGGGCACCGGCCGTGTGCACACCTGGCTGGGAGAGCCGTGTGACGCCGTTCACTTTAAAGACCTGAGAGCAAGAGAGAGAACGAGAGAGAGAGATCAGAAACATTTGTTCATAAACATTCTGTGTTATAACACACACGCTCTCTCTCCCTCCGGAGCTGTGGCTTCACATTGAAGAAGTACAAACTAGTAAGCAAACATTTTAAACTGCAGCTATTCAATGAAGCCTATACATGGGTTGTTGTACTTTTAAATCTGCTATTGTAGACAAACACTCCTCACAGGGCAAGAAAACTAAACAATGTTAGCTTCAACACCTGAAAAAAAACATCCCGGCCCAAATAGGAGTGAGGCTTTAATTTTAGAGCCAACTGCTGTATGTAGAGAACACTACATAAAAAAAGGTTACGACTTGAAACTCTATCCCAGCACATGAAGACAGTTTTATTTGGTATAGTTTCCTTAAGCTCTTTAATTCGCCTTTAATGCCTCAAATAAAAGTTTTTTACCCTGCAGATCTGAGAACCCCTGCTGAACATGTGAGCTCTGAAATGTAGCTAGCTTAAGTTACATCGGGGGCCTCACTGGCTAAACGCAGCTGGGGGAATAAAGCCATCCAAACCCACCAGCGGAAGAAGCAGAGTTGTCTCCCTCTCTCTGTTCCCTCTGCTGCCCCCTGAACACCTCTGCATTAGGAGTACAATACAGCTGCAGCCCTGCTTCTATCAGGTGCAGCCAACACAAAGAGAGGCTATTAAAAGATAAGGGGAGTGAAATGTGACCCCCTTCATAAATCCTGCTCCCCTCAATAGTGGAAAAATACACACACAGACAGAGAGCACGAGAGAGAGAGAGAGAGAGCGAACCCCGTCGCCCCGGCAGGCCAGAGTGATGGATGGCGGAGTGGCTAAACGCAGTGTGACGTCTGCCAGGGTCTCAAAGCAGCACGATGCCAAAGATTCAACAAATACATCAGATTCTCAACTCTAGAGGGA
Source organism: Oncorhynchus mykiss (assembly GCF_013265735.2). Classification (NCBI taxonomy): domain Eukaryota; kingdom Metazoa; phylum Chordata; class Actinopteri; order Salmoniformes; family Salmonidae; genus Oncorhynchus; species Oncorhynchus mykiss. Next base: position 28,370,754 of record NC_050572.1, on the reverse strand, counting down.
TAGAGCTATAACCAAAGACAACATCAGATTCAGAGACTTCTGTCTGCAGAATTTAAACACCTTGCTTAAGGGTCAAACTCATCCATATTGCCTTCACGACCAAAAGAATAGAACAGAAAGCCAGTGGGCCAGCTGTGACCAAAACAGATATGCTGACAAAGGCACAGCGGAGCTGGGTGGTGGTTGTCTACTTTAGTTTCACCACTAGAGGGCTCACTGGCTCTACTCTGCTGCACAACTCTCTCAAGGGTTGGTGTGCATGTGAGCAGCGGCCTTTGCTCTGTAATAGTCTGGTCTGAGACAGAGAGGAGCGAGAGAGAGGAGACGGGCTACATCCCAGCCCTGTGGAGAAGGTGAAAGCCCCTGTAGAAGGCACTGAAAGACTGGCGAGAAAAAAAATCAAGAAAAATCATTACAGGAAACAGACAGAGTAAGCGAGGGAGAGGGAGAAAGAGTGAGGGAACAAGAGAGAACAGAACCACAGCCAACTCTCTGAAGTGGATTTTGGTCCCATGTGAGTGGAAAGAGAGGAGGGGGGAGGCGGGGGATGGCTCAGGATGACATCATGTGTTGCTATAGTCCATCTGCAGGATGGCGGGAAGATTAAATACGGAACATCTGCAGCTCAGCGGCCCATAGGAAGAGGACGGATCTACAGCAAATCAGCTGCTCATAGGAACAGACTGGATCCACTGCAGCTCAGCAGCCCATAGGAACAGACTGGATCCACTGCAGCTCAGCAGCCCATAGGAAGAGATCTAGAGCTCAGCAACCAATTTGAAAAGACCGGATCAGGAAGCGTAACCGTGACTCTTCCAGCGCATAGAGAAACGGACACACATAATAAAATTAAAAAAACACAAACAATGTAGCACTCAAAAGTACATAAAAACAAGCACATCAATGTGATAGCTGAAAAGATGGTATTCAAGGTCTGTCTACATGAATAGTCTTCAGCATAATGACTTTTAAAATGGAGACAAAGGTCAACAGGAGACAGGAGCAGCAGCTCAATTTTCCTGACCAAACATCCCTAAGTTCAGATTTCACAGAATATCATTAGTCTGGCTTGCGCTAACTAAATGCTGTATAAACAGGGCCAATGGGTTCTTGTATGATAATCATTTTGAACTATGGCTGATTCCCTTCCACAGACTAGGGATCATGATCGCGGTGCTATCGGCCAGGGGATTGGATATCGCCCTGATGCTGCACTCTCACAGTTAATATCAGAAGACTAAAAATGTGAATGCCTCAAAATTATTGGAGCTCTGTTGCCAAGGACGGTGAATCTGCCAGTACAACACATGAGCACACACACAGGGAGACAGACAGAGAGAGCGAGAGACAGAAAGCAGAGAGAGGGCAGAGGGCTAGAACAAAGGCCAATCACTTCAGCGTAGTTTGTCTTGGCTCTCCCCTGCTCATTGAGATTCATTGTTCCTTAATTAGTCAGTTGGCGGCACTTAAAACCGCCAGGCCCGGCATCGACATGAGACAGCGTGGCCCGGCTCCGGTGTACCGGCTGTCTGGGGGAGCCGAGCTGCCGGTCATGATGCTGCTCTCTCTGACGAGAGGCAAAGCCCCCAGTGCTCCCCTCTGATTAGCTCATGTAACTGTCAGAACCACAATGTGCATTTTAAACTGGGCCAAAGGTACTCTCCCTCCTCCCGTCATCCTCTCCTCCTTAGCAGAGCTCCTTCTTGGACAGGAAGGCAGATTTGACAGCCCAGCTCCAGTAGTAAATATAGTAACAGACTGCATCTGTGTAATGATTGTGTTTCAAAGGCAGGAGAGGAAAGGAGCTCAGGGATTTCACACTGAGCATGCTGCTGTTACGTTACTATATTAATAATATGTTCATCGTCGTCACACATTACTGCTCGTCTAATGATAATGTCTGCTCTCGCCTGGTGGTTACTGAAGCATGCTGGTCAGCCATCTTTATGACCGTTATAGAGAGTTACATATTAGCCGAATTAACCAAGCATACTGTTCAGGTATAGATACAGTACCTGCTTGCGGGGCTCCTCTGCAGCCCTCCTGTGAGGCAGTCCATTGGTAGTGTGGCCCCTGGCTGTGGCCTCTGGCTGGCTGAGGGCCTGCTCCCTCCGGGCCTCGGCCCTCTCACTGCGCTCCCTCACCTGCACCCACTCCTTCCCTCTGGGCTTGTGGCTGTCCCGGGGCGACTTGCTGTGGCCATTCAACACTGAACAGGAGAGAAAAGATGATCTTAGATCAGTTTAGAAGGTTGAACACTGGACCAAAAGTAGAGAAAAGATGATCTCAGATCTGTGTAGAAGGATGCTGCGGTGTTACAGTCTGAACTTAAAATGGATGAAACATATTTTTTTCTGACCCATCTACACACAATACCCCATAATGAAAAAGTGAAAACGTGTTTTTAATGGCCAGACCCAGCCAATCAGAATGAGTTTTTACCCCCAAAAAGGGCTTTATTACAGACATAAATACACCCCCCATTGTGTTGTGACAAAACTGCACATTTTAGGGTGGCCTTTTCCTGTCCCCAGCACAAGGTGCATCTGTGTAATGATCCGCTGGTTTAATCAGCTTCTTGATATATCACACCTGTCAGGTGGATGGATTATCTTGACAAGTTATAAAACGCTCACTAACAGGGATGTTAACATTTGTGCACAGCATTTGAGAAAAATAAGCTTTTTGTGCCTATGAAACATTAAATCGGATCTTTAATTTCAGCTCATGAAACACGAGACCAACATTTTACATGTTGCATTTATATTTTTGTTCGGTATACAAGTACACCCCCTGGACAGAATGTTAGTCTATCGCAGGGCCTTATCTCCAATCAATCTCCTTAATGCAGAGTGTCAAGCAGAAACGCATCAGGACCCATTTTTACAGTCTTTGGTATGACTCGGCCAAGGATCGAACGCCCAATCTTCCAATCTCGGACCGGACAGTCTAAATAACAAGGCCACTGAGTTTGTAGAGAGATGAGGTAGTTATTGCACACAGAGTGAGTCGATGCAACTTAAGTCACTTGTTAATAAGCACATTTCTACTCCTGAACTTATTTAGGCTTGCCATAACAAAGGGGTTGAATACTTATTGACTGAAAACGTTTCCGCTTTTCATTTGTAAAAAAAAAATGAAAAACATAATTCCACTTTGACATTATGGTGTACTGTGCATAGTCCAGTGACACCCCCAAAACATCTCATTTTAATCCATTTTAAGTTCAGGCTGGAACACAAAAGTCAAGGGGTGTGAGTTTTTTTCTGAAAGCACTGTATATTAAAACCTCAACAAGAATTTATAACGTCAATGAAATATTTTCTCCAGTCTTGTACAGTCACTTGTGGGGAACATTATGTTGGTCAAGCACCAGACTACAGCCCTGCTAACCTCAGACTAGTGCAGAAACACTGATATTAACTGTCTGAACCATTCAATTAACACATATTCAATAGTTCTCGCTTCATATTTTATGAGGTTCACCCCCACTCCATCTGCCAAAGTCCCTTTTTAAAAAGCTACCAGAAAACGCAACTCAATAAAAGGTGTTTAATCTAGAAATGTAAACATGGCTGGGGTTATTGAGGTGCAGGGTAATGAAAGCAGAGCTCTGTGGTTTCTCGCTCGCTCTTTCTCTGTGCCTTGCAGCTCATATAAACTACTGGAGTCCTGCCCATGCTGCATTTTAAAGTGTCACATCTGACACACGGCCTTATAGTGTACTGTACTGGCCAGGTCTGACAGTGTACTGGGAGACAGGCTTCTACGGTACTTACGGCCCAGGCCTAACACTGTACTGAGAGCGAGTGTGCTGCCATAGGACAGGCTAATTTGGTAAACGCTACTATGTCCAAGTGCTCACTTTCTAAACCCCTGTCTGCAAGTCTAGAGGAAGAACTGAAACACTGGCCTTGTTTCCATGGGGATTGCCTGGCCTGGAGGATATGTTGTCACAGGGAGGACTACAGCGTCTGGGACACAGCGAGCAACACCAAGCATATGCCACTGATAACATGTAGATGGTTCTTGTGTGGCTTTGCCTGCTTGTAGCTTTCACCACCACTGGCACAGTTCTGTTTTAACGTGACGCGTTTCCTTAAGACAAGCGCCCCTCAGAGTCACACACACACTTTCCCTCGAGAGATTTTCCAACTTTCCTGTTAAGCTGTCCATCTCTCCACGTCTGGGCAGCGTACAGTGTGTGCATGTAAGAGGCGGGGCTGTGGGGTGTGCGCTCCTTGTTTTCCGTCCCTGTTCCCCTCCTCCCTGGCTAGCTGTGAGCTGAATGCATAAACACCTTGTTACCTCTGTTCCCTCCTAGTGTTAATTGGAGTGGAAAGATGGAATGCTCCCTCAGAGAGGGAGAGAGAGTGTGGAGACTAACTCAGACATGCTCGGCTGCAGACAGCTCTACACATGTGGGTCTCTTGTACGTATTAGGTCCATTCCACCCGTTCCACTTCGGCCCTCAACCGTGATTGGTGAGTGTTAAATATCTGTGTTGTGATTGGTCAGGGCAGTTCGGGGTTAGGTTGGTGAAAAGGAGAGAGATGACAGTTTCTTACTGTTGGGTAGATAAGAGGTAAGGGGACGTTGTCGTACCGTGGCCGTTGATGGCATGTTTTCCTGGGGGTTTGCCCTTCCTGGGCGTGGACTGACAGGAAGTAGATGCCACGCTGATGTCTGGCTTCACATCCTCGTATTCCTCTTCATCGTCATCCAGCTCATCTTCATCCTGAGAGCTCCCAAAGTACGCCATGTTACTGGGCAACGCTGACAAACCTGGGGGGGGGGGGGGGGAAGAGAGAGAGAGAGAAGAGACAGAGCAGGTTAAAACCAATGAGAACCTACCGAGCAGTTGTGTGGAGAGGAGAGAGAGAGAGCTACTGCAGTCGTCTGAGAGTGCACCATGCAATACTGTAAAATCACAGCATCCCAGAAAATGTCATAAAAGCAGAACTGGTGATTTAAAATCTCATGGTGTCTAAAACTAACTAACTCCGATGCTTCCCACAGTTGTGTCAAATTGGCTTGATGTCCTTTGGGTGGTGGACCATTCTTGATACACACAGGAGACTGTTGAGTGAAAATCTCAGCAGCATTGCAGTTCTTGACACAAAACGGTGCGCCTGGCACCTACTACCATACCCTGTTCAAAGGCACTTCAATCTTTTGTCTGCCCATTCACCCTCTGAATGGCACACATCCACAACCCATGTCTCAAATCTTAACCATCCTTCTTTAACCGGTCTCCTCCCCTTCATCTTTAACCGGTCTCCTCCCCTTCATCTTAAACCTGACTCCTCCCCTTCATCTGTAACCTGACTCCTCCCCTTCATCATTAACCTGACTCCTCCCCTTCATCATTAACCTGACTCCTCCCCTTCATCTACACTGATTGAAGTGGATTTAACAAGTGACATCAATAAGGAATCATAGCTTTGACCTGTTCAGTCTATGTCATGGAGAGATCTTAATGCTTTGTAAACTCAATGTATATATATATATATATATATATATATATCTCTATTATGTGTGGGACTAGTTTGTAACAGAATACCTCAATTAAAATCACTTGGAGCTGATTTGCTGGTGTTTTACAGTCTTTCACGTCTAACAAAAAACGTTGCTCAGAAAACATCTAAATAAAAATCACCCATGGGCTGAATTTAGCCCACGGGCCACCAGTTTGGGAACCCTGCCCTAAAGTAAATCGAGCAAGCTGTTCCATGGCCAGCTGACGGAGGTCACCATCCATTGTGTTAGGATGGAACCACTGGGTAGGACGAGAGTCTGGTCTCTTGTGGCCATTAGAGACAGCAGAGGGAAAAGAAAGCGATGGTTTGTCTGCATCACCTCATTCTCCATTGTTATCATGACTAGTTTAATGACATTGTGGTTTATCGGTTTAAAGCGTCGTAATGGTCACAAATGAGCCTCGAGTAGGCCTAATGTTGTGAATCATTACATTGTATTACATTCCATTTTCATCTCATGTATCACAGGTCTATGTTGTAGTGTATTCATGTAAAAATGGGAAATACATCATTGTGTTTTATTAACATTTACTGTCTAGATCATGAGGACTTTAAAAAGAAATGCATAAACGTAACCAACCTTCATTTGGCCAGGAGGAGTAACCTGAAATGAGATATGGTGAAGCTAGAATTAGTCAGACATCAAACCAAAAAGTCATTATCAAATTAAAATGTATACCAAATCTATACAATCAATATCATTATATAACCTGGTTGTAGTGTAGTGCAGCAAAGTGAGCTTTAAGCTAAGCATCATTAACCAGCGACTCGTTTTTGAATTAAGCATCCTGCTGTATGGCAGACAACAGGGGAGCCAATGGGGTTAGGGTTACTTTGAATGCAGTAATGAATGACAGTGATATCGGAACCTTCTGAATCACATGCACATCACATCAGAATACAGTTCGTAAGCCTACACAACAGTCAGTACCCACAATGCAGCTTCGTCACGACAGGACTAAAACGGCAGCGTGGCCAAACGTGATACTTTAATGATACTTTGAATAGCTCCCTATGTAGACAGAGCCGAGACGCCAGTCCATTGTTATTAGGGTTAGGGGTCATTCAATAAGGTTTAGGAGTAGAGCCCAATGTGTAACGTGAGAAGAAGCCACGTCTGGACTAGGTTTGAGGTGCAGGAATCAGTCTAGCTAAGACCTGTAGAGGACTGGGCTAGCTGGGTTCTGTATACGCACTTTGTGACATCTGCTGATGTAAAAAGGGTTTTATAAATATATTTGATTGATTGACTGTATGGGAGTGTGGTACATAGCACATCTGTACCAGTTCTCCAGCACTTAAAAAAAAAAGAAGTCCTTTCTCACAGTGACAGAGGTCAGGGTGACTTAGAGTCAACAAACTCCCAATCAGCTCCAAATGACCTGCTTCATTAACAACATGGCTGCAATTACTGCCTTCACTGGGGTCACAGGGTCAATAGCTAGCAGACCGATGGGGCACAGGGTGAGGTCTCTTGTCCGATGGGTGGACGAGGGATCTTTTTCTGGGGAAGTGAGAGAGAAATAGGGGAGGATGAGACTGGACAATGTTATCCTATAACCTTTCCCGAGGGCCCAAAATAAGCCTGTTGCTCCCACTTTTTATTCAGTAGCCCCCAGAGAGTCCAATGGAGGAAGCCTGTTGGGCTGGCTCCTCTGGTCACTGGCGTCTGGTCTACAGCTAGGTTATATCTTCAGTGGCTGGTTCTCAGACAGAGGGGAGAAGGGTGGTGCTGGGTTTAACAGCCTCTCTGGCGCAGAGACTCCGTCTGTCAGCTCCCAGAGACAGAGAAATATAACCCAGGCCTCCCTCCTCCCTCTTCCAGGCCTGTTCCCCTCCCTCCTCCCTATCCTCAATTATGGGCCTTTTCATGTGCCTCAGAACCACAGGCAAATTATAATGAAGGCTGAAACAGTCTATTATGATTGGAATTTTAACTAGACAGGCGTAATTACAACCAAAATGGTTGACTTAAAATAAAAAACAATGAGGAGTTTAAACGACCAATCAAGGGCGTTAACTGAAGAAGAAAAAAATAACACATTTATAATCATCTGATTAACATCCATGTTACCGAAAAATAGCACTTCTCGTGGTCCTCACTTCTAGGCTACAGAGCCTCAGGAATCTCTAAAGCTGGTTGGAAAAGCAGTTCCAAGTGGTGTATAAAAAAAAAAATCTGCCCCCAGAGAGCTTCCTCTTCTCAAGCTGTTCCAACGGAAGCAGAGGGCCAAATCTCTGGCCGAATTCCCCGTCATAGACAGTGTGTGGAAAGACCACGCCAGCCCCTCTCTCTCGTACCCCTCATACTTCACCATGTGCCTCATCGGGAACAAGATAGGTGGAGAGGAGGGGAGGGAATGAAAGAGCGCCGACTGGGGCTTTTTCAATAACGTTGTTTTATAGGCCGATGCAGCGGAGTGAATCCGAGAGGATCGGGGATTATATCTCCTCCAATTTACATTCCTGAATGTCTGCAAATCCATTAACCCACGCTGCCCTCGGCTCTAGTCAGCTCTGGGAGTTGCTGGCTAAATTTAATCAGCCTTCCCTTCACAACGCAACCACGGCCGCAGCAGCAGCCTCAGACCTAGACCCATTCAATGTTCAACCAGCCATGGCATACACGCATATAGAAGTACCTGTTATGTAACACTGAATGAGAATATTAGTGGGGGTTATTCATCTACCACTTTATCTGGCATTATCCCACCCGTGTGTGTGCGTGTGTGCGCGCAGAGGAAGGCTCAAGCGGAGAGGAGAAAAAAATATATATCAGGGATAGCGTCACTGCCACTACCGACAATGACCCTCTCTACCCAAGGCTACAGGCTACAGACAAGGCCCAGAGACAGGCTGGCTGGACAGCCTCCAAATGGCTTTCTCCGCGGATATAAACAGCCGTAATGAAAAGGGATTTGAGAAGCTATGTAGCACATAAACATTACAGTGTGATTCGCTCCATTTTGTGTCTGTCGCATGTTACTCCACATTGCATCAGAGCAGCCAGACGTTTCCCCAAGAGGGATTAAAAATATATGGTTCCTGTTTAAAAACCAGAAGACAAGAACAGCTCATTATGATGCTGAGTCCCAGAGGTATAAGCAGTGGTGATTACAAGCTGCTGCTGTAGAGAACAAAAGACAGGAAAACTGAAATCACGGTGGGAACACTCTACTTTCATAACCAGCGCGTTGTCGTCAGAAGCTGTCAGACAGTGGGCATGCGGGAATACAGTTGAAGTTGGAAGTCTACATACACTTGGGTTGGAGTCATTAAAACTTGTTTTTCAACCACTCCACAGATTTCTTGTTAGCAAACTATAGTTTTGGCAAGTCGGTTAGGACATCAGAAGTTGACTGTGCCTTTAAACAGCATGGAAAATTCCATAAAATTATGTCATGGCTTTAGAAGCTCCTGATAAGCTAATTAACATCATTTGAGTCAATTGGAGGTGTACCTGTGGATGTATTTCAAGGACTACCTTCAAACTCAGTGCCTCTTTGCTTGACATCATGGAAAAATCTAATGAAATCAGCCAAGACCATCTGGATTCTTTTGTAGACCTCCACAAGTCTGGTTCATCCTTGGGAGCAATTTCCAAATGCCTGAAGGTACCACGTTCATCTGTACAAACAATAGTATGCAAGTATAAATACCATGGGACCACGCAGCCATCATACCGCTCAGAAAGGACACGCGTTCTATCTCTTAGAGATGAACGTACTGTGGTGCGAAAAGTGCAAATCAATCCCAGAACAACAGCAAAGGACCTTGTGAAGATGCTGGAGGAAACAGGTACAAAAGTATCTATATCCACAGTAAAACGAGTCCTTTATAGACATAATCTGAAAGGCTGCTTAGCAAGGAACAAGCCACTGCTCAAAGACTGCTATAAAAAAGCCAAACTACGGTTTGCAACTGCACATGGGGACAAATATCGTACTTTCTGAGAAATGTCCTCTAGTCTGATGAAACAAAATAGAATTGTTTGGCCATAATGACCATTGTTATGTTTGGAGGAAAAGGGGAGGCTTGCAAGCCGAAGAACACCATCCCAACCGTGAAGAACGGAGGTGGCAGCATCATGTTGTGGGGGTGCTTTGCTGCTGGAGGGACTGGTGCACTTCACAAAATAGATGGCATCATGAGGCAGGGAAATTATGTGGATATATTGAAGCAACATCTCAAGACATCAGTCAATAAGTTTAAGCTTGGTCGCAAATGGGTCTTCCAAATGGACAATGACCCCAAGCATACTTCCAAAGTTGTGGCAAAATGGCTTAAGGACAACAAAGTCAAGGTATTGGAGTTGCCATTACAAAGTCCTGACCTCAATCCCATAGAAAATTTGTGGGCAGAACTGAAAAAGTGTGCGCGAGCAAGGAGGCATAAAAACCTGACTCAGTTACACCAGCTCTGTCAGGAGGAATGGGCCAACATTCACCCAACTTATTGTGGGAAGCTTGTGGAAGGCTACCCGAAACATTTGACCCAAGTTAAACTACTGAAAGGCAATGCTACCAAATACAAATTGATTGTATGTAAACTCCTGACCCACTGGGAATGTGATGAAAGAAATAAAAGCTGAAATAAATAATTCTCTCTACTATTATTCTGACATTTCACATTCTTAAAATAAAGTGGTGATCCTAAAACAGGGAATGTTTACTAGGATTAAATGTCGGGAATTGTGAAAAACTGAGTTTAAATGTATTTGGCTGAGGTGTATGTAAACTTCCGACTTCAACTGTATGTGGTATGTTTGTCAGATAAGATAAACATTTGAGAGGATTCGAGCAGTTTAAACAGAATGGCCGATTGACCTCTAATTTCTACCAGGAACGCCATTGTTCTTCTAGCTCTGGAACAGACCAGACTGTGCCGACTGCTTGCCTACCCCTCCCTGTCCACTCTATGGGGCAAATGGAAATACATGTATACGGCACTAAGTGTTGGAAGCCAAACACAGCTGCCTGTTCTTGGGGCACCACCGACTGTTACACACCTAGCTAGCCTGGGCCACCAAAGTGGAATCAGACGTACAAAGCTCTCTGAATGAAAACAAAGGCCAAAAACAATTTTGAAAGATAAAACATTGAAACACTGCTTCCTTATGGTCGATATCCGTATGTCCCCAGGACACAGACCGCACACGTGCGCATGCATGCACACACACACATATATGCACACCTCTGCGCTGCCCTGTCAATCTTGCACGTCACCTCAATGCATTGGCCTCTTTCCAAATGGGCCATTAAAGTGAAGGAAGAGAGCGCAAAACCCTGTGTATGAAAATACCATTAAGGCAGCATGAGCTCCGCAGAGGACTCAGTCTGCCTCTCGGCCGGGTAACGGGGCTATAAATAAGGCTACCACAGAGACAGGGGGTGCGGCAGTCAACCAGGCACAGTGAAGATAAACAGGAAACTGATCAGGAGTTAGCATAGCATCCAAAACATGAACAGGAGTTGTCCAAACCCTGAACAGAAGACATTTACTGGGTCATTATGAGAACTGATCTGTTCCACTGAGTAGAAGGCAGCCAACCCTGTCAGTTTTACTGATCTCTAATTACGGTGCTCTGAACAGCGCTCTGTTACATTAAAGTGGCATTGGCTTTTAAAACACGAGCCGCCACATTCTCCTCTGGGCCTCTCAACTCCCAGCTGATTGCAGTTCTTTTTAACCTACTTTATGTTGCCAGCAGAGGTTAATGCCAATACCAAATTAATCTAAAATCGAGGCATTATTCTTCCTAAAGGGCCATTTCTGTTTGTGATGGAGTCATGAAGGGTTCTTCTGGGTGGGAGGAGACACTGTTCAGAGTTAAACACACTCTGGGACTGAGGACAGCAGTAAAAGCCAAGGCCAAGGCTGTTCAGAAAAAAACATCCCCAAAAAAATCTTTGAATCAAATTGTATTTGTCACATGTGCCGAATACATCAGGTGTATGTATACCTGGGACATTACCCTGAAATACAAGCCCTTAACCAACAACGCAGTTCAATAAATAGAGTTAAGAAAATATTTACTAAATAAACTAAAGTCAAAATAAAAATAAAAAGTAACAATAGAATTACATAACAATAATGAGTCATGGCCAAAAGTTGAGAATGAAACAAATATTCATTTTCACAAAGTCTGCTGCCTCACTTTGTATGGTGGCAATTTGCATATACTCCAGAATGTTATGAAGAGTGATCAGATGAATTGCAATTAATTGCAAAGTCCCTCTTTGCCATGGAAATGAACTGAATCCCCCAAAAATATTTCCACTGAATTTCAGCCCTGCCACAAAAGGACCAGCTGACATGTCAGTGATTCTCTCGTTAACACAGGTGTGAGTGTTGACGAGGACAAGACTGGAGATCACTCAGTCATGCTGAAAGCTTCAAATAACAGACTGGAAGCTTCAAAAGGATGGTGGTGCTTGGAATCATTGTTCTTCCTCTGTCAACTGTGGCTACTTGCAGGGAAACACGTGCCGTCATCATTGCTTTGCACAAAAAGGGCTTCACAGGCAAGGATATTGCTGCCAGTGAGATTGCACCTAAATCAACCATTTATCGGATCATCAAGAACTTCAAGGAGGGCGGTTCAATTGTTGTGAAGAAGGCTTCAGGGCACCCAAGAAAGTCCAGCAAGCGCCTGGACCGTCTCCTAAAGTTGATTCAGCTGCGGGATCAGGGCACCACCAGTACAGAACTTGCTCAGGAATGGCAGCAGGCAGGTGTTAGTGCATCTGCACGCACAAAGATGTGAAGACTTTTGGAGGATGGCCTGGTGTCAAGAAGGGCAGCAAAGCCACTTCTCTCCAGGAAAAACATCAGGGACAGACTGATATTCTACAATAGGTACAGGGATTGGACCGCTGAGGACTGGGGTAAAGTAATTTTCTCTGTTGAATCCCCTTTCCGATTGTTTGGGGCATCCGGAAAAAAGCTTGTCCGGAGAAGACAAGGTGAGCGCTACCATCAGTCCTGTGTCATGCCAACAGTAAAGCATCCTGAGACCATTCATGTGTGGGGTTGCCTCTCAGCCAAGGGAGTGGGCTCACTCACAATTTTGCCTAAGAACACAGCCATGAATAAAGAATGGTAACAACATATCCTCAGAGAGCAACTTCTCCCAACCATACAGGAACAGTTTGGTGACAAACAATGCCTTTTCCAGCACGATGGAGCGCAAAACGGAACAAAACATTGATATTTTGGGTCCGTGGCCAGGAAACTCCCCAGTTCCCATTGAGAACGTGTGGTCAATCCGCAAGAGGCGGGTGGACAAACAAAAAGCCACACATTCTGACAAACTCCAAGCATTGATTATGCAAGAATGGGCTGCCATCAGTCAGGATGTGGCCCAGAAGTTAATTGACAGCATGCCAGGGCAGATTGCAGAGGTCTTGAAAAAGAAGTGTCAACACTGCAAATATTGACTCTTTGCATCAACTTCATGGAATTGTCAATAAAAGCCTTTGACACTTATGAAATGCTTGTAATTATACTTCAGTATTCCATAGTAACATCTGACAAAAATATCTAAAGACACTGAAGCAGCAAACTTTGTGGAAATTAATATTTGTGTCATTCTCAAAACTTTTGGCCACGACTGTACAGGGGGTACCGGTACCAAGTCAATGTGCGGGGGGTACAGGTTAGTCAAGGTACATATAGGTGGGGGTAAAGTGACTATGCATAGATAATAAACAGCGAGTAACAGCAGTGATGTAAATAGCCCAGGTGGCCATTTGATTAATTGTTCAGCAGTCTTATAGCTTGGGGGTAGAAGCTGTTTAGTAGCCTTTTGGACCTTTGCTCTGTGAGGTTATACTCCACTTCTCGATTTCTCTGTTGACATTTCAATTTATAATTGAGATAAAGAGTAAAAGGAAAACTGGCCTTACAGTGAACTTCTTGAATCCTGTATAACACGTTATAAAGCACTACAGAAAAGAGGTGAGATTTCAGCTGAACCCTGAGCCTGTAATGCTGCCCTTATTTCCCTAGCTGGCCGTGTTTGTGTTGGTGGGCGGCAGATAGCATCCCGGGCCTCTCAGTGCCCTCAGGAGCAGGATTAGCTGGCCCTACCAGGATGTCTGTGTAGGTGTGTGTGGAGGGGGGCACTTAAAGCTGAGACTAAATAATGAACATTGTTATCTGCACACACTGTTGAAATGTTACCTGTAGAAATGGTCAATGTGTAACCTGTGAGGACAGAACGGGTTTGGTGTTTGCCTTGTCAGAGGTGGGAGTGAGGTGGGAGGATGAAGGGTTGGGTGTGTGTAGGGGTGGATGAACGGGTTTGGTGTTTGCCTTGTCAGAGGTGGGAGTGAGGTGGGAGGATGAAGGGTCGGGTGTGTGTAGGGGTGGATGAACGGGTTTGGTGTTTGCCTTGTCAGAGGTGGGAGTGAGGTGGGAGGATGAAGGGTTGGGTGTGTGTAGGGGTGGATGAACGGGTTTGGTGTTTGCCTTGTCAGAGGTGGGAGTGAGGTGGGAGGATGAAGGGTTGGGTGTGTGTAGGGGTGGATGAACGGGTTTGGTGTTTGCCTTGTCAGAGGTGGGAGTGAGGTGGGAGGATGAAGGGTTGGGTGTGTGTAGGGGTGGATGAACGGGTTTGGTGTTTGCCTTGTCAGAGGTGGGAGTGAGGTGGGAGGATGAAGGGTTGGGTGTGTGTAGGGGTGGATGCACGGGTTTGGTGTTTGCCTTGTCAGAGGTGGGAGTGAGGTGGGAGGATGAAGGGTCGAGTGTGTGTAGGGGTGGATGAACGGGTTTGCTGATGAAAGGGTGAGATGTTAGGCATGGACTACAGGGTTACTGTACCTCTCAGGCAGAGGAAGGTGAGGAAGTCCTCAGTCTTGGGTTTCCGTCTGGAGATGTCTCTGATGTGAGCGGAGGGGGCGGGCAGGGCGGTATCAGACACCTTGACCGGTGTGGTGCTGGGAGAGTTGGGCTGAGACTGGGCAAACTTCCTCTGCGCTTGCAGTCTGGGCCTGGGAAGAGACAGGTGAAAATAGGATTATTCCCATGCATTCTTACACAGACCCACTGCCCTGTGTTGTGTATGCATTTCATTTAGTTCGGAAGCCCAGGCTTAGCTCAATGGCCTTTCAATCATGACCCCAGGCTCTGACCGAGTTGCCCTGGATGGATCTAAACAGAAGAATACTACAAAGTAGGAACAAGGAGTTAGCCAGCCAACTTGCCGGAATATTCTGAAATATATATTTTTTATTAAAAAAAAAGGGTATGCCTGAAATGGGCACAGTCTGATTGACACAACTATCTATGTTTAGCTTTCTTAAAGAAACAGAAAATCCACATATTTCTGTATTTTTAATCAAAGTCAGCTGCTTTGTAGTATACCCCTCTGTTCAGCAGTTTAACTCATCTCTGGTCTCAGTTGTTGGTTTGACTCCTTTCGTCAGTCTGGTCCTTGAACATCATTTAATTATCTTTAATATCAACACTGCAGTGTCCAGGGAGGCTAAAACAATGATAATGCTCCTTCAGAATAACTCCCAGCAGCACCAGCCAGCAGCCGTCCACCTCATAACAGACTTCTGATTTATAATTAAGTTCTCCATTAAAAGCCAAGACCTCTGCAGCAGCTGACAACTGATAACAAGCACAAAGGAGGCGTCAAATTGCCAACAGACGTTCAAGGCCAGATCTCTCTTTTTCTCTGTCTATCCATCGCCCTCTCTGAGATCCACAGGGCCTTTCAGATCTCTTTTTCTGCTCGGTCTCCGTCTCTCCTCTCTTCTGATTCCACGGGGGGGGGGGGCAGGCTGACAGGATGGAATACTAAGAGCAGCTTGTCTGGTGGACCTGGTCAGACCTCTTCATCTCTTATCTCACCCACGCAGCCATTTCATTTCACAATCATTTCATCATCTCTTTGTCTCAGGGATGTTTGATGCCAGATACACGGCTGTCTTACAATAAACAGAAAAAGACAACGCCGCGGTCATACTGCCTCCCCGTATACCGCCACGCTGTTTGAAATCATCTCCCATTCAATCGGATGCTTGTTAGGAGATGTTCAGCCCTGCTAGGTGGGTTGACAGGCACAGACAGCATCACTAATCAATTGAGACCACAGCCGCTTGCTCCAGACAGATTGTGACTACCCGGGTGATTGTCTCATCGCGCTACATGTAGGGGAATGCTTCATGATATCTTAGTGATTTCTTCATGTATTAAAATGTTTAAATATTGCAAATCATGCCCTGAAAACACCCACAATGCATTTTGGTTCCATCAAGCACCCGGAACCTACAACGTTCCAATTCCACTTGAATCACGAAGCAATACGCAGCCTATAACCAACCAAATACTAAATTACTCCCTCACTAACTGTAAGCACCAGCTGTCAGACCAGCTCACGTATCACTGCACAGCCCATCTGTAAGTAGTCCATCCATCTACCTCGTCCCCATCCTGTTATTTATTTTGCCCCCAGTATCTCTACTTGCACTCATCTTCTGCACATCTAGTGTTTAATTGCTATATTGTAATTATTTTGCCACTATGGCCTATTTATTGCCTTACCTCCCTTATCCTACCTCATTTGCACACACTGTATACAGACTTTTTCTATTATTGACTGTACGTTAGTTTATTCCATGTGTAACTCTGTTGTTTGTGTCGCACTGCTTTGCCTTGGCCAGGTCGCAGTTGTAAACGAGAACTTGTTCTCAACTAGCCTACCTAGTTAAATAAAAGGTGATATAAAAAATAAATACCTTGAACAAGAAGCTGTGAGAAGAGATTGCATCGACACACACACACACACACACACACACACACACACACACACACACACACACACACGGTTCAGTGACTGAATAATCTGCCCGGTTCCTGAGAGAAGCCATTGTTCAAGAATGATTCTGTATTGGATGAGTAGGTGCATCAGTATGATAACCAATCTGTTCATGCTTTAGATCAGCCAGTGAAGAGAAAAACTAAAAAAAGGTTCAGTTTCTGCTCCCCCTGAAAGGACCAATGGCTGCCGCAGGTCACACCTGAGCAGGACTTGTGACAGGTGTCAGACGGCTGGTTTCGCCAGCCCATCATTATGTTGTGGATGGAACTATCAGTTTCACTGCCAGACTGGTAAAACATGAGCTGTTTAAACAGCCTGGCTCTGGCGGTCCTATAGCCGGCCGGGCGCTACTGTGCATCATGGAGACTAGTGCAGATTAGAGTTGCAGAATGCATTAGTTACAGTGGCTCCCTGACACTACAGCTCATTGAAGGGAGTTCCAACACTACAACTTACTTCGGGTAGAACCATCACTACAACTCCCTTAGAACATGGATGAGGGGTATTTAATTACTGCCTCCCAGACAGTAACAGGATAAAAACATATATTTCAATAAACCCTTTCAGAAATAGCATCCTTCAGCTTTCATAGGAATAGAACCAGAAATAAATAGGAGCCCTGTAACTTGACAGGGTTGTTAAAGGGTCAGTTAGAAACGTAAGTTGTCCCAGTAAAACGATGAGAACTGCAATAGTTTTACTGGCCCATCTTTAACTATGAGAAGAGCCATGCCACTAACATCCTGTCTAGACAGACCTGAGCCCCAATGAGCACTGTGGCTGAATCACAAGGCTAACCTTTCCCCAGGGGGACAAAGTACAGACCATCTACAGTCAGAATGTCATGGCACCAAGTACCCACAATGCCAGATAGACACAAACAGCAGACACACCAACAGACACCAAGCCCCTCAAACCCAGAGCCTCTCTGCAGAAAGGTCTCGCTGACGCACAAACTTGTCAACACTGTCACTTAGAGCTGCTTATTGAGGCCCTTTCGGATTTACCCGGTATTCCTTCTATAGGTGTCTAAAGGCACGCTAGGTTTTAAAGTTCAGCAAGGCTGTTCATTACCACCACGCACTACTTAATCCTGACTCGGGCGCATTACCAAGGCAGCTAGTCTAAGGGAGGGAGAGCGCGGAGAGAGAGCAGTGGAGGCGCATGCATACAGAGGAGGGAGGAAGAATTACTGCAGGATGTCCCATTCATCCAAGGCTAATCTTCCTCATCTTCCTCTTCCTCCCACTCCTCGCTCTTCAAAGCTGCCGTTCCTCTGATATTACATGTGTCTCTACTCTGTATCATTGATTAGCTGTCAGAGAGGGTTCCCCAGAGCCGGTCACGGCAACACTGCCTGGGTTCCCCAGAGCCGGTCACGGCAACACTGCCTGGGTTCCCCCGGCTAAATGAGGTTCTAAACCACTCCAGATGGTCCTAATAAACTCTAGCAGCAGACACTGCAGCGCTCAGCAGCTGGAGAGGAGACAAGACTGTCCTGTCAGACACTCATGCAGGAAAGACCGAGAGAGAGACAGGAAATACCTAGTCAGTTGCCCAACAATGCATTCAACCAAAACGTGTCTCCCGTATTTAACCCAACCCCTCAGAGAGAGGTGCAGGGGGCTGCCTTAAAAATCGACATCCCGGGGAGGAGTTGTTGTTCGGGGTTAACTTCCTTGCTCAAGGGCAGAAAGGCATATTTTTCCACCTTGCCAGCTCGGGGATTTGAACCAGCGACCTTTTGTTTACTGGTCCAATGCTCTGAACCACTAGGCTCCCTGCCGCCCCAGAAAGACTGAGTAAAGCCAAGGCAGGTCAGCAATATTCAGTTAAGCTGCAGTAATGGTTCTTGCGCCCTTGTTTAAAAGTATTGATCGACATCACACTAACACAACCATGAGAGGAGTGTGTAGCTGATAAACCCGCCCAGGCTTTAGTATCCAGGTGAAACTACAGCCACAAGCTTTGTGGCCAACATCTCTCCTCACAGCAGCACCATTCCACTGGAACATCAGCACCACGCCCATGGCTGTCAATACAAACATTAAGCCTGGAGGACCCAAATGACTGAGATTCTAAAGCAGGGTTAGTGGAAACCACACTCAGGGAGAGAGCCACTCTGGCTAATGTGTTTATTGCTTTTCTGTCTGAGTGTTGAGCACCTGGAGGAGAGACGGCCTTGAATGCAGCTGACTGACCTGGTGACCCCGGGTCTTGAAGTCTAAATCTCTTGAATTTCATCTAAGGGTCCATTAAATTATTCTAAGGGGCAATAGTTGTAACTATAGCATTGTCTGGAATGTGCCGATGCTGAATAACCTTGAGAGTCCTGCGTGATGCAGGTCCATGCTGCCTGGTGGTGTTTATTCTATTCACAATTTAGACTCCTGTTAGACATTGACACTCCATATTAAAACACGAGCTTTCTATTCAGACAACTCGATTAAGATGTGTGCTGCTTTCAGCTTTCTGGACACAATTGCTCTGGTAGTCATAGACACAGGCTAAATACTGAGGGAATATCAACGAGTTTGAGATCTCAGCATTGAACTGTATCTGAGGGAATATAAAAAATACCCAGGGATTTAAAGAGATGGATGTGGGAGTTAAAACGTAATCTTCACAATAGATCAACCTACATTGGCCTAAATAAACATGATATGGCTACAGGGCACATATGTCTAGTATTACGAATGTACTGTATAAATACACACCTTTATAAAACACTGACACATTGACCGACATTTTAAACAAGACGAAAGCACACCAGTGGTGAACACATTTCTCTTATGGATGTGAAACAGGGAGTGTTGGCGAACATTCCAATGTAAGTCATCACAGACTAACAAATGTATTGGCCCAGGGTTGTGTGATGTGTACACACGGTTGTGTAATGTGTACACAAGGCTTAAATGACTCCGACACGATGATCTTCACACCTAATCCACTTTGCACATAATTTCCTTAAAAGCAACCTAAGCCCACGTGCTGCATAATGCATGAACTGTGGGAAGAGGAGAGGTTGAAACCTGTCCTGTGTGCACTATTGCACTTTAGTATAGTACCCTTCACTGTGTCCACCACTGTTCATTAGTATACTACCATGTTACTGTGTCCACCACTGTTCATGAGTATACTACCATGTTACTGTGTCCACCACTGTTCATTATTATACTTCCAAGTTACTGTGTTCACCACTGTTCATTATTATACTACCATGTTACTGTGTCCACTATTGTTCATTATTATACTACCATGTTACTGTGTCCACTATTGTTCATTATTATACTACCATGTTACTGTGTCCACTATTGTTCATTATTATACTACCATGTTACTGTGTCCACTATTGTTCATTATTATACTACCATGTTACTGTGTTCACCACTGTTCATTATTATACTACCATGTTACTGTGTCCACTATTGTTCATTATTATACTACCATGTTACTGTGTCCACTATTGTTCATTATTATACTACCATGTTACTGTGTCCACTATTGTTCATTATTATACTACCAGTGTACTGGGACCATTCTCTATGCTTAGAGCAGTGAGCTGATGAACTGTGTATTAAGTTGGAGCTGGACAACGTCACCTTATCTCCTCGGCTCAGTGGGTCGACCGCTTTACCGGACTGACCCTAGCCTCTGACCTTTAACCCCTGAGCTTGGCGGCCATCTTAAATCAAGCTAAGCCAGGTCAATATTCAGGCTCAGAGAAAGACTGTGCTGCGGTTGTTATCACCAAAGACATCACTTTAAAATCAGGACCAGGTCAGAAGACACCTAGGACATTATCCATGACATCACATGCGCTCTGATTGGTTCTGGAACATGGGCAATGCCACGCAGTCCAAATTTGATCATGATAGAACAAACATCTCTCCAGCACTGCTGTATAGTTTGTTGCGATGGTGCAGTTTTATTCCTTTGATACGCCTACTGTCTTCAGTGAATACATGCAGCTTGCAGAGAATAGAGAAACTGGAACAAATAATGTGCATAGCAAAGCCTTGCTCCATCTCAGATCTCACCTACTGTGTTCACTAGGGGGTGGCAGGGTATACAATATCACAATGGGCGATAACACACTCCTCTGCAGACAGTATTGTGATCGAGTTTATTCAGACCACTCTGTGAGAGTATGTAGTTGGTTATTAATATCCCTAAGGCTGCCATCTTTATTGAGGCTTGGTAAAGTGGTTTAGAGAGCAGGAGAAATAGCGAGAGAGGAGTTAAAAGGAATTATAAAATGAGTCTCAGTGACAAGAGGTTGTTGACTTCGGAACCAAACGTGAATAATAACTTAAATGGGAAAGAGAGAGGAAGACAAAAAAAAACACTGGAACACACATGCACTGTGGGTAACAACAGTAAGAGCAGTAACAGTGCAGGGTAACTGAAGATGGTTCAGCCAATCCTCTGTGACTTAGTGTGATACGTTTTTTGTGACTGGCCATCTTATGCTACAGTAACTAGCTACGCAGGGTTGGATATCTCACCTGCCTGTCAGATCCATTGGATATACTGACAGTTTAAACTGCCCTGAGTCGTTACAACACTATAGTAGGCATGACACAGCCCGTGACTCGTCAAGAGATGTTCTATATAGCTAAACACTTCTCATGTGACTTTACAGCTCATCAATAGTACTATTTACAACTCATCAATAGTACTATTATGGGTGGCTTTTAAAAATGGTGGGATTCCTTAGAGGGAGTGCAACATATAATCACTCACATATGGCACCACTGATTATACACTGAACAAAAACATGTGTAAAGTGTTGGACCCCTGTTTCATGAGGTGAAATAAAAGACCACAAAAAATGTTCCACACATACAAAAAAACGTTTTCTCTCGGACTGTGCACAAATGTGTACATCCCTTTTATTGAGCATTTCTCCTTTGCCAAGATAATCCAGCCACCTGACAGGTGTGGCATATCAATTTCAAAAAAATATTTTTGAATTTCGCGCGCTGCCATTCAGCGGAATGTTGTCGAGGGGTTCCCTGCGCAAGAAAGGTTAAGTGTATATCACTGATATACAGTGCCTTCAGAAGGCATTCACACCCCTTGACTTTTCCACATTTTGTTAAGTTACAGCCTGAATTCAAAATGGATACAATTGAGATCATCACTGGCCTACACACACACACACAATGGCCTACACTGGCCTACACACACACAATAATGTCAAAGTGAAAGTATGGTTTTAGACATTTTTACAAATGAATAAAAAAAATGAAAAATCTAAAATGTCAATAAGTATTCAAACCCTTTATTATGGAAACCACAAATAAATTCAGGAGTAAGTATTTTGCTTAACAAGTCACAAAAGTGTTTTACATGATTTTAATGACTGCCTCATCTCTGTACCCCACATACAGACAATTGTAAGGTCCCTCAGTCGAGCAGTGAATTTCAAACACAGATTCAGACATTGAATTTCTCTTTGAGCATGGTAAAGTTATTGATTACAATTTTGATGGTGTATAAACACACCCAGCCACTAAAGATATAGGCGTCCTTCCTAACTCAGTTTCCAGAGAGGAAGGAAACCACTCAGGGATTTTCACCACGAGGCCAAGGGAGGCTTTAAAACAGTTTGAGTTTAATGGCTGTGATAGGAGAAAACTGAAGATGGATGCTGATGCTCCAGATACTCAACAAGTCTAAAGAATGCCAGTTGTATTGCTTCTTTAAATCAGCACAACCGTTTTCAGCTGCGCTAACATCATTTCAAAAAAAGGTTTTCTAATTATCAATTAGCCTTTTAAAATTCTAAACTTGGATTAGCTAACACAGGATGCCATTGAAACACAGGAGTGATGGTTGCTGATAATGGGCTTCTGTACGCCTGTGTAGATCTTCAATCAAATAAAATCTGCAGTTTCCAGCTACACTAGTCATTTACAGCATTAAAACTTCAGGCTCGGTGGGTCCCCCCCACGGGACAGTTGAGCTAATGTATGCTAATGCGATTAGCATTAAGTTGTAAGTAACAAGAACATTTCCCAGGACATAGACATATCTGATATTGGCAGAACGCTTCAATTCTTGTTAATCTAACTGCACAGTCCAATTTACTGTAGTGATTAGAGTGAAATAGTACCACGCTATTGTTTGAAGAGAGTGCACAGTTTTAAACTTGAAAGGTTATTAATAAACAAAATTGGGCACATTTGGCCAGTCTTGATACAACATTTTGAAAATAAATGCAATGATTCATTGGATCAGTCTAAAACTTTGCTCATACTGCATCTAGTGGCCAAAACCTAAATTGCTCCTGGGCTGGAATAATACATTATGGCCGTTCTCTTGCATTTCAAAGATGGTACCATTTTTTTTTATACAAAAAACAGTTGGTTCTCTCTTTGTATTATGTTTCACCAGAGCTAATGTTTTATATTCTCCTACATTACTTTCACATTTCTGCAAACTTCAAAGTGTTTCCTTTCAAATTATATCAATAATATGCATATACTTGCTTCAGGGCCTGAGCTACAGGCAGTTAAGATTTGGGAATGTCATTTTAGGCGAAAATTTTAACAAAAAGGCACGGATCCTTATTAATGTCTACACTGTATTTCTGATCAATGATGTTATTTTAAAATGGACTTTAAAAAATGTATTTAAAAAAGGACATTTCTAAGTGACCTCAAACGTTTTAGTGTATGTACATGAGATATATGCATTTCATTTTCGATAAACGTGCTCAAATTTTTTTTAAAACAACATGTTTTGACTTTGTCATTGCGGGCTATTGTGTGTAGATGGGTGAGAAGACCGAAAGAAAGCGCATTACTAACTTAGCATTCATTAAAACAAACAAGCAAGCTCAATGAGCTCTACTTGGCTTCTGCTACTGAGGAGAACTGGCTTCAATAAAATCACCATAAGATGTGGAGCTCTCCAACTATGGTCACCATGGCTGAACCCTGTGTTTCCTACTTCAGCCTGGGTAGTATGGCTGGGAACTGGAGAGAAAGGGAAGAGGGGGGGGGGGGGGGGGGGGGGGGGGGAGCACATCTTCCGTACTTGGCAGGGAGGGGAGGTCCTGGTGCGTGATCTCCCATCTCGGGTTCCTGCGAAGACAAACATCACCCAGATCCCAAACGCCTCCCTTGGACCCACTTCCCCTCAGACATACAGGGACCCTCCCCTGCCCCCCAGGATGCTGCAGCCAAAACCATGCACCTGCGCCTCCCCTCCCCTCTCTTGTTATTGCATTGCCAGGTGTGAAAGGTCCTGGCAGCTCCTCAGTCAGCCACCCTGTTATAGACTGGCGTGGGCTGCAGATGCCAGGGCCAAGAAGTCGTCCTCCACACACACACACACCAAAAGGCCTGAGCCATTGCCAAGCGCTCTGTAAGCCGGCTGCTCATTAAGAGAGGGAGAGCCTGCTTTTATTTCCTGCATGAGAACTAATGAAAAGCACCCTAGTGAACACAGGCCTGTTGACACTACGCCTGTCTACTTCTCTCCTCCATCTGTCCATCTTGCTCTCCTTTTCAGGTTTGCCAGGCCTCAATGACCAGGTCTGCTGGACTATTCACTAACAGGTACTGCAAGATACCACACACACACACGAAAATAGGACAGGTGGAGACGGTGGCAGAGGAAACATGCATTGGCTGGCTACACAGAGGGTCTCATAGTGAGAGAGATTACAGAGCCGATCTATGTGCTATGGCTTCTGCAATACAGCATATGTGAATTAATTATTAGCATTTAATGTAGCTGGGAGTGTGTGTGTGTAGCAATACATTTAATCCACAGTGACTGGTCTGCTACAGGCCGAGGACCTGCCGTTTGAGAGCGAAGCCCTCCCAGTCGCTCTCACTACCCCTATTCCCCAGTCTCCAACAGCCCACCCCAGTATCCTCCAGTCCCTCACTAGTCTCCTTCTGCCCTTCCCGAGGACCAGTCTCCTGTATCTTATTAACTTCTTTGGGGTAGGGGGCAGTATTGGGTAGCTTGGATGAAAAACGTGCCCAAATTAAGCTGCCTGCTACTCAGCCGTAAAAGCTAGAATTCATCATAGGTACACTTCAACTATGACAGACAAAATGAGAAAAAAAATCCAGAAAATCACATTGAAGGATTTTTTATTTGCAAATTATGGTGGAAAATAAGTATTTGGTCAATAACAAAAGTTTCTCAATACTTTGTTGTATACCCTTTGTTGGCAATGACAGAGGTCAAATGTTTTCTGTAAGTCTTCACAAGGTTTTCACACACTGTTGCTGGTATTTTGGCCCATTCCTCCATGCAGATCTCCTCTAGAGCAGTGATGTTTTGGGGCTGTTGCTGGGCAACACAGAACTTTCAACTCCCTCCAAAGATGTTCTATGGGGTTGAGATCTGGAGACTGGCTATGCCACTCCAGGACCTTGAAATGCTTCTTACGAAGCCACTCCTTCGTTGCCCGGGCGGTGTGTTTGGGATCATTGTCATGCTGAAAGACCCAGCCATGTTTCAACTTCAATGCCCTTGCCGATGGAAGGAGGTTTTCACTCAAAATCTCACGATACATGGTCCCATTCATTCTTTCCAGTCGTCCTGGTCCTTTTGCAGAAAAACAGCCCCAAAGCATGACGTTTCCACCCCCATGTTTCACAGTAGGTATGGTGTTCTTTGGATGCAACTCAGCTTTCTTTGTCCTCCAAACACGACGAGTTGAGTTTTTACCAAAAAGTTATATTTTGGTTTCATCTGACCATATGACATTCTCCCAATCTTCTTCTGGATCATCCAAATGCTCTCTAGCAAACTTCAGACGGGCCTGGACATGTACTAGCTTAAGCAGGGGGACACGTCTGGCACTGCAGGATTTGAGTCCCTGGCGGCGTAGTGTGTTACTGATGGTAGGCTTTGTTACTTTGGTCCCAGCTCTCTGCAGGTCATTCACTAGGTCCCCCCGTGTGGTTCTGGGATTTTTGCTCACCGTTCTTGTGATCATTTTGACCCCACGGGGTGAGATCTTGCGTGGAGCCCCAGATCGAGGGAGATTATCAGTGGTCTTGTATGTCTTCCATTTCCTAATAATTGCTCCCACAGTTGATTTCTTCAAACCAAGCTGCTTACCTATTGCAGATTCAGTCTTCCCAGCCTGGTGCAGGTCTACAATTTTGTTTCTGGTGTCTTGGCCATAGTGGAGTTTGGAGTGTGACTGTTTGAGGTTGTGGACAGGTGTCTTTTATACTGATAACAAGTTCAAACAGGTGCCATTAATACAGGTAACGAGTGGAGGACAGAGGAGCCTCTTAAAGAAGAAGTTACAGGTCTGTGAGAGCCAGAAATCTTGCTTGTTTGTAGGTGACCAAATACTTATTTTCCACCATAATTTGTAAATAAATTCATAAAAATTCCTACAATGTGATTTTCTGGATTTTTTTTCTCATTTTGTCTGTCATAGTTGAAGTGTACCTATGATGAAAATTACAGGCCTCTCATCTTTTTAAGTGGGAGAACTTGCACAATTGGTGGCTGACTAAATACTTTTTTGCCCCACTGTATTTGGACATAACTGATGGACATTATCGAACAAATCAAACATTTATGGTGGAACTGGGATTCCTGGGAGTGCATTCTGATGAAGATCATCAAAGGTAAGTTAATATTTAAAATTATATTTCTGAGTAAATTTGACTACCCAATATGGCGGGTATCTTTTTGGCTGCTTTGTTATCTAACGGCTGTACTCAGATTATTGCATGGTTTGCTTTCTCCGTAAATTTTTTTTGAAATCTGACAGTGGTTGCATTAAGGAGAAGTTTATCTAAAGTTTCATGTATAATAGTCGTATCTTTATTAATGTTTAATATGAGTATTTCTGTAAATTGATGTGGCTCTCTGCAATATCAACGCATGTTTTAGAACTACTGAATGTAACGCGCCAATGTATACTCAGATTTAAAAAAAATATAAATATGAACTTTATCAAACAAAACATACATGTATTGCGTAACATGAAGTCCTATGAGTGTCATCTGATTTAGATCAAAGGTTAGTGATTAATTTTCTCTCTTTCTGCTTTTTGTGACTCCTCTTTGGCTGTAAAAAAATGTTTTTCTGTGGCTTGGTGGTGACCTAACAATCGTTTGTGGTGCTTTCGCTGTAAATCCTTTTTGAAATCAGACACTGTGGCTGGATTTAAGAGAATTTTATCTTTAAAATGGTGTAAAATACTTGTATGCTTGAGGAATTTTAATTATGAGATTTTTGTTGTTTTGAATTTGGCACCCTGCACTTTCACTGGCTGTTGGGGTCCTAGACAGGTTAACTAAACAAACGTTTCCCAGGTGACAGTCAGCCAAGAGGTACAGAGCACCACGTCAGTGGGGAACCGTACAAGGAATGACCAGGCCAACATGTTCAATCTGGGCACAATATTTCACTCATATACTATATAGACGGTTTTCAGAGTCTTCACCCTAACTTCATCCAATCTCCACACACACACACAGTCCTCTCTCTTTACACTAGATCTAAAGAACCCATTAGAGTTCAATCACTTGAATCTCAAAGGGAGAATAAAAGGTATAAGAAGCACATGTACCAATTTCCAAATAACTGTCTTATTCTACTTCCCATGAGAATGAGCCTGAGGGGAGAAACGGAGTGAGAGAAGCTCTTGTGAAGCGGAGTTCTCCCAAGGCATTTACAGATTACAAATCACTAGTACAAATTACATGAGAACAAGCTAATTGTTGTATTTGAATGCATTAACTTTCTCCTAAATTATTAATTGGAAATGCTCAACACATCTCAACTCCCTAATTAAAAATATTCTGCATTTTAAGAATGAACACTGGTTAAAGAGCTCCCATTCCTCAGAATCAAACTCGTCTTTACCCTTCACTGTTAATGCTGTCATGTCCCATTACTGAGAAGAGAATACAGCAGGAATGACGTGAATTAATAAAAGATGGCAGAGGCTTTCATACATTTACCAGCACATTTGTTCATTTTTGCTTTGATAATTCTCGCTCCCCCCCACCCACACACACACACCACACACACACACACACAATCCCATCATGACAAAACGCAGAGCACTGAATTAACAAATGCTGACATCACCTGGTTCAAAACACCTGACACCTGGCTGTACTGCAGGCCATGAAAAAAAGTACTGTAGAGCTAACCCCTGATTCACTACCTTCACTCGGTCTTGGTCAAAGCTGCTGCTGAGCAGAGAGCGAGCAGAGAAAACGATCTCTCCAGAGTATAGGTTAACACCACTCACCTCTTCTTGGCAGGACCATCCTCAGAGTACTCGCTGCTGCCATCGGTGCTCTGGAACCGCAACCCGTCAGCCTTGTGGCCCTTCTGCCCCAAGCCGTTGAGCTGGCCGCGGGCATGGGAACCTACAGAGACAAGAGGACAGGGGTCAGAGACCATGTCGTGTACTGCTACGACAGGTTGACCGGAGAGAAACGGAGTGAACAAAGTAAGAGGGCTGATGTGTGTTTGGAGCCCGTGGGCTGAGCAAAGTGAACAAGTCCAGACTCCAGAGAAAGGAACAGAGCTCAAAAAGACATTCAAGTCAAATGAATGAGCACATATTGATTAGCCAAGGCAGAAAAACTTCAGTGAAACTCTCTTTGTAGGTCGTACAAAGTGTCTACTACCTGGTACTGGAATTTCTAGTTGACACATCACCCTCCTATCACATTTCTTAGGACTGACACCTTAACTGATGAGCCAACCCCAAACCACAACCCTAACCCCCAACAGCAGGTGTCAAAGGAAAATAAATTAGAATGGTAACAATGACATAGTAGCGAATGGTTGAGTTGAGCAGTGGCTTCCTATGAAAACTTGTTTGGCGCTCAAGCAGCTGGTAGTTACAGTCTGTACAGTGTGCAGGTCACTACCTGACAGCAGGAGGCCAGTCATAGACCCTGTCATGGCTGTAAACTGCTCATAACATGCTCTGGTAGTATGAGTCAGACCATAGAGGTGCTCAGGGAAATAAATGGT
Organism: Oncorhynchus mykiss; assembly: GCF_013265735.2. Lineage (NCBI taxonomy): Eukaryota > Metazoa > Chordata > Actinopteri > Salmoniformes > Salmonidae > Oncorhynchus > Oncorhynchus mykiss. Next base: position 28,342,386 of record NC_050572.1, on the reverse strand, counting down.
TAAGGTTTGTTGTGTGTGTACACACAGTTGAAGTCATAAGTTTACATACACTTAGGTTGGAGTCATTAAAACTTGTTTTTCAACCACTCCACAAATGTCTTAAACTATAGTTTTGGCAAGTCGGTTAGGACATCTACTTTGTGCATGACGTGCATGAAGTCATTTTTCCAACAATTGCTTACAGGCAGATTTTTTCACTTAGAATTCACTGTATCACAATTCCAGTGGGTCAGACGTTTACATGCACTAAGTTGACTGCCTTTAAACTGCTTGGAAAATTCCATAAAATTAGGTCATGGCTTTAGAAGCTTCTGATAGGCTAATTGACATAATTTGTGTCAATTTGGGGTGTACCTGTGGATGTATTTCAAGGCCTACCTTCAAACTCAGTGCCTCTTTGCTTGACATCATGGGAAAAATAAAAAATAAAAATGAACCAAGACCATCAGAATTATTTTTGCAGACCTCCACAAGTCTGGTTCATCCTTGGGAGCAATTTCCAAACGCCTGAAGGTACCACGTTCATCTGTACAACCAATAGTACGCAAGTATAAAAACCATGGGACCACGCAACCGTCATGCGGCTCAGGAAGGAGACGCGTTCTGTCTCCTAGAGACGAACGTACTTTAGTGCGAAAAGTGCAAATCAATCCCAGAACAACAGCAAAGGACCTTGTGAAGATGCTGGAGGAAACAGGTACAAAAGTATCTATATCCACAGTAAAACGAGTCCAATATCGACATAACCTGAAAGGCCGCTCAGCAAAGAAGAAGCCACTGCTCCAAAACCGTCATTAAAAAAGCCAGACTATGGGTTGCAACTGCACATTGGGACAAAGATCGTAATTTTGTGGAAATGTCCTCTAGCCTGATGAAACAAAAATAGAACTGTTTGGCCATAATGACCATCGTTATGTTTGGAGGAAAAAGGGGGAGGCTTGCAAGCCGAAGAACACCATCCCAACCGTGAAGCACGGGGGTGGCAGCATCATGTTGTGGGAGTGCTTTGCTGCAGGAGGGACTGGTGCACTTCACAAAATAGATGGCATCATGAGGCAGGGAAATTATGTGGATATATTGAAGCAACATCTCAAGGCATCAATCAGTTAAAGCTTGGTCGCAAATGGGTCTTCCAAATGGACAATGATCCCAAGCATAATTCCAAAGTTGTGGCAAAATGCCTTAAAGGACAACAAAGTCAAGATATGTGATGGCTTTGTGGCCATCACAAAGCCCTGACCTCGATCCCATAGAACATTTGTGGCAGAACTGAAAAAGCATGTGCAAGCAAGGAGGCCTAAAACCTAACTCTGTTACACCAGCTCTGTCAGGAGGAATGGGCCAAAATTCACCCAACTTCTTGTGAGAAGCTTCTGGAAGGCTACCGAAACATTTGACTCAAGTTAAACAATTTAAAGCCAATGCTACCAAATACTAATTGAGTGTATGTAAACTTCTGACCCACTGGGAATGTGATGAAAGAAATAAAAGCAGAAATAAATCACTCTACTATTATTCTGACATTTCACATTCTTAAAATAAAAGTGGGGATCCTAACTGACCTAAGAAAGGGAATTTTTACTAGGATTAAATGTCAGGAATTGTGAAAAACTGAGTTTAAATGTATTTGGCTAAGGTGTATGTAAACTTCTGACTTCAACTGTGTGTATATAATATACCCAGGGTTAGTTAGGTGTTCAGCTGGCAGAGAGACACTAGGCCCCAAAAGTCTTTATATGCACTCATGATTCACTCATTTAGGCCTCCTTGGAGGAACAAAGGGCCACACATGCTAACAATGACGAGAGCAGTTACACTCAAGACAGGGAAGTTTGTCACGTCGTTGACCTGCAGGTTGTTGGTGGAACACCTCCCTGAAATGTACCTTCACAAATCATCCTTTCGAAATAATCTAAATTAGACTTTCATTATACACTTTCCAGGTATAATGAAGCTTACAGAAGACACCAATAACTCAAAGAAAGCATTCTCCAGATTCATCGACACTAATCTGTGCATCGCTAATCAGTGGTAGTATGTGACTGGGATAATACTCATACTGAACATAAACAGCCTGGTGAGGGGCCATCTTGCCTCTCCTCTGAGTTGTTTTACACATGTCGGTCTCACATCAATGCCATTGTGAGGGGCCGGGCAGTGAGGAAGATAGAGAGGCAGGGATGCAGACTGCGAGTCATGAGGGAGCCACACTGGGCTGGGGCCTAAACTCTTTCCCCTGGTCCCAGTGAGGCCTAGCGGGGAAGGGGGATGTCGGCTGATCCGTAAGGGTCTGTAATCAGATTTATGCGTGCTTAACTAAGCCCATCGCCTTGCCATGTTCCTCCTGCTCTCTGGAGAGGGCAAGCGAGATGGAAGGAAGGAGAGATGGAGAGGTGAGGGGGTGCGTACCGTAGCAAACCACAGAGTGTAGCCCATTAGTGGGAGGTGGAGTAATGCAGACAGGAAGCCCAGAGGCAGATATAAAATATTAACAGCCAGGAGAGTGGCATTACTTCAGATTAATCACCTTTACAAACAGAGTGATTACGACTGAATAATGCGGTTTCTAATGGAGCAAGCTTGGGGTCTGCTAGCTCACTCACTGAGTGCTGTGGCCGCCACAACTATGGCTAGTAACAATAAAAAAAAATTCCCTCTCAAAGCTTTTATGACACAGTATGATTGGGACCATAGTGTGTATATAAAGATAAACAATGTGTTTGACATTTGGGATTTTAACCCATTTTAATTCATTTCCAACCACTTCTGACAATAGAACGGGATACTGAAAGGGGAATGCTAGGAGACAACACTACAATAGGACAACAAAAGTAGTGTTTTTAAAATGGCTGTCCCAACCACACAGTTCTGACCACAATTTAAACCTGGACCGAAGGAGACAGAGATCCTATTTAGTAACTGTAATGTCTACTGCGAGTACTAAGAGTAAAATTAAAAGCTCTACCCAATAATAAGTCTATGTGGCCTAAGCTGGTCTAGCAGTCTAAGATACAGTCACTTCTGGCACACGTCTAGTGTTGGCATAGGTTCAACTCTGGCCTACTGCTCTTTGACACCACCTCCATCCGTCGCACTGTCATTCTCAGAAAATAACAAATATATTGAAAAAATAACAAGTTCATAACAAGTCCAGTGAATGTGGCATGTGAGAATGACATGCTGCAGATTGGGCAGTCTGTTACTCTCTCAGAGAAGGCCAGACCAAGGCACTGTGCCCTCTGCCACTACGCTCTAGCCAAAACTGCCACAGTTCCATCCCCTGAGGTCTCAGTGGTCAGTGCTAAGGGACAGACAGGACAAAGCCGGTGCCAGTGGTGTTATGGGGAAGAGAAGTCACTACCATCCACCAGCTCCAACGCAGACAGTAGTTCCATCAATAGAACTGAGCGACGCCCCCCGAGAACCACAGGGGGAGCGATATGGAGAGGGAGATTGAGGAGGGCAGGGGAGCCGGAAGAAAGCTTCCTGAGCAGCAGTAACCAGAGGCCTATTGATATAATGATGCCTTCCATCTAGGGAGGAATAACAGGGAGAAGGAGAGAGAGCGAGAGAGAGGAAGGAATGGGACGCAGAAGGGCATCACGTAATTAGTTCAATAATGCAGAGAGAGAAAGAGGAAAAGAGATGGACGCCTGCCAACAGTGAGGTAAAGTGGTCAGGGAGATGGCATGATTGCCGGTTATAGATGGGAGATAGACCCCCGGCCCCCTGTCCGACACGCTTAGGGCCTTGCAGGTTTGGTCCCTTCCCTCTGCTGTTGGACCCATGGGTGTCTGCAGGCAGCTGGCTCCAGAGACCGACAACACTGCAGAAGGAGGAGGGGGTGAGAACACTACCATCACAGTAGTGGATGTTTGACTGATTGTCCAAAATAGAGGACAGTTTCAGTCGGTACAGTGCAGTCTGTGATCTAGATCTAAACTGAGGCGTCCCCTTGCCTGCATAGCACGTTATGAACCTCCAGAGGACTTTCGCTCCCCCTCAGTCTCTGGACTGGAGAATAGGTTCAGAGGCCTGTGTGAAGTTTAATCTACTAGTTTGAAGACAGAGCAGAGTGGATTGAAGCACAGCAAAGGTGTCAAACAAAGCAGCATCAGATAGCACAAACCAAACTTTATCCTGGGTGCACACACACACACACACACACACACACAGAGCTCCATGGACTTTATATTGCACCTGCTTAGAAAAAAAACCTGCAGCATCCTCTGTTTCATTGTGTTTACCAAAGCACCTTCACTCTGAAATAACTCCATTCACTATTCCATCACAACTACCAGATCATTTTCAGCTAGTCCACTGTAAACAACTAAACACAGTAGCCCATCACAGGTCTATGAGCGTCCAGACAAAAGGCTGACTGGGTCAGTGGTGGAGAGAAGAGTCTCCGGAGAAACTCACCATTTATGTATTTGGTTCCATCTCCAAGCTGCCTTTTCTGAGCAGTCTTGAACTCCTTCAGGGAGAGATAGAGCACCTTCCTCACATCCCTCTCCTCTGACCAGGGGATCCCATCTATGTCATCCTAAAAACACAGGGCAACTGGTTAGCAATAGGATGTTACCATAACACAGCATAGTAGATGACTACACATTAGCATAACACTTACATTAGCATAAGATCGAAAAGCATTACAAGTAGCATCAAATGCACCATGTTTCTCACAACATAACCATGACACACAGAAGACAGAAAGGTGATTCCTCATGAAACTAGAACAAAACCATGATATTCTGGGTCCTTCAGAAGAAGCATGACATATTTCCTATTTACAGTTGAAGTCGGAAGTTTACATACACTTAGGTTGGAGTCATTAAAACTCGTTTTTCAACTACTCCACAAATGTCCCGTTAACAAACTATAGTTTTGGCAAGTCGGTTAGGACATCTGCTGTGTGCATGACAAAAGTCATTTTCCCAACTATAGATTATTTCACTGTATCACAATTCCAGTGGGTCAGAAGTATACATGCACGAAGTTGACTGTGCCTTTAAACTGCTTGGAAAATTCCAGAAAATTATGTCATGGCTTTAGAAGCTTCTGATAGGCTAATTGACATCATTTGAGTCAATTGGAGGTGTACCTGTGGATGTATTTCAAGGCCTACCTTTAAACTCAGTGCATCTTTGCTTGGGAAAATCAAAAGAAATCAGCCAAGACCATCAGAATTTTTTTTGTAGACCTCCACAAGTCTGGTTCATCCTTGGGAGCAATTTCCAAACGCCTGAAGGTACTACGTTCATCTGTACAAACAATAGTACGCAAGTATAAATACCATGGGACCACGCAGCCGTCATACCGCTCAGGAAGGAGACACGTTCTGTCTCCTAGAGATGAACGTACTTTGGTGGGAAAAGTGCAAATCAATCCCAGAACAGCAGCAAACGACCTTGTGATGATGCTGGGGGAAACCGGTACAAAAGTATCTATATCCACAGTAAAACGAGTCCTATATCGACCTAACCTGAAAGGCCGCTCAGCAAGGAAGAAGCCACTGCTCCAAAACTGCCATTAAAAAAAGCCAGACTACGGTTTGCAACTGCACATGGGGACAAAGTTCGTATGTAAAGATCGTAGGTATGTAAACTTCAACTGTATATTTGTTCATATATACACAGAACAAAAATATAAACGCAAGAGGTAAGTGTTGGTCCCATGTTTCATGAGATGAAATAAAAGATCCTAGAAATGTTCCATATGTGCAAAAAGTGTATTTCTCTAAAATGTTGTGCACAAATTGTTTAAATACCTGTTAGTGAGCATTTCTCCTTTGCCAAGATAATCCATCCACCTGATATGCCACACCTATCAAGAATCTAATTAAACAGCATGATCATTACACAGTGCGGGGACAATAGCAGGCCACTCTAAAATGTGCAGTTTTGTCACAACACAATGCCACAGATGTCTCAAGCTGAGGGAGCATGCAATTGGCATGCTGACTGCAGGAATGTCCAACAGAGCCGTTGCCAGATTTGAATGTTAATTTCTCTACCATAAACCGCCTCCAACGTCGTTTTAGAGAATTTGGCAGTACATCCAACTGGCCTCACAACCGCAGACCACGTGTAACCACACCAGCGCAGGACAACCACATCCGGCTTCTTCACCTGCGAGATTGCTCGAGGTGGATGGGGGGGTGCGGAGGAATATTTGTGTCTGTAATAAAGCCCTTTTGTGGGGAATTTTTATTTCTGACTGGCTGAACCTGGCTCCCAAGTGGGTGGGCCTATGCCCTCCCAAGCCCACCAATGGCTGCGCCACTGCACAGTCATGTGAAATCCATAGATATGGGCTTCATGAATTTATTTCAATTGAATGATTTCCTTCTATGAACTGTAACTCAGTAAAAGCCTAATCATTTATTAATAGGGAGAATATGGCTGTCTAGTATGACTGAGGTTCCAGTAGTTTCCTTCGGCTGACAGACATCTTAAACACGTCACTTCCTTTTCCTACAGGACCATTTCATCTGACAATAAACCTTCCATCTCAGTACCATTTGAGGATGGACAGTCAATGAAGCCCCGATACTTACAGCAGTACACTGCCAGGAAAGACCGAAGAATGGTATGGTGACATGGACTTCCATTAAAGGACACTAACTTTCCAGCATGCTTCATTATTAAGGTCCCCAGTGTGTGAGTACAGAAATAACCTGCTTCCTACACAGAGCAGATTTACTGTATAACACTTATAACCCTGCTTCCCCTTAAAGTACAGTGCTGCATCCCACACACAGTGCAGCTGTACTAGGCTAATGTTTGATGTGTAACACTAATGATGAGGATATTAGATTAAAAACGGGAGTTAACAAACACGCTGGATCTCTACTGAAATAGCTGTAGGGCAATTCCATGATAAAGGAATTACTCTCAGATCTCTCACTTAAATGTACATCAAACAAAAACCATTGATTTGAAAGTTTAACAACCCATAGAGCTCTATGAACAAGTTCCACTTTTACCAAAAAACACAGGAAGAACGGTACAGAAAGTTTGGTAACAATAAAATTGAGGGAGATTTAACTGTAATTCTGTTACCAGACTTTGCATCTGCAGTTTCCAGTAAAATTGAAAAACATTTTTTTACTGTATAAATTGTTCAAATTAGTCATTGTGCATAGAGTTGTGTTTTGTTTAACTTTGAAATCAAATGTTTTTTGTTAGGCATACATTTTAAAGTTACTGTGGAATTGCCCTGTATTGATCATCAGTAGCGGCCTTCACTGAGATATTGCATGATAATCAAAGTGTTGGTGGAGGTTAGACTGTCGATAGACTGTCCCCTCCTGATGAAATGGAGGGGTGACAGCCATGATACCCTGCCGACACACACACGACTGTCTTTTGCTGATGCTGTGCACCACCACTCCTCATTACACTTGGCTTCGACTGACAAGCATGCAGGCCCCCACCCACCCACAGACGACACCTCTGGCTTTGAACTCAGAGCTGACCAAGAATTTGCATGAATTCTTTTTTTTTTTTTAAATCCTCTTGGAGGCTGGCAGACTGCCAGAGTGATTTCCTCATCTCCCTACATGTAGTGACGCAACTTTGTAAACTGCAGAGTGCTGGACATCATTAGCTGAGAGCCCTGAAGAGACGCAACAAATGTTGCAAATGTATTTTTACAAATGTCAACGCAAAAAGAACTGCGAAAGAGTCAAAAAGGTTCACAACCCTCTACGGAAACTCTACGGAAACAACTCAGCACTGTTACATCTTTTAAAATGGGACTTTGTTCTGCGGATCGCTGGTCTTAACAGACATGCAGCCCTGCCCATCTGCTTAGTACGGGCTAAACCCCTCGGAATCATAACCAGGTCTCAGCTCCTCTCTAAACCCCCAGACCTACTGAGTTATACATCACAACATGTTCATCCAACCAAAAACGGTTTGGAAATCCAACAGTACTATTGTGCCTTTGCTGTAAGTAAAGCCGGTTCTGTCAAATGGCACAACCGACAGTTTGACTGACGTGGGTAGGCAGAGAGACGAGCAGAGACGCATGAGTGGGTAGTTAGGCAGGCAGGCAGCAGGCCGTCGAGGGGGCTGACTGACTGACGGAGGGATGCTAGGCCTCTTCAGAGAGGGAGAGTCGGGCTGCTGGCAGAGCAGGGCCGGGGCTCAGATGAGAGCTGTGGCGCTGGCACCACCACAGAGACAACACGCAGCACTGAGCTGACACCCCCCCGCCCGCTGACACCCTCCCCTCCCGCAGGGAACCCACAGCCTGCTAATGAGCGCTGGGGCCTCTGTGTCTACTGGAGCAGCCCGGCTGGCACACAGCACGCTCTGCAACACACACACACGTTTTAGGGGCCCCAAAGGGACTCAGAACACACTGCCTTTCATACCACAGTGCTCCACCTTGGCAAACACGGCGAACAGAAAGACACACGGAGGCTCCTCTAAACGACATCAAGAGCTTCTACTCCTTTAACATTCCCACTGAGACGAGCCAGGATGGGAAAGGTGGGTAGTCCCATACAGAGACTAAAGGTGGGTAGTCCCCGACAGACGTCTGTCATAGCAGACGGAGCCACTCTACATCAGACGACACGCTGGCTCCCTCATCACACTGTAAACACGCGCCAGTAGAGACTGTTAATAGACGCCAAAAAGAAACTCCATATCAACTTGTGAACCCTTTAGCGTCTGGAACATCCCCCAATAGGCTTCAGGAAGAAACGTAGTCTACGCCTGACTGTTCGGAGGCTGCGGTTTACACTAGAAGCACTGCGGTATGGTTATTTCTACAGGGTTAGTACCAGGGTCTAAAGCAGGGACATCTGCAGCCGTCTTAAAAAGGGGAAACTTCACATTCATCATTTCCAGCACCACCCCAACATGTGAAAATGATGCGTTTCCAATGTCATCATCGGTGTGCATTATGTGATTTTGACCAATTGCTTGTCGTCATTGAAAAACACTTCTCTACCATTTTCACATACAGGGGCTTCAGAAAGTATTCATACCCCCTGACTTCTACCGCATTTTATTGTGTTAGACGGAATTCAAAATGTATTAAATATATTTTCTCAATCATACAACACCACATGAAAGTCAAACCATGTTTTAAGAAATGTTTGCCAATTTAAATATTTAGTTTACAAAATAATTCACACCCGAGTTAATCATTTGTAGGAGCACCTTTGGCAGCAATTAATTACACTGAGTCTTTCTGGGTAAGTCTCAAAGCTCTCCACACCTGGATTGTACTGTTTTAAGCTCTGTCAAATTGGTTGTGGATCATTGCTAAACAACCATTTTCAGGTCTTGCCATAGATTTCCAAGTAGATTTAAATCAAAACTGTAACTCAGCCACTCAGGAACATTCCATATTTTTGTTAAGCAACTCCAACGTAGAGTTGGCCTCGTTATGTTATTGTCCTTCTGAATGGTGAATTCATCACCAATGTGTGGTGGAAAGCAGACTGAACCAGGTTGCCCTCTAGGATTTAACAGTGCTTAGCTCCATTCTGTTTCTATTTTTTATCCCGAAAAACTCCCGTCCATTTTTTGCAGTGTTATTTTAGTGCCTCGTTGCAAACAGGATGCATGTTTTGGGAATATATATATATATATATATATATATATATATATATATATATATATATATATATATATATATATATATATATATATATATATATATATATATATATATATATATATATATATATATATATATATATATATATATATATATATATATATATATATATATATATATATATATATTTTTTTTTTCAATAAAAAAATAATTTTACAGGCGTCCTTATTTTCCCCCCTACGCTGTCAATTAGGTTGGTATTGTGAAGCAACTACAATATTCTTGATTCATCCTCAGTTCTCTCCTATCACAGCCTTTAAACTAACTGTTTTAAAAAGTCACCATTTCCTCTCCAGAAACTGAGTTAGGAAGGACACCTGTATCTTTGTAGTGACAGGGTGTACTGATACACCATCCAAAGTGTAAGTAATAACTTCACCATGCTCAAAGGGATATTGACAGTCTGCTTTTTTAGATTTTTATACCCAGCTACCACGGTGTTTCCTCCGATACATTGGCGCGGCTTCCGGGTTGGATGCGTGCTGCGTTAAGCAGTGCGGCTTGGTTGGGTTGTGTTTCGGAGGACGCATGGCTCTCGACCTTCGTCTCTCCCGAGCCCGTACGGGAGTTGTAGCGATGAGACAAGATCGTAGTTACTAAACAATTGGATACCACGAAAAAGGGGGTAAACATTTTTTTAAATTTTAAACCTCCTTGGTCTTTGTGGTGGAAATTCAGCGCTCGAATGAGGGACATTACAGATAATTGTATGTGTGGGGTACAGAGATGAGGTAGTCATTCAAAACTCATATCAAACACTATTATTGCACACAGAGTTAGTCTGTGCAACTTATGTGACTGTTAAACATATTTAGGCTTGCCATAAAACAAAGGGGTTGAATTCTTCATCTCAACAAACTAAAAATTAAAAACTGAAACATCTTAACATTTCGAAAGACATAAATCCACTTTGACATTATGGGGTAAAATGCATAGGCCAGTGACCAACAAAATCTAAAGTGGAATTCATTTTTAATTCAGGCCGTAACACAAGACGTGGAAGAAGTAGTGGTGTGAATACTTTCTGAAGGTGCTATGTTGACGACGTCGGGGTGGCGCTGGAGATGGATAAGAACCTTTTTGAAATGTCCCTTTAAGAGCAACGTGCGTAGCAACGGGGTGGAGGTTCCTGTTGATCTTATAGAGCAGCTGGTGAGATGTCCCGTGTTATCATGCCACTGCGTTGTAAACCCCCAACACTTCCCCTCTAAAGCCATCTGATCCATTAAGACCTGGACTAATAGAATAACCTGCACAGCGACAACAGTTTCATCTGTCGACTAACATTGCATGATGGATGGGATAAAGCTTGAATCTAGTTGTAGAAATAAAGATCAAGAGCTTGGGACTAAGGTTTTTACCTGCAAAAAGATGATTGAGATAATTGGCTTTAAAAGTTCAAAACACGCATTAATTTTTTTTTATCTAGTCTTCTCTTGAATTGGGGTATTTAGTGTACTATATAGGTAGAGGACATTGAACGGAACAAGCCTATGTCAATAACTCAATTTTGACAAAATGCAGATAGAAAGAACAATAGTCCCAATCTCTTGAGATGTCTGTAGTACTGATGTGAGACGCATGACAAGAGAGAAATGGTCTTGTGAGGAGAACAATTATAGAAACAAGGTCATTGCAATGAGGAATAAAAGATGACTTGTTCTTCTAACCTACTGTGTACTGTAAGAGGATTGGCTGAGCTGTTTGGTGCTGAGAGAAAGAGGAATTAAGTCTATCTAACCAAGCAGGAAGTTCACACACAACCTAATTTCACAGTGATGAAGAAAAAAAAAAGAAGAAAACACACACACACACACACACACACACAGGAGAGGGGTTGTCCCACTTTCAAAACAAAAGGAACATGCGCGCGTTGGTTCACATAGCAGACTAATAATAGCCTGCTGATGATGGTCTGGATCTCATCAACCAGAGAATGTGGGCCAGGAGCCAACTGAGATCAGGCTGAAATGTGTTAGTACTGTATAACCCCCTCCCTCCCTCCCCTCCCTCTAGGCTCCACACGTGTCCCAGATGCATAGCTCAGTCAGTGCTGGTGTATCTGTAACATGAGGGATTTTCACACAGACTTACGCAGCACAATACATTTTTTAACTTAGCTTACATATACACGTGACAACATGCAAATTAATTGGAGAGGTTCCAAGGCCAACAGGATTTCACCAAGTCACCTGTCACAAAGGAGTGTTCTGGAACACAGCATAAGTCCATTCTAGAGTGCAGGGCTGAGCAGACCAGGACAAGGGCAGAGAGAGAACCTAGGGTTAACTGGTGTGTGAGGAACGTAATGTCGTCACCTCATTACGCCTGTACCTCAGCGCCCTTGAACACCATCATGCTGGGATTGACCACATTCCTGTTCCCAGTCGCAGACCCACAGCACTACCATCTGCACCAACAGCATTCTGAAACATTATCCCGTTTCGGGGACTTTGGAAATGTTAGGGGCTGCCGACGCCAAGGGGGGAAAGAGGGGTGTTGCCTCGCGTCTCCTCGCTGTGTCCCTGTGTGTGTCCTGCCCTCCCCTGTACCCAGCGGCCGACAGTAAACACCCTGAGAGAGAACACTGTTGATCTGAGACACACTGCCAGACTCCATAGAATGTATTTAACCGAAGGAGGGATGTAGAAAGTGGTTTCTCTTCCTCTCCACTCTCTCATGCCACACTCACTCGTGCCAGAGCTAAAGCCAGCTGAGCATGTCTAAGTGACAGACTGCCACTGCCATTCAGCCCTGTCGAGCACAAAATGCTATCAGACTCAAACTGGAGCAGAAAGATAATGATTTAAAGGCGCAGGGGAAGGGGGGGCAGTGATTATTTTGACAGACAAATGCCAGAGTGAATTCCATAGGAGCTACAGGGAGGTTCCAGGGCCCAAGTTTGACCAATAAAGAGGCTTTATCAACCAGGCTGACCACCCTTGATCAGTGGTGACTGGTCAGTCCAGTCTTCAAACGACTGAAGGAGAAACAGAGTCCACCTGGTCAGAATAACAGCATGCGCGTGCGTACACTGGAACCTCAGTGGATTCCAGCAGATTCAGGGAGTGACCCGTAATTGGTCATAGGACTAATGCACACTGCATCTCGGGCCCCCCCCCCCCCCCATTTTGAGAGCCCATTGGATGTGTGAACAGTGAATGTCTCATCTGGTTTACAGAACACACACAGCAAAAGGCTGTATTCAAAGCCTGCAGTGCTACACACACACCCCCTCTCTGCCCCATATTTTCAATAATCTAAGAGGATTAAAAGAATGTTTCTGTATTTAGAAAGAGGATGTATTGGGTAAGAAAAAGCAGCATTGTACCTCAGACATGAAACAATCCTTGATCACCAAATCAATAGGATGTTTCATTACAGAGTAGCTTATGCAGAGCCAAACCCTAAAAGATCAGGCTGAGAATCCTGGGGAGAGTACTGTGTGTGTGTGTGTGTGTGTGCCTCTCCATGGCCATCGTCACTGAGTCTCACTCTGAGTCACCACAACCCTTACAATCTGGAGAGTCGACTCATCAAACATAGCATGCACACACGTCAGCAGTGTGCTAGAGCTGGAAATCAGCAGCACAGAGTGAAAGCTAGCCTGCCAACCAACCAGTCCCCACACCTGCGTTGGTCTGTTGCGAAGCAGGCAACACCGGTTCAGGGAAACATGTCAATTCACCAGCATGTCACTACTGTTATCCACTCAGTCGGGGGGGGGGGGGGGGGGGGGGGGGGGACCACCACAGAATATTATCTCTCACATCCTTCAACTCAGAAGATAATTTTATTACAACAAGAGCAGACAGCTGTAGGTACACTCACAGAGAAATTGAATACAAATGAGGGAGAGAGGAGGCGGCAAACTGTAGGTCAGGAGCGAGAACTGTCACTGAGCAGGAGAAAGAGCTTTAGAGGCCATTTAAAGACTCCCACTTCCTGCTCCACTCTGCTTCAGTGCTAGTCTGACTAAACCTGGGAGAGAGCCAGACAATGAGTATATGCACAGTAATAATGCAATAAACTGATTATGACAGTAGGCAGATTATGCAATAGTCATGTAAACACCTTACACTGCTCATTTTAAAAATCGGCGACAGGTAAAAATCGAAGTAAGCATACGCCGATTAAAAACACCTGGTTTTCTGAGCAATCGTTCTAATTATTAAGACATAATAATATGTTTAAAAATAATTATATATATATATATATAAAGATACAAATGGGCGTTCCAGTGGTGTATTTGATTTGTTCTTGTGCTAGCACCAGCCGAGCGAGCCTCCCTCTTCAGCGCGAGTGAAGGGAGTTCGGAAGAACCAAGTGTATGAGTCTTCGAAGTACAAACCTTAAACGTCCGGACTCAGAATCAGATAAGCTTCCCAATTCAGACGTTGTGGTAGAACGTTCATTTTGATTGCTAATTTTCTGCATTTATTAGAGTTAATGCAGCCAATTAAATTGGATAATCCACAATAAAATAAAATAAAAATCACATTATGTGCATGTAACCATAATCAATGATGCTGAAGCTCTTTCTGTCTCCTGGGGTGAATCAATCTTCCTGTTTTCTTATTGAAATGAATGAGCACTGAACGCTGAGGCTCCACCCACGTCCACCTGCCTGTCCTGGCATTATTATTCAGCCCTGTCCCCTGGGACCTAGTGCGCCAGGGTCCCACCTTGTTTACACCATGTGACTCACTAAGACTGGCTTCCACTGCGCCACATGTTATGTTGAGTACATATAGTCAGTTTAAATGATGACTCCAATGGTAGTGTATGAACACTGAGGAGGAAAGGAGCATGGTAGGAACAGAAGAGAAAAGGAGAGCGAGAGGAGAGAGCGAGTCGGGTGAACAATGCAGGACCTGTGTGTCAGCCCTGGGAGCTTTCGCACCTCCTCTCACAGCTGGTAGAAATACTTTCCAAGCTGTTGGCGGCAGCAGTAGGGCTGGAGCCTGGACGTGTTGCAGCGAGCGGCGAGTAGTCGAGTGTAGCGGGGGTGTCAGGACACAGGGCAGCAGTAAATGATGCAGTGTTCTGGGATGCCCTCCTCAACCCTGCCACCCACTGGCCCTGTGGTACACTACTGGGCCTGAGCACTGATCGAGTGCATGTGTTGGAGGATGAACAGCTGTTTTCAGATGACTGTGTTTAGGGTTTAAGTAGAGTTTAAGCAGAGAGAGAGAGAGTCGGTGGTGAGGGTCAGGTTGAGTCAGACGTCGGGAAATCTAATTAGAGTCCATTTGTTATTAGATAAAAACGCTGCCCCACCATAGAAACCGCAGTGCATGTTGTAGCGTGTGTGTGAGGTCAAGCCGGTTTCCCCTGAGCCCTACTACCAAGCACCACTCAGCGCTTTCTTCATAATATCCATCAGAGCAACACATTCAGGCTCCCATCCGCAGTGTTTTACAGCACATGGGCCTGGTGTCTTTGATAAACCTTGGCAGGGAGTTGATAGTTCAGAGGCCATTATTATTTTATTACTACCAGCCAGTGTGTGATGCAGTGTAGGGGTAGACGGTAGGGGTCCTGGTAGACTGCGTCACCTGTTTCTCTTTGGTTAACCTGTCTGAGTTTCAACCTACACACCTCACCCCAGACATTTTAGTGATGTAATTAAATTCTCACCCGCTCCTGCCTTGAACTCACTTACTCACTCTGCATCCTGTGTCCTCCTCCCCCAGTTCACAGAGGCTCAGTGAGCCAGCCAGATCCTGTGGAGTTCCTCAGCCCTGTAAAACCACAGATGTGTGCTGCATCCGCCTCACACACAATCTCTCAGCAAAGGCCTCCATTCTCCTCTAGCTCCATATGGACTTGCATTAATTGCGAGCGACAGGGGTCAGATGGAACGTATGTCGACCCTGACACACTTCACTTCCTAGAGCGATTCTGCTGCAGAACAGAAACCACGTTGGCCATGGAGACTGACTGCTGAGGGACCGACCAACAAAATGGCTACTCTTTCCAAACTAACACAGAGAGCCTGTGTACTATGAGCTTTTTTTCCCCCATTTTGAGGCTTCAGAACAACAGTGTATTCAGGCTAACAGCATGACTGAAATAAGCCAATACATCATGGTCCAGTCAGCCAGCACCAATCAGCCAGCACTAGTCTGTCAAAACAGTCAACCAGGATCAGTCAGACAGCACCAGCTTGTCAAAAGGAGATTCACAGTAGAGTGATGACCATCTCAGTTTACCACAAGGCTAGCAGTAGTATGGCTATAACCAGTAGCTTATCTAAGCTGATCAAAAGCATACCCTGACGGTTAGAGGAATGAACACAGCCTTCTCCCGTCCTCTCAGCTTTACAGAGAAGTCAAAAGAAACAGATCTGGCAGCAACCACTAGGACCTCACACTTTGCGTTGCTTTATTCCCCCACATGGCTGAGAGAAAAGTTCACACACACACACACGCGTGAGGGGCATACAGACACAAACAGCCACTGTGGGCCTTTAATTATCATTGCAGTCCACTGTGTTCTGTTGATTCAATCTGACACACTGACCCAATTTAAAACAGAAAGGGAAATTAAATCTACACTTCCCTGTTCTCCAGCATCCATTAACTTGTCAATGTTAGTGGCCGTTTACAAGACAGCACAAAACTAATGCCAGGCGCTGGCAGGCAGACGGAAATTACACCGCATTGCGAAGGCAACAAAATGAAATAAATGATTTAGTGAAATGTTTAATAACATAAATCACACGGAACAGCAGCCAGCCAGGCTTAAATGCGGAGCGGGCTGGGCTTCTGGAGGTTAGAACACACTGGAGCCTTCAGGAGGAACTGTCTGGACAGAGGGGGACACTTCAAAATGTCTACAGCAATTACGAAGCTCTGTGGGAGCAGGAGAGACAGAACACATCTGTGGGAGCAGGAGACACAGAACACATCTGTAGGGGCAGACAGGAGGGAGGGATAACCGAACAGAGACAGGATCATGTCCAGGGGGCTGCACCAGAGGGGTCAAGGGTTAGAGGTCAGGGGTCAGGCAGGCAGCCGGCCTCTGGGGTTAGAGGTGACTCGCAGCAGACACCTCTAAGTTGCTCTGCTCAAAGAGCCTGTCAATCAATATTGATTATTTACCATCCCGAGTCTCCCCCACCCTAACCCTCATAGCCCCAGGGTCTCTGCTAGATAGAAGCCCCTTTACATGACAAAGTGGTACTGGAGAGAAAGGCAGAGGGAGGGGAAAGAGGACAAAAAAAATATATGAAAGAAACTCTTCAATACCAGGGTGGCTGAAATCCCCATAGCACCAGGTCCATCGTCAGTACCCTGCTTTTAAACCGAAGGATCAGAGGGACAGGGTGGCTCATCGCCTACAACATCAATCTGTGCTAGTAAAGATTCCGTTGGAGTTTAGATTCCCAGAGGGAGAACGCCCTCATCAAACCATCTGTCAGGTGAAACCGATCCCACAACCAGCTGAATCGGTCCTGACAAAGGAGGAAAGGAGAGGGGGGAGGGGGACAGGTATTGTGTCTCATATTCTGGGTCTTTTCATCCCTGGTTGTCTTTCCCCTCCAGGGTGAAACTAGAGAAGGTGTTAAATGTTCCCCTGCCAGTGTCTGACCTGGATATCAACAGACAGAGGACAGGGTGCTAGCTCCATCAATAGACAATTCTCTGTTTAGGGCTCAAAAGGGAATTCAATTCATCCAAACTGGTCAACTAGAAGACAGGAGCCAGTCGATACATATAGGCTAGGTCTAGGAGGAATTAAACCTGGCTTTCATGAGAAAATAGACCAAACATACGACATTGATTTTTTCCTCTGCAGGAAAGAAAGTTTGGTTTCAGTGGCAATTTTTACTTCCTGAAAGAACTGCCATTCTGACAGACCTTCCCTTAGGTCCATGATGACAGAGCTTCCCAACAGCCCAATCAGAGCCCTCCTCAGGGAGGAGTAGTAACCAATCCCACCTAACACCTTCAGACATGTCAGTCCCCCCCATCAATCACTGACAGCATCTAAATAAACAAATCATACCTCCCATCAATCACTGTCTATTTAAAGACACCCACAGTCAGGCTGTTTGAAATCGCTGCCAGGTTGCGTACATGGGACGTGTGCCTGTGTGTCGGAGTGTGTGTGAAATGATATATTTTAACGAGAGAATGTAGCTCAAGGAAGTCCATGGGATTTGCAGAGGAACACCCTAGATTGGAATATGATTTACAATGCTAATACACTGGATCCACTGGTGACAGACAGCATGTTGTTTTACGACCTGGAATGAGGAGGCTGGTTTTGTGGCTGAGACAGTCGGTCCCTTCCAGCTCTGTTTAATGACCATGGCATGTGTGGCACTAGGAGCAGACAGCTCTGACAGTCACTGGGACATAGTGTTATCACATTAGCAGCAGGCCTGGATCCTAAGAAACTAATTTCTGATGTCTGGATATTGAGAGCAAACACCAGTTTGGTCATGCCACAGTTAGAGGTCAAACCAGGTCACATAATTATTACCCGCTGATCCGGATAAGCATCTGTAGTCCTACTAGGAACCTTACCGGCTACACCGGTGCCGTTACCGGACAGGTACCCAACACCACTGTGCACGTCATGACATGTCTGTGACTCGGGACTGCCCAGCCTGATCCTACGCGTATAACACTCATCCCAACCGGCTAAATTTCTATCGTGTTCATCCCCAGAGCTTAAGGACAGTGATAGCGATAGCCTTTCGGGGGGAGAGGAGCAGCACGGCCTCTCACTGACCCTGATGGAGTCATAACTTATTGTTTGTGGGTTTTTTTTTTACAACCTTGTAGGAATCCACTGCGCCAGTCACCAGGAATCACAGAGAAATACACAAGAGATATGAGGTGGCTTCACATTCCCCTGAACTCTATCCCCACACACACAAATATGGCAGTGAATACAATTCAGCCAGACATAAGCGTCAGGCAGACCTGAGGATGTAGCCCTCTGGCAACAGCACACACAGGCCTACTCACTGTAGGAGGAGAGGGTCTACCGTTAACTGACTACAAAGTCAGACAATGCCGATTTGTCTTCTGTGAGACGCTAATAAGGAGAGTATTGGCTCAGGACATTAGTCTTTTCCCGTCTGTCTACAGAGACCCACAGGAGGAGAGACCAGCGGATTGGGTTGTTAGATTAAACCCTACTAGGCATTTAAACCAGTCCTGGCGTTTTAATGTATGTCCGTGACTCGTATACATGTTATGTGATTTATAGGGCATCATAAAATGTGTCGTTTAGATTTAACCAATTTTTCTGTTCGCAAACCTCACAATAACTCCCCTGTATATTAGCTCACCGAGGACCTTTTGGGCTTTTTCCCTCGGAAAAAAACAGGGAGCAGAAGAAAAAGATGCTCTAAAGATGTCAGCAATATGGAATGGAATCAAGTCCCGTGTTCAATTTCCTAGTGAATGGCAGTGGGGTTTTGCACTGGGAAATGGTCACGTTCCATTAGTGGGAGGTTTGAATCTGAAGGCCCCTGCTGCTGCTGGAAAATAACAGTTTATTAGGGGGGGGGAAATGGATCAGAAAAAAAAGGCTTTTCCCCCTATCGCAGCCAAAACAGTACGGGACTAGAATGTCTAATGACACAACTGGTGCCAGGGCATGAAAATGTTCAGACTTGACAAATAAAATGAGGTCTAATATATATCACAAAAGTGATCTCAAAGGAGTTAAAATGTAGGTATGGAACACTCAATAGCATATCGATAAAGTATACTAGATGTTCATGGTTACAGTCCAAACATTTAGCAAAGTAAAGCGTTGTCTGATAGCAGCCTAATTAACATTGTAGTGACACAATAGGATGCATTGATGCTGGCTAGTTCAGACCCAAGCCAGGCTCATTTTAAATAACAAGTGCTTACTCAATTACTCTCCCAGCTACACATAGAACCATTAAATCAAGCTTCCAGAGAGCAGCCGTATTTCTCCAAGCTGCCCCCCCCCCTCCCCCCATAGTGCCCCTTGGGCATGGGGGGGGACGCTGGACTCCCAGATTTCCTGTCCACAATTAAGCGAGCCAATAATGTGGCTGGCGCCTTGAGGACAGGGCACGAGGCTTCCCCGGCCCAGTTTAGAGGTTTAGGGAGGGAGGGCTTCTGCTGATGCTGCGAGGAGCCGAGGCGGGTGAGGGAGGTGCGTAGCGAGGAGGGAATGTAGAATAACAGCCATCCATTCAGTGTCTGAAGGAGACAGGCTCTAATGATTTTTACAAAGAGAAAGAAAACAACAGAAACACATCTAATACTCAGAGAAAACAGTGTGTTGGGTACAGTAGGAGACAATGAGCTGGTTTCTTTAAATGACAAAGTGACTCAACGCACCATAACAGTGCTCCGGTCTCCGTTTCAGCTCATTTAGGCCGAGAGACTTTTCATAGAAAAATCACAACACTACACCACTACACACACACAAGAGAAGAATCAACGCATGGAAAATGGACAGAGAGCGAGCGCAAGAGGGGAAGAAAGAGAGCACGCAAGAGAGGCGCCGTGTGAGAGCATTCTCAGACTCCGAGTGCAGGGAGAGGGGGATGAGAGATGAGGCAGAGTGCAGGGAGAGGGGGATGAGAGACGAGGGAGAGTGCAGGGAGAGGGGGATGAGAGACGTGAGGGAGAGTGCAGCAAGTACATTTCACTGGGTGAAGTCATCTTTTTCCTATGGGTGTTATTCTAGCCATATCTCAGGCAATTATGCAGTCTTTAATGCCATTTTATCCCCTGAGCCAATGCACATCTAGATAATACGGTCTACATATACCCAGTCTGGGTGAGAGGGGTCTTCCTGAAATAAAACACACTTATCCCCTTAATCTGAAAATATTCAGAGCTCAATTTACACATGACATTCACGTCTGTAGATAGATATTTTAGGACGTGTGAACCAGGCAGTTAAAGCCAGGCAGTCCCAGACACAGCCTTCATCAGGAGGTATAGATTTATCCAGGCAGCATGTTAACCAGGCAGTTAAAGCCAGGCATCTGCATTGCTTGCTGTTTGGGGTTTTAGGCTGGGTTTCTGTACAGCACTTAGACATTGGCTGATGTAAAAAAGAGCTTTATAAATACATTTGATTGAGTGAGTCCCAGAAAGAGCCTTAGCCAGGCAGACCATTAACCGGCAGGCATAGATGTATCCAGGCAGCATGCTCAGCAGGTAGAGAGGCCAGACAGAGTGATAACCAGGTAGCATGCTCAGCAGGTAGAGAGGCCAGACAGAGTGATAACGAGGCAGCATGCTCAGCAGGTAGAGAGGCCAGACGAAGTGATAACCAGGCAGCATGCACAGCAGGTAGAGAGGCCAGACGGGGTGATAACCAAGCAGCAGACAGATACAGCTTTAACCAGACATCCTTCAGGCAGAGCCTCAACTAGGCTGAGCGTTAAGCGGCAGGTAAAGTGGGCGTTCCGCTTCATTAAGTCTCTGGTGAGTCTCTGAGCCGGAGCAGATTCACCCAATTTAGGCAGGAAATGACAGGATGTCAACTAGCTGTGGAGAGAGGGAGGGGTGGGAGAAGAGGGGGGATGCTGCCAGAGAGTGAGACTGGTGATGGCCGTCAGAATGCCTCAAGCAGCAGCAGCGAAAACTGAATTACCTTGCTCCGCCAGGACAGGACACAGTCTAATTACATTACTACTGGGGGGGGGGGGGGGGGGTGCACTACTGTTAGACACAGCCATATTAGAAATCAAGGCTGCTTCTTAGAGGATAAAGATCAGCTGGTTCAGCAGGGAGATGGGAGGGACAAGGTGGAGCAGGGTAGTGTGAGTTGCCTTATCAGGACAAGGCCACAGGAGAGCAGGGTCCAGGGAGGGTCGATAGTGCATTAAGGAGAGAGAGGAGGAGAGGAGACACCGGGCTGAAGAGTCGGCCAGGAGGTCTGCAGCGTCTGCAAGGGCCTCTGCACTAATCAAAAGAGGCTTAAAATAGCAACAGCGGGAGGAGAGGCGGCGGCCAGGCTAACAGCCTCGGTCTGTAATCATGTCCCTAAAACTTACAGCAGGGGCAGGACTCTATATATAGCAGCAACACACTGGACAGACAGGAATGGCAATAGAACATAGTAATGATTAGTCTGAAATCGCAAAAGGCCTGGAATATCTTGAAACAATACAGACAGTACGTTTGTATTCCAGGTGTGTAAAATATAGGATTGAGAATGGAATGGTGTTTGGAGTCAAATCAAAAGGGGACCGGATCAGACCTGCAGGTTCCCTAAAGCCCAGGGGGTGATATTGATTATTCCACACAGTCATCCATGAGCCCAGGGAAAACCCCCAGCACAGCCGTGGCCACGGACCCACAGCCCTGGCCCGCTGCCCCACAGCCCTGGCCCGCTGCCCTGGCCGCTGCCCCGCAGACCCACAGCCCTGGCCGCAGACCCACAGCCCTGGCCGCAGACCCACAGCCCTGGCCGCAGACCCACAGCCCTGGCCGCAGACCCACAGCCCTGGCCGCAGACCCACAGACCTGGCCGCAGACCCACAGACCTGGCCGCAGACCTGGCTGAGAAGCAGGCACTTAGGAAGGCAGTGTGCCAGAAAGACATCCATACAGCTACTCCTATTTGGGCAGAAATAAAGAAGCAGATGTTTGGTCTAAACCCCCACGGAAACTGGAACTGCTAACAGTCATCTTCTCAGAGGGATGTTTTTGCATGGGGGGGGGGGGGGGTTAAATACTTACACGAATTTGTACAAACACATCACATCCTTTTTCTCATGGGGAAGATAGAAATACATTATAGATGGTGTCTGTCTGATGAGGCTGCCTGCCATCAGACATCACCACATCCCAACAGACAGCACTGATGTGGCTCCAGCCGATCAGAAAAAAAAAGCTATAATCCCAACATCCACTGGGCTAAACATCCTAGAAGACAAGATGGGCTTTTAATGTGGACTCACAGTAATGATCAACAAGCCTCTAATTAAAAAGACTAGTCTTTCTGATACATCCTCCTCTACTCTGATTATACTTTCCAATTACAGAGAGATGGAGAGAGAGAGAGAGAGCGAGATGGAGAGAGCGGAGGGAGGGAAACATGAGGGGGGCGTGCTGTCAGTGTCTGACTGACTGGCAGTCCTGCTGGGCTGGTATAACAGGACGCACACAGGGTTGGCTGGCGCACTGCGCTGGAGTGCATATATGACTCAGGCACCAGACCCCAAGATGAACAGACTGAGCGAACAGACTGAGCGAACAGAAAGAGCGAGCAGAGAGAGAGAGAGACACACACGATCTTGATGTGCAGCCAACAAAACTGTGGATACTGAGCACTGCGAGATCCTGCCTGACTGTCCCTCACCCACCTCCTACTCAAATACATAGACAGACAGATACACACCCACAAGCACATTTCTATTACGAAAGCTAGAAAGGAGGACAGGAAGCAGGGCCACTTTGGAGCTGCAGCTCGGGCAGTGAGTAACTGGGGCATCAACGATCATGGACAAGTATGATAAGAGCCTAACAACCCTCCACTACCCCATCATTGCTCCACCACTCTATTACATATTAATGAAAAAGTCAACCTGGGAGGTCTAGTAGGGACAGCCACTGGAGCGAACAAACATCCAGATGCATCCACATCCAGCTAAAACCACAGCAGCATCTGCTAGTTAACCTTTGAAATATTGAATTTCACCATCTCTGTGAGCCTCTTATGGGCCGAGCGCAGACCTAAGAGCACGCTTGACTCGGTCCGAGGCTCCATGCTGTAGCTTTAACCTGGTCTCTTAGTGCTGGACTAAATGACAGAGCACATCCAGGACGGGTGGATGGGAGAGGCTCATGTATGACTGTGAATGGCTTCAGGTCCGGAGGTCCTGCCGAGCTCAGCCCGGCGGAGACTACTGCATTAGACGCAGCTCTGTTCTCTGTGCATGGCAACCAGTTCGGCTGCAGTAGCAGTGCACTCTCAACCCGACAGACCACAACACAGAAACCCAGAGCTGTGGGTGGAGAGCGGGTGGGAGGCTGAAGGAGCTGATGTCAAAGGTCCACATTCAAAAAACTTCACCAGGCAGGCACAAAATGGATGTTAAGAGAGAGAGCGAGAGAGCGAGAGAGCGAGAGAGAGCGAGAGAGAGAGAGGAAAATAAAGGATGCTGTGCCCTTAGGAACTCTTTCAACCCACACACAGAAGTAGGACTATCTCCTAGGCCAGATTATGTACTAGACTTCCTGTCGCTACAGTAATATCAAATAGATAACCATTCAAACACGGTTTATGACTGCTGTTGCAGATTTGATTGTTATGTTGGAAGCAACATAACACACTTTCCACAAGGGCCCATTTTCAGATGCAAGTTGGCCCTCCAGTAAAATCTATACAACACGATGCAGGAATGTAACAAACATCAATATGAACATTCCAGGGTTAACAAATAGTCTTTAAATAATCTGTCCTAGCAGCCCTCTCCTCTCGGGTCGGTCATAAATCCATATAAGGGCATTAGTACTTCCGCTCTAGAGTAAGCTACATTCCACTGGGTCATTGAGCGTCCAATTTAAATAAATCTGGACTCGGAGCCACCAGCCATGTGTTGCTTGGGCTTGGCTATACTTTGGAAGTTTACATTGGAACACCCAACATTCTGTCTGTGCATGTTTCACTTATGTCTCAATCACAGGCATGTGCTGTCGCTGAGGCAGAGAGGCCTTGTTCATTGCTTTTGTAGTTGACATATTTCTGTCTGCTGCTGAAACAGTTCAGTTGTATTAGAACACGTCATCAGCTAAGCCCCCAGACCCCCCCCACCCCCCACCCCGTGCCAAACTCTAGAACCCTTAATGAAGTCATCAGCCTGGTGCTGCCTGGGAGAGAGGACAGATCAAAGACTGGGCTACAGAGGCAGCCCTGAGCGAGCTCATGGTGGGGTCAGGAGAACCCACTACCACTGCAGTGCTGTGACTCCTCATTCAGAAAAACAGCGTTTATATTAAACAGCCCATGTATACAGTCTGGATGGGTGTTTATAGGTCTACAGTGACCTTGTCTGACAGACTAATGGAGGAGCCCCTCTGTGCCTTAATAATGCAAAACCCCATACCCAAACAAATGACTCAGTACAGCCTGTTTAATATGGTGGTGGAGGAACAAACCACCGGAGGTTCAGTCAGTTAGGTGTATCATGTGACCAAGTTAAAGCAACACTGACACACAGACCATTCAAGCCTTGCCAACGCTTTGTGTCAGACTACTCTGACCACTGTCTTATCAAGTTCCTCTTTCATACCCTCTGAAGACCCCGATGGCCACCCTGCTGCTCATCCCACTTCAGCCCACCCAGGTCACATTGTTAGGGCCTAGATGCTTGGTTGACTGGATGCCTCCCGGCTCCGGAAGCCACTGGAGGTCATTTGTCTTTGATGGTTAGTAACTTGTTCTCCCCTCCTTGGCAAGTCGTCTCTTCTCAGAGTAATGTTGTTAGCCAGGGGGCGGTATGCCCCAGAGACAGACAGGGTTCTTCAACCTGAAACCAAAAACACATGGAGAAACAACTACACCACAAAACCAGTTATAAATGTCCACCGAATCACAGGATAGAGAGCTGAAACACTACAGACTGAAGTGGAGAAACGGTTTCTCTCTGAAGAGCCACCTCGTACCCGTGCACCGGTACTCCTTGTATAAAACCTTGTTATTTATTTTAAGGAAGCATTTCACAGTAAAGTCTACACCGGTTGTATTCGACGTGGGTGACAAGCACATTTGATCTGAACATTTCACAGATTCTGACATCACCACAAGGCACCGACAGCAGCAAGAGGAATGACTGAGAGTTTCCTTTGGTAACAACACTAGTTTCCTTCAGCTCAGTCTAATAACAGGGGAGGATCTCAAACATTTGTCAACAAAGCAGGGAGCTTCTAGTAGAGGATGAACTAAGAGGGGAAAAAAAATGTAAAACACTTCCGATATTGATGTCATCTTCCTAACAACCCCCTCGGGTCACAACCCACATAACGATTGGATGTGATGCAGGGAGGGGAAGCGCTGAGGAAAGTACTGTGACTCAGCCATCCTGAATCATTCTTTCATGTCGTCTTCATCAATATTCTACGGACAGGGGAGGTTCTCATGAACACATTTCTGCTGGGTGGGAAATACGTTCGCAAAACATGTGCTTGATTTCAGCATGCAGGGGCAGAGGAGGCTGACGAGAATTAACAGTTCATGTTGACAGCACCATAAAAACAAAAAACGGGATGTAGGTCCTCGCATCACCCTGACGGCTCCTAATTGTACACTTCCTTATCAGGAAAGGAAACTTCCTCAGTCCCTCCCACCCCCATATCTTCTTCCTTTTTTAATCAGTCTTCACTTCCGCCTGGCTGTTCAGGCTGGCTGGGTGCCAGTGGGCTCAGGGGGGGGGGACTACACTGTCAGAGGTGGTGTCTACTGGACTGCCAGTCTTGGAACTAAAATGACACAGAAGTGGATCAGTTTTACCTCCTACAGGCAGGAGGGACTGGTTGTGAACAGTTAAACCTGTTCTGTTCTAATCAGGCCACTGTCACTCCTTTTTACTTGAACAATAAAATATCAAACTCATTTAATATCACCCTGCCTAGATTTAGAATAATCAATATCAATTATGTCAGTCTGGGTGCAGACTGTACCTGCCTCCAAGCTGATCTGAGCTACCTCAGCTTGCATTCACATTCCACTCATTCTCTGGGCCAGAAGAAGCGCTGTTTGAACTGTATGACAGAAGTGTGGAGGAATGAGGGAGAGAGCTCAAAAAAGTGAGAGCCTTGAATTGAGCTTGGTGGTGCTGTCCTATCAGAAGCTGCCAAACAGACACAGCATCAGCCAAAAGAGAAACCATGAGGGTAGCTCAGTCTCAGATAGACCCAATTATACACAGACACTCCCTCGCGCACACACACACAGTCCCACAGGGGCCTCTGTCTGAATATTTAGAGGGTTCTCCCGGTTTAGATGAGAGCTGTGTTGTTGCAGGGAGGGCCTGTTCCCAGTAGACAGACATGAGCCATAGGAAGCCACAAGGTTTCTAACCCCACTGAACCACAGTTCCCTGTAGACAGACAGACTGGTCTGAGCCCAGCTACCAGCATGTGTAGGGCTGTCTCGTCTTGGAGTGGCTCTCACAACAAATTGTTCAGGGGCTGGGTTGGGGGAGGATGCTGGAGACAGGTTAACTACCACTGTCTACACACAGCGGAAACCAGAAAGTACAGAAGTCACTGGCCCAAACATCTGTTATTCAGAGAGCAGCCATTGACATCTCTCCCAGTCTTCCTCCCTCCACTGTCAGTGCCAGAGGATATTGCCAGTCAAAGTGTGACATAGTCAGAGTCTACCATTAGTTTCTTGATCATCTGCTCTGTAGAAAACATGTGGGTCCTTCTCCTCTGGTTCCTCCTACCCTCTGCAGCCCAGTCAAGGCAGTGGTGGGATTTCGATTTGAACCAGGCTAACCAACTATGTATCCTCAATTCGCCATGTTAACAAACATCACATGGTATTTCTATTTTCTCTGCGGTCATTATTTTGCAAATTACCTGTCCTCATATGGGTACTAAAACTTTATTTTCTAGAAGCTACTTCGGAACACTTGGAAGATACTGTATTGGAGTAGGCAGTTCTGTGGTAAAACCTTTGACATCAGAGGATGTTCCCCTTGTGCTAGCCAGTGTGATTTTTTCCCCAGGGTTCACACCCACTCATTTCCAACTTAAAATGTTTAACTGTACCACCTTCTCACATTGTAGTTAAAGTCAATTAAGTTATGAAAAAAATGGTATGTTCCATTCCATGTTATGATATATATATATATATATATCTTTTTTTTAAACTCCCCTCCCCCATCTTCCTTACTTTCCCCTCATATAAGAAGACAGACAAGTCTATGGAACAACCAGCGCACAGAAAGCTTTTGTTTCCATACCAACACTTTCCCCCAGCTCCCACCCACACAGAAGTCTGCTCCCTGGGATCACAATCCACGTGATGCAAGGCTTTGCTACAGACTCACAGTATGGTCCATTGTAATTGTTTTCGAATGGCCACCAACAGACCAGGCAGAGGAAAAATGTGGCATCATCTTGGGTTAAAAATGAAGAGGTAATGAGACCAGACTATTTCCTGCAAATCAGTGACAAATGTTTTCCATTTCCCCTTCATCTGATAATCTTTCTCTCATAGTGAAACTCCTCTGACACCAGTCTTCCTGTCAGATGGCAGTGGGGATCCCCCTATCAGGTGGCAGATTTCTGAATGGACCCTAGTCCATGACCCACAATGCCATGATAGTGATGTAACCATCTGAACAGGAAGAGCAGCCAGAAGGATCCTGTTTAGTCGCCAAAGGAAACACGGTCCATCTCCCTACAGCGCTGCTTTCTGCAGGCTAGGACCGATGGGAAGTTTCTCAACCACACTTTAGGTGAATTCTCCGGGTTCCACTAACAGACTAGGGTTGGTTGGTCACCCACTTACAGGAGGATCCCCGTGTGTCACAGTGCCAGTCATCTGAAGAAGAAGACCACACCCCCCTTCCGAGGAGAAGTCGTCATTGAAACTGTTCTCTGGTTTAAGACCAGGCTGCAGTCTACCCCAGAGAGCACCAGTCACAGCTTACATATCAAATACATGGGAATTTCTGCCAATTCTCTTCGCACGCACGAGTCAGTCTGAATGCTGGTAAATGTGACGAGGTCTGAATGATGAAGGGATGAGAGAAGAAAAGAAGACATGAGGGGTGGCTTAGTGACCAGGGTCTGTGGAACGCTCCAGTGAGAGGGGAGAAGAGAGCCCTTACTGACAGACTGGATGACCTCTGATCCTGGCATGGAGGAAACTAGCGTACAACCACACAGGCTCCATGGTCCCCGAGTGGACTACCTCATATTGCCATGCATGACTGACAGTTAAGACAGCAGTGTTGGCCATTCGTAGACTTAAAACATCCATCTGGGATTCCATGCGGTTTGCGAGGCATGGATGCTTCAAATAACCCTGATCCAACATTACACAGAACCGCTGTGGTCTGAATACTTTATTGACACAGTTCACTCTGAACTCTGCTTCCATTGTAGTTGGCAGCATTGATCTCTAGTCATCTTTGTGTTTAAAGATGCTCTGCGTCATAGTCAGGATGGTACAGAGTGTCCTGAGAGCAGTAGTACCATCTTGAGCTCTCGTTTCAGCTCTTATTAGCCATTTAAACACATGACAATACCCAGGGGAGGGAGACAGGGGAGAAGAGGATAGGGAGACATCCCCCCCAGAGCCCCTCAACCCCCACAGTCTGGTTACACGGCTGCTCGCCTATCGAAAGCACTTTGTTCTGCCACGGAGACATCAGCCAATTACACAGCAGGGTGAGCAGGCAGCTTGGCAGGGATTGGCCTAGGCATGTGGGTGGCTCCACCCATTCTCCCCCATCCCCTAACAACAGCAGCAGCATGCTAGTCTCTCCCGCTTCCTCCCTCTCCTCTGCAGACCAACTGCTCTCGTCGATCACTCTCCCTCCAGTTCTGTCGCCCTGTTTTCCTGTCCGGTTTGGAGAAGCAGTCATCATCCTCCGCACCTCTCGCCATTTCCCCACCTCAACCACTCAGGACGACACTGAACAGAACCCTCCAAGCCAAGGGTTTCAGTGGTCACACACACACACACACACACACACACACACACACACCTCCTGGGCCTCTTGCCTAGCGGCTCAGAAGCAGTGGGATGTCAGGCTGGTTGCTGGCGGAAGGAAACACTGAACAGAAACAGAGAGGCTGAGGCAGCATAGGCATATCGTTCTACGCAGGTCCACTCTACGCAGCACAGAACAGAGTTGAACGAGGTCTCTGCTCTGACCTACTTTTCAATCATCACTACAGGAAGGGAACTGGGAGTAAAAGAGGCAGATGGTCACTTCCTCTATGACTGCTTAGGGATACACAGTTCCACAGACGACCAGGTGAAATGTTTCGTCACCCGGGGGGTTTGGGGGGGGGGGGGGGGGGGGTTATGTCATTGTGGCTCTCTGTCTTGGGCTCTCCCTCCCCTCGTCGTACTCCCTCGTTCCTCCAGCGAGGGGAGCAGAGCAGAAACAAAGAAAGAGGCCCTTCCCTTCCGCACAGAGAGGTGTTAACAGCAGCCTGCCTCACACAACACAACACAACACAACTCGGCCATCTTAATATGCTCTGCTCCATACGCCCTGTGTGTGTGTGCCTACATGCGTGCCTATACCCAGCGATCTGTCCAGGCTGTACCATGGATGGCACAGGTGGAGGCTGGCTGCCCGGGTATTTGGGAGTGCGAGCAGAATGTACCAGCTCAGACACACCGCCAGAACCTGTCTGAGCAGGAGCCGAGCCGTGAGACAGACCCTGGCCAGAATCATGTGGGAAGAGAGGAGAAAGGTTTGGGCGCGTGAGGAGGAGCAGTGGCCCTTTGATGAGATGGGACAAAAAGAGCCGCTGATTGACAGCTCATGCCCTCCTCTACTGTGAACGGGCAGTTGAATTACTATTGATTTATTTCAGAGTTGTAGAAGAAGTACGGATAAGATGCAATTTTTTTTGTGTATTATGAATACATTGAATAAATTATAATTTCACAATAAAATATATATAACGTGTGGTGTGTTCTTACAAGGATACTTGCCTTGTATACCTGTCCTTAGAAAATCATCCGTTTCGAATTCCAACATTCTTTCCCCTGTCTGTAGAGGCTTTATAGAGGAAACATCTTCAGCAGAACACAGCTGTGAATATCTCACATCCCTATTCAGACACCACAGCCTTTGTCCAAACAGCCTTGAGGAATAAAAGCCAGTTCGACGTAGAAAATACGTTGATACTGGGCTTGGCAATCCGCTTCAGTCCCATCCTCCTTTGTAAATACATTAGCTCCATTAAATCACAGGACACAAGACCTTTAACATTGCACATGTAATGCCTTTCTCCTTTGTTTGTCATTTAAAAAAAAAAAAAAAATACAACATTAAATATGGCCATCTGTCAATCAGCCATTGTAAGAGAAGCTGAATGATGAGTGAAGAGAATAAAGGTTCAGGTGCTTTCTAGATCCATGTTGTTGCTCAGAGTAGAATCACTGCTGTACAATGACTAGTCTCATATTACCATACAGTTGGGCTACACTATGCATGGCTGACCACACACACACACACACACACACACGGCTGACCACACCGTTTACAACAAACACCTGCACGACGTCAGGTTAGCGGGACAGAAAGAACAGGTTCACACACAAAAGGGAGGCATGTGGCCTTAGAGTCTCGTTCAGAACAGACAATTGCAGCATGGACGGAGGAGACGGGCAATGAAAAAGAGTAGGGGTGAGGAGAAAGAGAACCCACAGAGAGGGGGAGTTCCTAGAGTAGGAAAAAGGCCGCAGTAGTACTGCAGCTTACAAAATGACCCTTGGCACATTCAGTTTAATGCATTGGTGGTTATTTTTTCTCAGAGAGCAAACGGAAACCTTGTATTAAAGCTATTCATCAAATCCTTTGTGAGACAGAAGAAGAAAAAAAACAACACTTGGCCCCGAATACAAAAGTGAAGCAGAGAGCGGTAGAGGTTTAGACGCCAAGACGTCCTACTGACTGATAGAAGGTGATAACCTCCATTTGGCTGTCAATCTGTGGGCTCACTGGGAACAGCCATGTGTTTGAGGAGGAGACAGCTGCTTTTGGAATCAATTCCTCTGACAGGTTATTCATACATCAATGCCCTCATTTAGTGAGAGAATATGCACACTGCAGAGTCAGACACTCACAGCTTCAGCTTTTCCATGAATTCATTTTCACAGGACCGGAAAATAAAACAGTATGGTTTAGACCAGCCTTTCTCTGGTGAGAAGGGAGAACATTAAACTAAACTAGCATGAAGGGCTACTGTATACCTTGTGATGTTCGTATAGGGAACAAAAATAAACAACGTGTAAAGTGTTTGTTTCATGAGCTGAAATAAAAGATCCCAGAAATGTTCATTATGCACAAAAAGCTTCTCAAATTGTGCACAAATTTGTTTACATCCCTCATAGTGAGCATTTCTCCTTTGCCAAGGTAATCCATCCACCTCACAGGTGTGGCATATCAAGAAGCTGATTAAACAGCATGGTCATTACACAAGTGCACCTTTTGCTGGGGACAATAAAAGGCCACTAAAATGTGCAGTTGTCAACACAATGCCACAGAAGTCTCAAGTTGAGGGAGTGTACAATTTGCATGCTGACTGCAGGAATGTCCACCAGAGCCGTTGCCAGATCATTTAATGTTAATTTCTCTACCATAAGCCACCTCCAACACAATTTGAGAGAATTTGGCAGTACGTCCAACCGGCCTCACAACCACGTGTAACCACGCCAGCCCAGGACCTCCACATCCGGCTTCTTCGCCTGCGGGATCGTCTGAGACCAGCCACCCGGACAGCTGATGAAACTGAGGAGTTTTTCTGTCTGTAATAGGGTGTGGCATATGTGGGGAAAAACTCATTTGAATTGGCTGGCCTAGCTCCCAAGTGGATGTGATTATGCCCCCCAGTCCCACTCCTGGCTGCACCCCTGCAGAGTCATGTGAAATCCATAGATTAGGGGTCAAATCATTTATTTCAATTAACTGATTTCCCCATATGAACTGTAACTCAGTAAAATCATTGAAATTGTTGCATTTATTATTTTTGTTCAGTATAATATCAACATTGAGACATTTATAAAATGAAAGACAAGTAACCAGCCCCAATACATCATAAACTGACTATAGTCAAACTCAAATATCCATTTCAGTGGCATGGACTGAAGAGAATTTCAGTTTCTCTGGAGTGAGTTGGACAGGGCAAGGTAGGTGGTTGTCCCATGCCTGTGTGGGTGGCAGCATCACAGTCCTGTGGTTTTAGGACAGACAGAACAGGGCATAGCTCTGTAGCCGTTTCTCACAACCAAGCAGAGAGATTGACAGCCAGGGAGAGCCATGCAGCACAGTCAATTAGCAGCGGGGAAAACGTGTCTCGGAGAGACAGAGGGGCGGGGTAGTGGGAGGGTTACTCTTACCACAAAAACAGAGGAGCATTCTGCAGCTCTAATCATGCACAATCACTGCGCCATCATGGCGGTTGAGGAGCTGTGTTGACGCGAGAGTGAGGCGGCAGGCCCTGACTGAGCCGAGGCGCTAAGCTGCTTTGTCCCATCTGTAAAACGTCCAATCAGGGTCAGAGGGTTCACAGTATACAAATGCTGTGCTTAACCCCTAACCAACCTACCAGCCATGTTACAGGAACCAAAAGAACAGCAGCAGAAAATGTTGTTTGTTTTTTCTCTGCACTACGGTTACTCAATATAGTCCCGCCATGTGACCCTCACATTTCAACCATTTTTACTTTAACTCACAAGTCATTCTCCTTTCAGACGCTCAAAAAAAAAGTAGGCCTGAAAATGACCCATAATAAAAGGACTAATATTTCTGATGGAGAGAAGTTATTTTCAACAGGAGAAAAGAGCGAGTCAGCCAGCAACAGCAGCAGCCATGGCTTCAACAGATTCATGCCCCATAAAACCAGTGGTGGATGGATTTCAGAGAGCAGAGTCGCCTACCAGATGCTGGGAGATTAAATTATTATGTTACGTTGTAGTCGCACTACACTGCTCTAGTTGTTAGCTGGAGGAAAACAACTCAGGTCAGTGGATATCAGGGCCAAAACAAATTAAGTGGAGAGGTTTTCATGTGGTTTACTGGAGCTATAAGCTCCGCACTCCTGCAGCAGGCCCAGTGTACCAACAGGACACGCTGTGGGTGACCGATACAAGCGCCTAGCGATTAGCTGGCCTGGACTTTACAGGCCAGTTTGACTGGGAGGGAGAAACTTCAACTCTGTTACTAAAGCACTCTTCCATCTGAGACAATGAGCAGCCTGGTAGGAAGATAGGGCAAGGGGACAGTGTGGCTGAACTGTAGAGTGACACTCAAAAGCAGCAGGAGAGAAGGCTGAGTGTATTGCTAACTGTCAGGTAGATAAGATTAGCCGTTACTCTGCTGGTAATGGTGGCGACCGCAGCAGAACACACACAGTTGGCTGACCACAGAGGGGCCCCCGCCTGGCTCTGCACTGTGGTACTGCATATGGGCTCCCACAATCTCATGAACATAGAACAACAATACTGAGGTGGATCTAATAGCAAAACAAATACATATGTGTATATATACACACACACTTTTTTTTTTTTAAAGGGCCATTCCACGGCAGCATAGCATGGACAAATTTTTGGTATCTCAGATTGTTATGGCAATTCTCACACTGTATACACTTCATTGGGAAGAAGGATGTTTGATCTGCTTTTTACATTTGTAACGCAAGCAAAAAAAAAGAAAACATGATGAAAGTGGCCATTCAGAGTGCAGGGCCATATGACTGTAGATTACAGTGGGCCAGCCTGCTATCAACACAAAGCCAGGTGTTTAGCGGAGCTGTTCAGGATGTTCGGGGCTCACAACACTAAAGCCCCTCTCTGGCACAGAGCTGCAGAAAACGGGCAATTAAGAAGTGATTTTCACCTCACAGCTTGGCCCGTTGCCTCACAAAGAACCCTGCGGCAGCCTGGGGACTGCAGGAGAGAAGAGGCCCAGGGAAGGGGTTACAGGGGTAGGTGTTACGGTGAGGCGGCATACTCTGGATCCACGCGCAGAACATTATGATGATGTATGAGAAACGGTGCGATACAGAGGGAGGAGGGAAGGATCTCCAGCAGATTAGAGGTTGTACAGAGAGGAGCAGCTGGTTTGACTCATACCTCGTTCCCTCTCGCGCCTCCTTCCTGCTCTTCTCATTATCTCACTCCTCTCCCCGCTTGTTGGTAATTGAGCTCAAACGGGATCCTGCTGGAGGTGAAATAAATGTACTTCGTCTCGGGCACAGACAAACCTGTCACCCCTTACAGGATCCTCTGCCAACATCACAGTAAACAGGAGAGCCAGTCACACACCTGTCCCATCAGGCCATGTCAGTCACCCAAAGCCTGACACCAAACCATGGCTGCTGCCTCAGTCAGCAGGTCTGGCAGATTGTCCAGTGATCAAGGTACTCGGCCAACCTTGAAGGAGGAGAGTCTACCGGTGGTTCCACTCCACTATGTCTGAGCACTAAGCCAGTAAGACCATTCAATACTAAGCCAGAGGAAACCAAATGGCTGCCGCTCCTCCACTCAATCTCCATTCAGGTAGTCAAGTAAATGTGTCAACAATGGCTGATAGGAGTAAATGCCACAGTTGATTTCAGTGGAACTCTGTTTTACAATAGCAGGTAATGGTTTCATTCAAAATACAATAGTATGCTATTAAAGGGATAGGCCTGATACAGCTCGTTCTGTCAGACAATACCTTAGTTATTGCTGTGTGAAATGCTTGGAGTACCAGAGGAGTGTAAATTGCCACACATTTCACACCACAGTAAGTCATGCCTCTCAGCCGGTTATACAACCACCACTCAGTACATTCTGTGCAGGGATACTTTAATCTAACTTCAGCTCTCCACTATGTTCAGACACTTGAGTGTCAAGTCTGAAACAGACAGATGCTCCGCTCCGTTCTGCCCCACTCCAGCAGTTGCTATAGTAACGGAGTGGTTAGGCCTCCTCTGATGGCACGGAGTAGAAAAAAAGATAAACTTCTGGTCACTATGGTTACCCTGTCTTTAGGGTGACTTCCAGATTCAGTTTACATTACATGGCAGAGTTGGTTTGGGTTGAACTTTAGGATGACCAACTGAACCATTACTAATCTCATACTCTGCTCTGTCAGATTATACTGTAGGCCTAGATGGACATCTATGGGCCCTAATGGCTGTAGTGTAAATCAGCTGTACATGACTTATGGAATGGGATTTAAGCCAGGCTTTGTTCTCTGTG
Source organism: Oncorhynchus mykiss (assembly GCF_013265735.2). Classification (NCBI taxonomy): domain Eukaryota; kingdom Metazoa; phylum Chordata; class Actinopteri; order Salmoniformes; family Salmonidae; genus Oncorhynchus; species Oncorhynchus mykiss. The sequence goes on along the minus strand of NC_050572.1, from coordinate 28,306,830 downwards.
TCTACAGTATATGAATCTGTCATGAGCTACATTTACTCCATGAAGTAATTAAAATCAGTTTCCAGAACCGACTCGGTCATTAGCTACGACAGTGCCCAATTTAATTATTTCTATCCTCTTTAGTTTGCTCTGACTGTCACAGGTTGTGTTTTAGTGCTGCCTTTGGGCCTGTTATTTGATCCAGGGCCAGGGGGCAGGGCCAGCCTTTCAGCCTGGGCTTTGGCTCCCTTCCATGGGTGTACCAAACACTACAGTATCCTGCTGTGAGGCCTAGTGGAAACTTAGCAGCTAGAAGTGCCATTAAAATGTTGCCATTGTGCAGAGAGGAGATCAAAGACATTACTTTTGACAGACAATCACATTTCTGAAAATTCTTATATTTAAAAATTAATCTCACTGTTAGGTCATAATGAACATCTGTCAAAGTGCTTTATGAAATCACATAATATTTTGAGTCATCTTCATGTTTCCATGTTTCAGGCCGCCAAGGCAACAGCAACACTTTAATGACCGCGTGGCTAACCAAACCCCTGGCCTCATGGGTATAGCTGACCCACAGGGACAAAGCACAGGGTGCCGGTTTATGGTGCGAGGGAGAGGCGGGGTATTCACAGTTTAGACTCCAGCTGCATGACATCTATCTGGGGAAGCTTCCAACGTTTCCTTTGGCAGCCTGAAGCGAGAACAACAAAATGGGGGAAGAGTGCAGTGAGAAGAAACCACCAAGGAGACAGATCTCCCACCAAACAGATGATGAATACATAAACACACTAAACTAATATAAGAGTGCTGAAAGCAGCAAGAGCCCACCGCCACAGCCCCAACCCCTCAGCAGTTTGGAGGAGAATCTATGGCTAAGCGGGAGAGAACCGCCGTAGCGTTATGCTCTCGTGCTGATCCCGCTGGAAATGGTGTCGCTCAGCTCTTTGTACCTGGCTGAGTAATGACACCGAGTGAATTACATTTTTTTTCATTTTTTAAAGAGCCACTCCGTATTCTATTACAAGACGAGATGGAGCGGGAGACTAATGCATTTCTCACGGCGATGGAGCACACAGAGCTGTAACTCTGAAACTCGTCTCCATTGACCTAAAAATAAAATCAACTGTTTCTTGTCTCCCCACCTTTGAGAGACCACCACACCCCCTCGCCCCACACACTCTAGCCCACTTTCGCTTTGCACACAGCTCACACAAAGCCAATGCCTAACTACTCCAGCAGTTTATAGTGAGCCGAGTACACAATGTAGCCACTTTCGGACAAGCTCATTACTGTAGAAAGCCGAGGGGAGCTGCCACCCAGAGTTAGGCCTGTCCTCTAAGGGGCTGATGCATGTTGAAAAGGCTGCATTAACATGCACTGAGAGGGAGGTCATCTTTCAGAAACGACCCAGGCTTTTGAGGCTCAAAGGCCTCAAAATGGCTGCAATAAAAATGGAAAGAGTAAAAAGATATCTTCATCGTCACAGTAAATGTGACATCGGAGAAACGCTGACTACAATGTAACAACCTGTGGATAAGTCAGTGTGCCAATCTAACACAGAGCAGTGGCCAAAAGGTCCATGTGAGCTCTCTGGCAGGAAACAAATATATTATACAGCGTCATTACAAACATCACCCTGATTGCATCACTCATGATTCATAGAGAATAAATTGGAGGAAACCCAGAACTACATAAGAGTTTTGTTATGACTGCACGACGACTCAGTCAGATACTGTATGAGTAAATACGAGGCCTATAAACCAGGTATAACACTAAGCACTAACACAACTGTGTAGTCTGATTATCAACAGTCTAATGTAAACTATATTTAGACATTGACTATAATGATTTATAAATCATGTTGAATAACACTAAAAATAACACTCCCATTTCCCATTGAGCAGCTTGTAGCCATACAGGCGTTAAGAGTCTAATGCGGATCAATATAATCAAAGGCTCCATTCTATTGCTTTATCCCTGGAGGCTTACTGCTGCCTGATGAAGACAAGTCCGAGTGGTAGAGGGGGATCTGGGGATAATACCAGATTGACCGAGAGCGTATAAAACTGACCTGCTGTCTGTGGTTGGACACTCTCCGTAGGGTAGGTAGAAAGTGGATGTTTTCAGGTTTCAAAGATACAGTATTTTCAACCTAACTTCCGTTTCTCCAGAGAACAGAAGTGGGGACTCCGCTCCGGTGTCTTTCTAGGGCTTCTTCTAGGGCACCATCAGTTTCATTAGGCTTTACAGTCAGTAGAGACTCACTAGATCTCTAAACATGACCTCATCCATTCAGCTGGTGAGGTTAAGGTCTCTTGTTCATAATGGCCTCCATTCTAGTGACAGTCCAGTCGCCCCTGTTCTGCCCTCCAGTCAAACCTATGGAGCCTCCCTAGTACTGTCCAGCTTAGTGTCCAGTGTCCTCCCTCCTCAGAGCTTAAGCATGTTAAGGCCAAACCAAAGACATCTAAAATGTTGATTCAGCTTCTCAGGGATCCTGGACGGATGAGCTGTGGCTGCCACACACACACTTTGTGTAGACAGCTTGTGTCCTCTCAGGGCTGTCCAGCTGTCCGGCCAAACCCACAGGAGTAGGACGACATAAATCACGGAGCAAAATTAAACAGTGCATTCAGTGAGAATGTGGTGTACGTGACACACACACACACACACACATATATATAGATCCAGAATACACATGGTTTAAGTGACATTATTTATATAAGCTGAACAGTCTTTCAATACAGCACAATGTCCGACACATTGTCCTCTCAGAATATTGGCACATACGATAGTGTATATTTTAGACTGGATTATAGTCCATAGGGAAACATCCTCCTCCGCACAGACAGTCATTACCCACATCAACACAGCAGGCACATTCCTTACACTGTGTTCACCTGTCTGGTACAGTAAGGCATGATCCTAGCTGGTAGTTTGCCCATAAACAGGTTGGTCTAACTAACAAAGGAGGAACTGTGGCGTGTGCAGAGAATGTCCCGAGATGATAACAGCTGATAAGAGAAAGGTCACATTACATGACAGAGTAAGAGGGTCAGGGTGTGTGACGTAAAGCTGCCATAAAAATCGGGACAGAGAGGAGAGAGAGAGAGAGAAAACGGAGAATAGGAAGCGATGGGCTGGCTGCTGCTGATCACCGGCGGCCCAAATTAAAACCGGCAGTTTGGGGAGCTCCCGTAACGATGCAGTAAAGTGGAACATTGTCTGTTGGCAGACAGCAAAACACTGAGAAGAACTGAATCAAAATGCTGTGTCTAGCAGCTCCCTGCCTTCCAAGATATACGGCTCTCCACATACTGTGGTGTCAGTGGTGCTTCCGATATAAGAGAGGATATAACTAGAGCTAATACTGAGAACGCTTGACGAGAAGGTGCGAGGGAGGGTAGTGGTATAGAGTAAGGATAAAGTATCTGAAACATTCCTGTTACAACCTCCCTAACTCACAGCATCTCACTGACCCAGTTACAGTGCCAGGGCTCCTCAGAGAGGAACTAAGGATAAAAATTAATAAATGACCATCTGCATTAAAACAGAAGGTTATATTAAGCACATTCATGCTCAGGTCCACAAACCCTTGTGTGAACATGAGGCCCACATTTAAATAGTAAAGCTGAAGGACTGGGGAGGGAGAGTGAGAGGGGACGGAACCTTTACAGGCCTCGTTCCCGGCCCCCGCTCTATTTTTGTTTCCTCTTTTTGTGCGCCACACACTGCAGAGGATTTTTCAAATTCGCCCTCATCAGTTGTGCGACTGATGAAACACTGACAGCTTCTTTACATTTGTAAAGACCCCTGCAGCAGCTGTGCTTATCCCAGCACACAGCCCGGCTCTATCCCACCACACAGCCCGGCTCTATCCCAGCACACAGCCCGGCTCTATCCCAGCACACAGCCCGGCTCTATCCCACCACACAGCCCGGCTCTATCCCACCACACAGCCCGGCTCTATCCCACCACACAGCCCGGCTCTATCCCAGCTCTATCCCACCACACAGCCCAGCTCTAGCCCAGCTCTATCCCACCACACAGCCCGGCTCTATCCCACCGCCCAGCCCAGCTCTATCCCACCACACAGCCCAGCTCTATCCCACCAAACAGCCTGAGAACAGTCTTGTCAGGACAAATTGGCCCTGGCTGCACAACTCCTCTCAATGCTATGTTCAGTTAAACACCACAAACATAACTAATGCTGCTTCCCAATTGACCTAAACCCACCCCAACAAATTCACTGAATATACAAATATAGAATTCCAGAATAGGAGATAATGTGTTTGTGCCTCTAAATGTCTGTCAAATTGCCAGGCAAAGTGATCAGCCATCATAGAAACCAGAGTTATTTGAGAGGGCCTGTTTTAACTTTTGTGTCCTATCAAAAGGAGCGGTAACTGCCTTACCTTGTTTGCTTTTATTACGTTTTTTCCCCTGACTGATGAATTTTAATAACATGGATGGAGCACATGGGGGAGAATAACAACTCCCAGTGTTCCAGGGGACATGCTTAAGCCAAGCATGGATAATTGTCTAACGCTAATTAAGGGGAGGTTAAACCAGAGGGGCCAAGAGTTGTTGAGGGGGAGGGTGTTGCGTTTTGAGTGGGGGCCCAAAGAGAGGGGGGCACCTCCAGGTTGTTTTGTTGTTTGCATGGTTTGTTCGGAGCAGATTTCTACCCCAGCTGCTGCACCTCAGCAGATGTGAAAGCCATGTTATGTGCGTGCCCATTCCACACACAGCCACATGAGCATACATCTATAATTACACAAGTTATTAAGAATAAAATATAAAAATAGACCATTTTAGACTTCAGGCGCAATTTTTTCCCCATGTCCTTTTCACTGTCAAATCATCTCGCCAGGCCCCAAAATAAAGTTGGCAATGTAATGTATTGATTACTTTAATAGCGTTGCCATAAGAGGCGAGTATTTTGGGGAGAAAGAGTATCAAACTCATGGGGAAATGTACGGACTAAATCAAGTTTGAAAACTATATGTTTAACACTTCAAGAATTAAGTATTATTTCACCTCATAATATAAAAAGTATAATGTTTCAACCACGTTATTAGAGTGGAACGCTTGGGGAAGGCAACAATCGCCAGTTATGATGGACTTTGATTATTCTCAGTGCATCGTGGGCCACAAACAAAGTAGCCCAGTCAGCAGCAGGCCCACACGTGGCCAAAATGTTTTGAGATTAGTTCAATGGTAACAAAAAGGTACATCTGAAATAAAAATGTATTATTCATTGTGGTTCATAATAACTTCACATTGTTTTCACGCGAGGAAACTTCACACGAGAACACACGCTGTAATGTGAGGGTTAAACTCAGCCATGCGATGTGCTGAGTGTCTCCGTTTGAGAGTACGCCATTGTTTAGCTTACGCCCGTTTTAAACCCCCATTTAAAATACTTTAAATGTTGTAGGTTACACCGAGGGTAAAAACCTTGAAATTACCAACATTGATATCGCCCCCTTCTGCCAAATTCGCCGGTATTAGGTAATCGCAGAAAGAAAATGGTCGCTTCTTGCTTCCCCTTCACATGAACCTCTGCAATGCGACTGAAACACTACCTCAACATTACACCATAAACAAGCTAGCGCTTAAATCAACTAACCGCTGACATTTCGTTTAGTTGCATCCATGGTCTCTCGTCTGCTTAAAAACTATTGACTGGAGATAACCCGAATAATAAATAAAAAACTATCAGAGAATCGAACAATCTTGCTCAGCAAGCTCAGGCTGCAATATATCCCATTCACAGAGGTCACACAGACGTGCTACGCGAAATTAAAATGATCAGACACTTTATTGCATATATATGTTAGTAAGCAAACGCAGACAAGCAACTCCTCCCGAGCGTTCCGCTACGATTGGAAATTATTGGAAATTCTACGGAAATGTTCAATTGCCTGACCCCCTTTCTGCGCTCTCCCCTTACGGAGAAAATTAAAGAGCTACAGTCCACTCGTCATGGTCGGACGGTGCTAGTCAGGTACTCTCAAGTCGCATCAACATAAATAAAGTGAATATTGTGATATCCAATAGCAAAACGAGGTGTTCATTTATAAATAACACAGTTTATATAGGGCTACTCAGCATGGGGTATAGAACACGGAATCAGCCATGGGCGATATGGCTGTGTCTTCATGGCTCTGAAAGGGGCTATGGGAGAAAACAAAGACATTCTGAAAACAATTAGCCAGCTCTTGTGGAAAATTCTGACTTAATCAATCAATCTCACACAACAAGTCGTTTGTTATATTGTACAGAGATGATTCCAGAATGCGCATTGCCCTTCCATGGATAGTTAATAATCAAATAAATCGTCTTGTCTGATGTTGAAGAAATTTAGCAAAATAGACAATTTAAATAAAGTATAATTGATAACACATTCTACAACTTTACCATCTAAAAGGGAAATTCGGCCCCAATAGGCCACAGCTGTGTAATGGTAACCTTCACACTCCGTGATCGAAGTTTATGCATTTTCTTCAAAACAGGCGAAATGAACGTGCAAACTTGTAAAGGTTAAATTATTTTACACATTGGACAATAATAGGCTAGTAGTTACTCACGTATTTCTTTTGGATGATATTCCTCTTAGGTCTTTCCTTGCTCATTCTGCAATCCAAAATGTTTTGCTAAAGAGAGAATGGCCACATGAATTTCTTTCTTTGACTCTCGCTTCTCCCGGAGCACACCAAACAATTTAAATCCCCGGTCTGTGAGCTCTCTGGTTTTGTAGAATCCTCGCTTTGGGTTTCCCTTGACGATCTGGATTTCGTCGTTAGATTCCAAATTAAAGGTCCACGACGAACGGAGACAAACAAAAAACAAACTCACTTCGGAATAACATATTCAAAACAATTCACAACAAATAACTTCCATTCGTAGAAAAACCATTGACGTTCTCTCTCCCAGCTATCCTGAACGACATGGATATTCTAAGGTATTAGTCTGTTCTTTGAAAAGAGTCACATCTTGTGTGAGAAGAGGATTTAAATCGAACCAAATAAATAAAATAAAAAAGGTTCGATGTTCCGTTTTGGCTGGAACTATCAGGCGACGAGTGTAGACTACTCCAGCACCGCAGCTATTCTAAACGAGGCGAGTTTCTTTCTTCCCCTGGTTCAGCCTATCACATCCGTTACCATGGACAGCGGCAACTTTAAAAGGCCGTTTTTCAGGCACCGAGTAAAAATGATTTTACAAAACGCGAGATGAATAATATATCCGGGATAAAGTAGCCTATCTTGTTTGAATGAATGGGATCCCCACATGTAGGCTAGCTGGTTCTTCGCTAATTACAAGTTACTTCGTTTCCTATTTCTCCTCAGTGGCTCCAGCGATCCTGTGAAAAGCTGACCTGGAGCCCATTCATATTTAGTGTGCAAATTAGCAACATTGTTTCAAGCCCTCAATCTATGCAATGCTAATGCTACAAAGTAATTTACCATGTTTTTTTTATTTGACTTAACTAGGCAAGTCAGTTAAGAACACATTCTTATTTACAATGAAGGCCTACCCCAGCCAAACCGGGATGACGCTGGACAATTGTACAAGCTTTGGGACTCCCAATCACGGTTTTGATACAGCCTGGAATCAAACCATGGTCTGTAGTGACGCCTATAGCACTGAGATGCAGTGCCTTTGACCTCTGTCATGTTGTTTTTAGGCCACAGGCCTGCATTCACCTTCAGAATGGCATTGTAGCATTGAGGTAAAGAAAGCGGTCAAATAAACCTTCATCACAGCGACCATATTATTTTTGGGAAGTTTATAAAATGTGTATGTGAAAACTTAGGATTTCCGATTTTCCAAAATGACTTCCTAAAGTCACTTGCGCTGAGCACATGCAGCTTGCAATAGTGGTTAGAGCGTTGGACTAGCAACCGGAAGGTTGCAAGTTCAAACCCCCGAGCTGACAAGGTAAAAATCTGTCGTTCTACCCCTGAACAGGCAGTTAACCCACTGTTCCTAGGCCGTCATTGAAAATAAGAATTTGTTCTTAACTGACTTGCCTAGTTAAATAAAGGTAAAAAAAAAAATAGTAGCACATAACCTACAGGGGTGCTTTCAGTTCGGTTTACACTAGCTTCAATAGCCACAAAGTCAGATTCACGTCTACAAAGTCCAAATTAGCTTTTTAGTAATGTTTTAAGGTTAGAGTTAGGCATAAGGTTAGCAGTGTGATTAAGGTTAGGTTTAAAATCACATTTTAAGAAGATAAATTGTAGAAATGGCTGGGGTTTATGACTTTGAGGCTATGGAAGCTAGTGATGACATTCAGCAGTGGTGTGAAGTAATTAAGTAAAAATACTTTAAAGTACTACTTAAGTAGTTTTGGGGGGTATCTGTACTTTACTTTATTCATATTTTTTGACAACTTTTACTTCACTACATTCCTAAAGAAAATAATGTACGTTTTACTCCATACTAAAACCCTGAAACCCAAAAGTAGTCAGTACATTTTGAATGCTTAGCAGGACAGTAAAATTATCCAATTCGCACACTTACCAAGAGAACATTCCTGGTCATCTCTACTGCCTCTGATCTGGCAGATTCACTAAACACACATGCTTCTTTTCGTAAATGATGTCTGAGGGTTGGAGTGCGCCCCTGGCTATCTGTAAAAACAAAAAAAATAGTTCCGACTGGTTTGCTTAATATAAGGAATTTGAAATGAAGTGACTTTCACTTTTACTTGAGTCATTTTCTATGAAGGTATCTTTACTTTTACTCATGTATGACAATGTAGTACTTCTTCCACCACTGCCATTCAGTTCGGTTCAATGTTTTCTGCATTGCGTGGCGGTTTGTACGTTCATGGACAACATGCTACTGAACAACACATTTCCCTAAAACAGTGTGCACCGTTCTTTAACAGCCTTTAAGGTACATTTCCTCCAGTTTTTGTTTGTACCTTTATTTAACCAGGCAAGTCAGTTAAGAACAAATTCTTATTTTCAATGACAGGCTAGGTACAGTGGGTTAACTGCCTGTTCAGGGGCAGAACAACAGATTTTTACCTTGTCAACTCTGGGATTCGATCTTGCAACCTTCCGGTTTCAAGTCCAAGTCCAACGGTGTAGCGAGGTGTGGCCTGATCAATATGGGTGTGACCATTAGAGATCTCAAAACTGGTGCAGCACAACACCATACACAACTGCCCTCTGGGCCACCATAGTTCATTTCTTCAACCTGTTGTTTGTACCGTTTCTGTTTAAATAAACATTGAATGGATTTCTGTTGTAGCCTACTAAACTAACTCCATATGAGATCTGAGCTACAGTAGGAGGTTACAGTAATTGTCACCACATTGCTTAGAAATGTGACACATTCACCTAGCACCATCCATATGACTCAAAATGAGCTTTTCATGTTAAAGTTGACTAGAAGATTAAGTAGATGAATCATAGCCTACTGATCATGAATCTAAGCATCCTTCCTTCACTTTAAGATACTGTAGGCATCTACCACCCCCACAACTAAGGGAAAATATAATCTCTTTCCTGAAAAACAGTTATTTAGCAGTGACCAGGGAACCAATTAACCAAGGGTTTTGGACTTGAAGTTCAGTAAACCTTCAAGTCCAAATGGTCATATTCCAATAAGTTTTCATCCCGGTGAACAAGAAGAGAAATGGTTTGAAAACCCACCTCAATCCAGGAAAAGAAGGTGTTACTGTACTCCCAATTATCATATTCAGCAAATTGAGAAGATTAAAATACTGCTAGTTGTTAATTAAACTGCCTTTTTCATCCTCATGCTAGGTAGCGACTGGTAAAGCAGCCCATTTAGTCCCACAACACTTCTGGTAGCTACTCACCCCAATGCTAAGCATTGCATTTTTATGGAATCCAATGAGCTGCATTAACTAGCCTATCATGCTGACGGAAAAGCATGTTTTTATTTTTTTTTAAAACAGCATTATTTCAATCTTCTTGTTTTGCCTATTGGGATAATTAGGAGTACGGCGACACCTTCCATCCCTGGAAAGAGCTCGCTTTTCAAACCGGCAGCCACTCGTACCTCTCGGATTCAAAGGGGCTGGTTTAAATGCAGAAGACACATTTCTGCTGAATTCATTCAGTTGTGCAACTGACTATGTGTCCCCTTTCCCTTTAACGTTCACATTTGGCATATGACTGTTTTCGACTGGAAGGAAGGTTACTGAACTTCAAGTCAAAAACAACTCTGCTGCCTTCTGTTACTCAGAACATCCCTACTGGCCCCTACACTGTCAGGGCTTAGTGTTACTCAGAACATCCCTACTGGCCCCTACACTGTCAGGGCTTAGTGTTACTCAGAACATCCCTACTGGCCCCTACACTGTCAGGGCTTAGTGTTACTCAGAACATCCCTACTGGCCCCCACACTGTCAGGGCTTAGTGTTACTCAGAACATCCCTACTGGCCCCTACACTGTCAGGGCTTAGTGTTACTTTGAAGTCGTCAGAACTGTGTGTGCGCGTGTGCGTCTTGAGGGACTGATGAGCAGGATCGTGGTTGGTTGTGATGACTGTTTTCTGACTGGTTCCTCTTGCCCCTCAGTGACCTATCAGGAGAAATGACAAACCTACATGATGATGCAGTGTGAGAAGGGAAGACTGTGTGGACCAGAGGAGGTTGGTGAGGGGAGGACGGCTCATAATAATGAATGGAATGGTGTGAATGGAATGGTATCAAACATGGAAACCAGGTGTTTGATGTGTTTGATACCATTCCATTGATTCCGTTCCAGCCATTACTATGAGCCCGTCCTCCCCATTTAAACTGCCACCAGCCACCACTGGCGTGGACCTGTGTGATGTGGGTAAGTACTGTTACTGTTGCTCACAGCAGCAAAGTCAAGTCTCTAAGATCATGTAAAAACGTAAGGTGAAGTCTCTTCTGCTGTTGGATTGGCTCTTTAATGTTCTTAAAGCAACAACAAAAACATCAGTCTATTTCCACTGGGGATGGATCAGGTGCACTTCCTGATGATAGTGAACCGAGGTGCTGAATTGAGCCCTACAGGGAACAGATGAACACCAGCGCATGAACATGTTGATTTCATTATAGTCCTGCATCAAGGATGGGATATCACTCCCCAGCATGTTTGATGTAGATTCAGCACCATGCTCGCACTGATCAAAGCAATGAACTTGTCCATGAATGAGTAAAGACTATGGATCAATATCTGGTAGATCAATAAGCCGCAGTGAAAGCTGCAGATGACATGATATTACCATGATATTATGGGTCTGATTAAATCACATCAGCATCCAGGCCCAGTTAACCACAGGGTTCACATATACTGTAAAGTAGTAACAAGTGTAATACTATTCATTTATAAGCCATTATCAGGTCATTTATAAGGTATGTCTTGATGATTGCCTGAATATTTATACATTTTTATGACTCATTTATGAAATATCCCTAAGATATTTATAAACTGTTACACTGAAACTTTACACTGCATAATAACGTTTGTTCGTGTATAGGGATAAATCCATTTTTAAATAATCAATTTACTCATCAGTGATGTGGCATCCTGATGTAGAGACATAAATAGTTCAGTTAATGTTTGGGACATGAGTTCTTTCTGTTTTTCCATGTCCTCCTGCACCCAGGGACTCTGTGGGGCTCTGTCCTGTTGAGTGACATTTAAGCCTAAATGAATCAATGAACCAGACTGTGCTGTGTGCTGTGCAAGGACTTGGAGTTAGCCCCCACACAGCAAGCAGGCTAGTGTTTCCACTACAATTGCTTATGCTCTATTCTTCCTCGACTAAAGAGGGCCTGGAAAATAGTAGAGGACCATGACCAGAGGGTTTCTTGGCTGCCTGGCCCCTATTCACTATTCCTGCTGGCCTCTATTGCAAACTCATGTTCTCCACTAATAGCTGTAGGTACATTTGACTTGATCTAGGGGCCCATGCAGGCCATGACGCTGAGCAGACAGACATGTTTAAACCTCCTTTAACAGGCTGCTTGGTGTTAGGTCTGCTCTGAGGTGGGGAGGTGGGGAGGTGGGGAGGAGGTGGAGGTGGATTGAGGAGTCTGACCGTGTCCTGATGGGCCGTGGGGGTTCTGGTAGGGGGTCTGGGGGGTGGGGAGGGGGGGGGGGGGGGGGGGGGGGGGGAGTCAGACCAGGGCAGGATTTGGTTGGAGCTCTCACTCTCCATGGTTTTAATTGGTGAGTGAGGCTGAACAGAGCAGACGGTGCTACTCAGACTGATGTCCCGTAACAGAGTAGAGGGAAGGAATGGGAGGCGCAGTGGAGGGAAAAGACTGTTCATTTGGCATGGCTAATAATCCATTGAAAAAAAGGAAAACCAAATTCATGTTGAAAGATCTTTTTATATACAGGACCAGTCAAACGTTTGGACACACCTACTCATTCAAGGGTTTTTCTTTATTGTTACTATGTTCTACATTGTAGAAATAATAGTGAAGACATCAAAACTATGCAATAACACCGTATGGAATCATGTAGTAACCCAAAAAGTGTCACACAAATCAAAATATATTTTATATTTGAGATTCTTCAAAGTAGCCACCTTTTGCCTTCATGACAGCTTTGCACACTCTTGGCATTCTCTCAGCCAATTAACAGGTGTGCCTTGTTAAAAGTTCATTTGTGGAATTTCTTTACTTCTTAATGTTTGAGCCAATCAGTTGTGTTGTGACAAGGTAGGGGTGGTATACAGAAGAAAGCTTTATTTGGTAAAAGATCAAGTCCATACTATGGCAAGAACAGCTCAAATAAGCAACGAGAAAGGACAGTCCATCATTACTTTAAGACATGAAGGTCAGTCAGTCGCAAAAACCATCAAGCGCTATGATGAAACTGGCTCTCATGAGGACCACCACAGGAAAGGAAGACCCAGAGTTACCTCTGCTGCAGACGATAAGTTTGTTCAAGTTACCAGTGTCAGAAATTCCTGCCCAAATAAATGCTTCACAGAGTTCAAGTAACAGACACATCTAAACATCAAATGTTCAGAGGAGACTGTGTGAATCAGGCCTTCATGGTTGAATTGCTGCAAAGAAACAACTACTAAAGGACACCAATAAGAAGAAGAGACTTGCGTGGACCAAGAAGCACGCGCAATGGACATTAGACCGGTGGAAATTTGTCCTTTGGTCTGATGAGTCCAAATTTGAGTCCAACCGCCATATCTTTGTGAGACGCAGAGTAGGTGAACGGATGATCTTCGCATGTGTGGTTCCCACAGTGAAGCATGGAGGAGGAGGTGTGATGGTGTGGGGTGCTTTGCCGGTGACACTGTCAGTGATTTATTAAGAATTCAAGGCACACTTAACCAGCATGGTTACCACAGCATTCTGCAGCGATACGCCATCCGATCTGGTTTGTTCTTAGTAGGACTATCAATTGTTTTTCAACAGGACAATGACCCAACACACCTCCAGGCTATGTAAGGGCTATTTGACTAAGATGGAGAGTGATGGAGTGCTGCATCAGATGACCTGGCCTCCACAATCACCCGACCTCAACCCATTTGAGATGGTTTGGGATGAGTTGAACCTCAGAGTGTTTAACACTTTTTTGGTTACTGGCAGCTTCATTAAATAGTACCCGCAAAACACCAGTCTCAATGTCAACCGTGAAGAGGCGACTCCGGGATGCTGGCCTTCCTCTGCCCAGTGTCTGTGTTCTTTTGCCCATCTTAATCTTTTCTTTTTATTGGCCAGTCTGAGATATGGCTTTTTTTTTTTACAACTCTGCCTAGAAGGCCAGCATCCTGTGGTCGCCTCTTCAATGTTGATGTTGAGACTGGTGTTTTGCGGGTACTAATTAATTAAGCTGCCAGTTGAGGACCTGTGAGGCGTCTGATTCTCTAACTAGACACTCTAATGTACTTGTCCTTTTGCTCAGTTGTGTACTGGGGCCTCCCACTCCTCTTTCTATTCTGGTTAGAGACAATTTGAGCTGTTCTGTGAAGGGAGTAGTGCACAGTGTTGTACGAGATCTTCAGTTTCTTGGCAATTTGTTGCATGGAATAGCCTTCATTTCTCAGAACAAGAATAGACTGACGAGTTTCAGAAGTAAGTTCTTTGTTTCTGGCCATTTTGAGCCTGTGATCGAACCCACAAATGCTGAAGCTCCAGATACACAGCTAGTCTAAAGAAGGCCATTTTTTTGCTTCTTTTAATCAGAACAACAGTTTTCAGCTGTGCTAACATAATTGCAAAAGGGTTTTCTAGTGATCAATTAGTCTTTTAAAATGATAAACTTGGATTAACTAACACAACGTGCCATTGGAGTGATGGTTGCTGATAATGGGCCTCTGTCCACCTATGTAGATATTTCAATCAAAATCTGCCGTTTCCAGCTACAATAGTCATTTACAACATTAACCATGTCTACACTGTATTTCTGATCAATTTGATGTTATTTTAATGGACACAAAATGCGCTTTTCTTTCAAAAACAAGGACATTTCTAAGTGACCCCAAACTTTTGAACTGTAGTGTACATTCTTGTGGTATTTTAACGTTGAATGTGGTATAAATAGCACGGCTTCTTTTACTCTTTTTATTATAGGAAGATGATTTCCTCATTGCCCCACCACGTTACGCCTCCACTGCAAAAACAGGCAGAAGAACAGCCCTGTTCTGCTCGGTGAGGGGAGGAGGTTGTAAAATTGAGGCTTGTACCATTTGGTATTTTCAAGCTGCTGCAAAATTGAAGTATTACGAGCATGTGAGGACGTTGAATATTGCACAAAAGAGTGAGAAACAATGTTTTAAATGGTGTGGCGTGCCGAGGGTCGCGCTAGTATTAAATTACCCTGTTGAAATGGAAATCCTGTACCTACCCTCATTAAAGGGAGGTTAACCTCCACTGACCCGCTCCTCTCTGCTGGGACCAGTCAGGATCCCAAACAACATTTATTTTACGGCCCTAGCCCCCCACAGAGAGACTGAGAGTCCCAGTCTACCACGCAGGATAATTGGACACCTTGAGTTCCTAAATCCCTCCTGGAATTAAATGCATGCTAGGTAATTGCATCAGGTGGACTCAAATGTAAACATCAATGAGAAAGAGAGAAAAGCCAGGTTCAACGTAAACAACGACATCAATAACAACAGAATCCAAAGAATGTGTGACTGTTCAAGCCCTGATATGTCAGTTACCCTACTGCTCTACTGGTTGGCTAAACACAACCACAAGGGTCCTGCCGCCCCACGGTTGTGTATGTTGACCATGTTGGTTGTCACAGCCTCACCCGAGAACCCACAGCCCGACCTGTTCTCACCTAGGAACACTGTCTTCATTCTGTATCTATGGGACTCTGTCGGATGTGGACGTGGCTGTGTCCAGCTGAACCCGTTGCGTGGAGACGCCCCCCATGTGATCCAGTCTGATGTGGAGACTTTGTATATTCTGTCTGTCACTGTCTCTCGGTGATCGCTCCATTCAACGGTACACTCTGGTTGTCATTGTCTTCCTGCCGCTCAGCAGTTGGAGCCCATTCACATCTCTTCCTCACATTCTGAGGTTTGATTGAAGTGGATTAGTCTTTAGCCATGATTCAGTGATGACCAGGGGAGGCCTGCCACCCTCAGTGTAGCCACGTAAAGAGAGGCTACAAAAGGTGTTCGGCTGACTGACTGACTGACTCAGCTGGGTCAAGCTCCACTGCAGATGGGAGGTGGGTCTGAAAGGCCTCCACAGGGACTGAATCTCCTGGGTCTCCGTGTGGCCCTGAGGGCCCTTTCATGCCCAGGACACCTGCACCATTCACAAAGACCATCCTCCCTCTGCTTTGTGATCACAGGCAGAGAGAGAGGGAAGGGAGAGAGAGAAAGCAAGCAAGGAGAGTGAGCAAGCAAGGAGAGTGAGCGAGCGAGCGAGGAGAAAGAGTGAGCGAGGAGAGAGGGAGAGGGAGGTAGGCCACTGCCACTGACCTCAGCCATGTGGAAACAAAGTAACACAAACGGACCATGGCCAGGAACAGCTGGGGAGCACAGCACAGAACGACATGACTGACTGGGTGGTCTGGGAGAGGGGGGGGGGGGGGCAGAGAGGGAAAGATGGAACAACCGATCCGATCTCGATCGCGTTAAATAATTTTGCTATTGCTCCTAAATGATCAACCTGGGGAACTAAGTAATTGCCATTTTACATCAGTGTTGCTCAAATACGTTCAGATTGTTCCAGGATTCCCGAGCATCAATAAGCCTCTACTGTATAACGTTTGAGCAGAATAGAGCCTTTTCACAGACATGGTGGCGTGTTCCCTGTGTTTTCTATGGAGCTGGTCCTAGCTGCTTGGTTTGCATGATGACAAGAGAAGGCGATTGTAACAGAAGGTCCTGTTGATGAGCGTTTTCCCTGGTTCCCCTGGGCTCTGGTCATTAAAAAGGAAATGTGAAATATTTTCAACTTCATGTTCATCCTCTCCAGCACCACCCCAGCACCATCATATGTGAAAGTTGTGCATTTCTACTATGTTTTGGTGGTGAAAAGATAGAGGACGTTAAGTGTTCCCAATGACATCATCAACCAATTATTAGAAAATGCCTACTCATAATTGGTTAAAATGACACAGATGATGTCATTAGAAACACTTATCTTCCACTATTTATTGTACTACAAAACATAGAAATGCACACTTTTCACATATGTTGATGTTAGGGCGGTGCTGGAGATGATGAATATGAAGTTGAATTTGTGACATTTCCCTTGAAGCTACACCTGTCCCTCTCCTGATGGGATGAAGGGTTGCTCAGCCCTGGAGGGTTGTGAATGACAGGAGGTTTGGAGGAGGGTTGTGTTCCAGAGGCAACCGCTTGTTGGTCTTTCCTGGTTCCACAGCGGTCTGATTTGAAACCGAGAGGCTGTAATTGTACTTGAACTAACTGAAGAACTACATGCTGTTTGGGGAGCGAGGAGAGTGAGAGAGACAGAGAGAGAAAGAGAGAGAGAGAGAGAGAGAGAGATAAAAGAGAGGAAGTTGTTTCTTTGTGTTGATCCCGAGTCATTCTCAAATCCCCTCTAAGCTCTTCTATATACACTCCTGTTGTAATGGTGGTGGTGATAGTTCAGGTGTAGAACAACACGTTCCCCTATGTTACGCTGATAGCTGGCCTGTGTTCAATAAAATAGGCTTTTCAGTGATCCTCATTTCATCGATCTGACCTTTTACTTTTCTCAAATCGCTTAATTTCAGACCATTAACCTCCACTTGTTATGAAATACTTTTCATGTACGCCCGAGTAATAACAACGACCTTGTCAGTGTGGTGGGATGGTAACTAACAGTAATACATGTGTATTATAGTCAACCTCTGTAATAAGGGCTCCCTAGCACTTCCCTGGTCATATCATCCTCTTCATGAGAATACAGCTCTGATAACCATCGTCATGGTCATAAATGGAAGCGTGAACCACTCAACTGAACATTGAAGAGTAGTTATGTAGTCCTCTGTGTAGCTATCACATTTTACTAGGATCATTTGCCTGTCAAATGTGACTCCAGCACAAGATGTTACTCTGTAGTCTCAGTATAGTCATACTACTGGTGGGCTCACAGCTCTCCCTGTGTAGTTTGAACGAATTCTGATCCCAAACCTGTTATCCCAGAGCATACCACATTTATTAGGATTTATCACAAATTTACCCGAAGAAGAAAAGCTCTGAATACAAATTCATGCCTTTTATTCATGTTATTATAGTTGATAAACTATGAGATTGGGATTTTACATCACAGTCATTTAGCAGACGCTCTTATCCAGAGCGACTTACAGGAGCAATTAGGGTTAAGTGCCTTGCTCACGTCGTCAGCGCAGGGATTCGAACCAATAGCCTTTTGGTTACTAGCCCAACGGTCTTAACAGCTAGACTACCTGAAAGGTTCATAACAACACTTTAGAAAAAGCCTGATTTCTCTTCTGATGATATTATCATTACGCTCAGCAGCCTGTCTGTTCAGCAACCCCTCTGACGTTGTTACCAGGTTCTTCAAAGGGTTCTCCTTTTGGGGACAGCCGAAGAACCCTAAGAGTGTACATTCCACAGAGGCTCTGCGCTCTATACTAGTGCGGGTGATGAGAGGTGGAGAGAGGAAGAGGAGGAGAGAATGAGAGGGACTGATCTGGACACAGAGATAAGACCAGGAAAACCAAGACACGGGCCTTTTCTCAATTAGATTCGCTCAACTTCTGCGTCTCAACTCTCGCCGACTTTGGAAAAAGGTCAAAGGTAATCGAGGAGAGGTGGCGAGGAGAGGGAAAGTTGACGAAAATGCGCTTGTTTGCAGGGTGGAATCCCAAAACAAATGTAGCTAGTTGTGCAAGACATTTGAAATATAAAAGGGTGAGTAGCATATGGCTTTTAAATGTTTGCATGCTTTTCTCCTTTGAGACAGCAAAAGCTGATTCAAAGGGGATGTGGCAGATTTCAAAACTACACTTGTGCTTCTTTACCAAAAGGAGCCTATCGAGGAGGGGAGGGCCGTCTCCCGTTTGCCTACTAACCAATTGACACACTCCTCGACCACCTATCGGTTTCCAGGTCATGGAGGACGGAGGAGAGTGTACAGAGGAGAGTGTACAGAGGAGAGTGTACAGAGGGGAGTGTACAGAGGAGAGTGTACAGAGCAAAGGAGAGTGTACAGAGGAGAGTGTACAGAGGAGAGTGTACAGAGGAGAGTGTACAGAGGAGAGTGTACAGAGGAGAGTGTACAGAGGAGAGTGTACAGAGGGGAGTGTACAGAGGAGAGTGTACGGAGGAGAGTGTACAGAGGAGAGTGTACAGAGGAGAGTGTACAGAGGAGAGTGTACGGAGGAAAGTGTACAGAGGAGAGTGTACAGAGGAGAGTGTACAGAGGAGAGTGTACAGATCAGAGGAGAGTGTACAGAGGAGAGTGTACAGAGGAGAGTGTACAGAGGAGAAAGGACAGAGGAGAGTGTACAGAGGAGAGTGTACAGAGGAGAGTGTACAGAGCAGAGGAGAGTGTACAGAGGAGAGTGTACAGAGGAGAAAGGACAGAGGAGAGTGTATAGAGGAGAGTGTACAGAGGAGAGTGTACAGAGGAGAGTGTACAGAGGAGAGTGTACGGAGGAGAGTGTACAGAGGAGAGTGTACAGAGAAGAGTGTACAGAGGAGAGTGTACGGCGGAAAGTGTACAGAGGAGAGTGTACAGAGGAGAGTGTACAGAGGAGAGTGTACAGAGCAGAGGAGAGTGTACAGAGGAGAGTGTACAGAGGAGAGTGTACAGAGGAGAAAGGACAGATGAGAGTGTACAGAGGAGAGTGTACAGAGGAGAGTGTACAGAGCAGAGGAGAGTGTACAGAGGAGAGTGTACAGAGGAGAGTGTACAGAGGAGAAAGGACAGAGGAGAGTGTATAGAGGAGAGTGTACAGAGGAGAGTGTACAGAGGAGAGTGTATAGAGGAGAGTGTACAGAGGGGAGTGTACAGAGGAGAGTGTACAGAGGAGAGTGCATAGAGGAGAGAGTACAGAGGAGAGTGTATAGTGGAGAGTGTATAGAGGAGAGTGTACAGAGGGGAGTGTACAGAGGAGAGTGTACAGAGGAGAGTGTACAGAGGAGAGTGTACAGAGGAGAAAGGACAGAGGAGAGTGTATAGAGGAGAGTGTACAGAGGAGAGTGTACAGAGGAGAGTGTATAGAGGAGAGTGTACAGAGGGGAGTGTACTGAGGAGAGTGTACAGAGGAGAGTGTATAGAGGAGAGAGTACAGAGGAGAGTGTATAGTGGAGAGTGTATAGAGGAGAGTGTACAGAGGGGAGTGTACAGAGGAGAGTGTACAGAGGAGAGTGTACAAAGGAGAGTGTACAGAGGGGAGTGTACAGAGGAGAGTGTACAGAGGAGAAAGGACAGACCTTTGACCAAATCTTTGCACTGACACTTTTCCCTCTATCTCTCTCTCTCTCTCTCTCTTTCTCTCTCTCTCTCTCTCTCGCTCTCTCAGTTCAATTCAATTCAAGGAGCTTTATTGGCATGGGAAACATATGTTAACATTGCCAAAGCAAGTGAAGTAGATAATTTGCAAAAGTGAAATAAACAATAAAAATGAACAGTAAACATTACACTCACAAAAGTTCCAAAATAATTAAGACATTACAAATGTCATATTATGTATATATACAGTCTCTCTTTCTCTTTCTCTTTCTCTCACTCTCTCTCGCTCTCTCTTTCTCTCTCTCTCTCTCTCTTTCTCTCTCTCTCTCTCTCTCTCTCTCTCTCTCTCTCTCTCTCTCTCGCTCTCTCTCTCTCTTGCTCTCTCTCTCTCACCCCACCCATGAAAAATGAAGGCCTCATGAATTGTTTACAGGTTTGCAGTGTGCGTTGTCCGGGGTGTTGGTTTCAGCAGGGGAGGCGAGGCAGAGGGGATGTGAGGAGAGAAGTGTGGAGGAGAGAGGTGGGGAGGAGAAAGGTGGTGAGGATAAGGCAGGTGCGTGGAGAGAATGCTCGCAGGGAGAAGTGTCACGACGAGGCTGAGCCCGGCATAAAGGGAGATGAGAGAGCAGACCAGGCAGGGTACAGCCTAGCTAACAGGCTAGCAGACTAGCAGGCTCACCTTCTAGTGTTTTCTAATGAGGAGTTTGTAGAGGAACACAGTGTCATTTATATCCTGCATATATATTCCTACTGAGTCATGAAATTGCACTCTCAGTATCACAGCACCTACCTCAGCATGTTAGTCAGTTAGAAGGGAAGAAGGTTAGGAAGAAGGTTGGAAGGGAGCGTTAGGTAAATGAAGCCAGACATCTGTCTCCCGCTGATCAATATTCCTGTCAGGGAATAGGACTCTCCTCTTCTCTTCATAAAGCAGGCTGCTCACTCAGGCAGCAGTCACGGACACTTCATTGAAGCATCATCACTAATTTTACCAGCCTGATAAGCACCTACTCAGCACGGCATGTCTGACAACCTCATGCTACATTTTAATAGACGGAGAGAGAGGGAGAGAGAGGGAGCGCGAGGGAGAGAGAGGGAGAGAGAGGGAGAGAGAGGGAGCGCGAGGGAGAGAGAGGGGGAGAGAGGGAGAGAGGGAGAGAGAGGGAGAGAGAGGGAGAGAGGGAGAGAGAGGGAGAGAGAGGGAGAGAGAGGGAGCGCGAGGGAGAGAGAGGGAGAGAAATGGAGAGAGGGAGCGCAAGGGAGAGAGATGGAGAGAGAGGGAGCGCGAGGGAGAGAGAGGGAGCGCGAGGGAGAGAGAGGGAGAAATATGGAGAGAGATGGAGAGAGAGGGAGAGAGAGGGAGCACGAGGGAGAGAGAGGGAGCGTGAGGGAGAGAGAGGGAGAGATGGAGAGAGAGGGAGAGAGAGGGAGAGAGAGGGAGCGCGAGGGAGAGAGAGGGAGCGTGAGGGAGAAAGAGGGAGAGAGATGGAGAGAGATGGAGCGCGAGGGAGAGAGAGGGAGGGAGAGAGAGGGAGAGAGAGGGAGAGAGAGAGAGATGGAGAGAGAGGGAGCGTGAGGGAGAGAGAGGGAGAGAGAGGGAGAGAGGGAGAGAGGGAGAGAGATGGAGAAAGAGGGAGTGCGAGAGAGCGAGAATAGAAAAGATATCTTATGCAATCTCATCTACTAAAATATAAATGACCTTTCTACCAGTACAGTTCGATTCCACTAATAGCTGTTCAATCCATGAACGTATGTGTCTTATAGGATGATGTCAGCAAGTATAGACCTCCTCTTGCTACCGGCCTGTTTTCAGGCCCATCATTCACACAGCATATATCAGTGGGCGTGATGCCCTCTGTGTGTGTGTGTGTGTGCGTGCGTGCGTGTGTGTGCGTGCGTGTGTGTGTTCGTGCGTAGGTATGTGCGTGCATGTGGTGTCTGTTTGTAACCTCACTGCTCCTGTCAATCATCTTCAGCACCACTCTCAGCCTCGCTGTAGGATGTAGGCGGGAGAGGCTGTGTAGAGACCAGGCTAATGTTTCTAATGACTACATTATTACCTATTACCTCAGTTTGTGGGCGAGACTGTATTGTATGGCTGGAAGCAGTTTGTTGTGCTTATTCTGACTAATCAGAATGCTTTCTATTGTTACAGGGAAATCGTGACATCTTTCCCACTCCAGGAGCATCATGCTTATGTGTTCTCTGTTGAGGTATTTAAGTTGTTACGACATCAACCACTCCTCCTTGGTAATACCTTTAGGATGACGGGCCTTAACGTCTTACGTCTTAACCAAGTCGTTTGTGAATATATTTGGAATATTTGTGGTAGAAAGTTCTCCTAAGGGACCGAGTTGATCATGGTGGAAGTGTTTAACCGATTTGTTCCTACGGTGGTTTATTTGAGAACCCGGCATCAGTCATCTATGAGCCGGAAAACCCATCACTCGGACTCAGAGGTCATTGGTAAGAACATGATGTAGGGTTAGGGTTAGGGTTAGCAGCTGCTCTGAATCAGCTCTGATAAAGCTATGGTTTAAGTGGGCCTGTAGGTAGGAAGACCGGTACACCCTCTCTTCCAGTGGATCATGAGGGGGAGTGTGTGAGAAGGAGAGAGAGACTGACTCCGCACTAAAATGAGTGAGCTCAGCAGAGACACAGGGGAGTGCTTTGGGTGGGAGAATGTGATACAGAGAATTTTCCATGACATACATCTCCACCCGACAGGACAGGCTGTGAGTGTTGAGGCCGTGGTGATCGGGTGACAGGGCAGATGGTGAGGCAACGGCTCTTCCTGCTTCTGGGGTTTCCGGTGCTGAGGACTGTCTGTTCACCAGGCTCCCCCCTGACCTCCACCCAGTAGAGCTGCAGCCCAGAGATTAGCTCCAACACACTGGGGTGACTCCCCACTGACACTGCTTCCCTTCCTCTCCGCTGCGACAACCAACCAGCACGCCCAGCAGCCTGGCTCTGCCATGAAGTCCATCACATGACTCAGCACCAACTGTCACGGCACGTGATCTGTCTCCCAGTACAACCCTTCTGTTGTCACAAACAGATACGGTAGTATCAGCCGTTTTGTTTCCCCTTGCAATAAGTAATGCTTTGTTTCGCCTTCATCGGACAGGAATCTGTACTTTCTCACAATACAAACTTTATATGAACGAACATGGGAACCCAACACCAAGGCAATGCACCTGGCTACCACGGCAACACACAAGGCTGTAGCATCGCCACGATAATAGCCTTCTTAGTCCTCCTAACCAGAGCCAGGCTCTCTCTCTCTCTCTATCTCTCTCTCTCTCTATCTCTATCTCTCTCTCTCTATCTCTCTCTCTCTCTCTCCCTCTATCTCTATCTCTCTCTCTCTATCAATTCAATTCAATTCAATTCAAGGGCTTTATTGGCATGGGAAACATGTGTTAACATTGCCAAAGCAAGTGGGGTAGACAACATACAAAGTGAAAATATAAAGTGAAAAACAACAAAAATTAACAGTAAACATTACACATACAGAGGTTTCAAAACAGTAAAGACATTACAAATGTCATATTATATATATATATACAGTGTTTTAACAATGTACAAATGGTTAAAGGACACAAGATAAAATAAATAAGCATAAATATGGGTTGTATTTACAATGGTGTGTGTTCTTCACTGGTTGCCCTTTTCTCGTGGCAACAGGTCACAAATCTTGCTGCTGTGATGGCACACTGTGGAATTTCACCCAGTAGATATGGGAGTTTTTCAAATTTGGATTTGTTTTCGAATTCTTTGTGGATCTGTGTAATCTGAGGGAAATATGTCTCTCTAATATGGTCATACATTGGGCAGGAGGTTAGGAAGTGCAGCTCAGTTTCCACCTCATTTTGTGGGCAGTGAGCACATAGCCTGTCTTCTCTTGAGAGCCATGTCTGCCTACGGCGGCCTTTCTCAATAGCAAGGCTATGCTCACTGAGTCTGTACATAGTCAAAGCTTTCCTTAATTTTGGGTCAGTCACAGTGGTCAGGTATTCTGCCGCTGTGTACTCTCTGTTTAGGGCCAAATAGCATTCTAGCTTGCTCTGTTTTTTTGTTAATTCTTTCCAATGTGTCAAGTAATTATCTTTTTGTTTTCTCATGATTTGGTTGGGTCTAATTCTATCTCTCTCTCTCTATCTCTCTATCTCTATCTCTCTCTCTATCTCTCTCTATCTCTATCTCTCTCTCTCTCTCTCTCCCTCTAGCTCCATCTCTATCTCCCTCTATCTCTATCTCTCTCTCTCTCTATCTCTATCTCTCTCTCTCTCTCTCTCTATCTCTCTCTCTCTCTCCCTCTAGCTCCATCACTATCTCCCTCTAGCTCCATCTCTATCTCCCTCTATCTCTATCTCTCTCTCTCTCTATCTCTATCTCTCTCTCTCTCTATCTCCATCTCTAT